>NC_089826.1:81633022-81949176 GCF_035046505.1 Tiliqua scincoides
CCCTTTGGGGCATCCAACAACTGAGATCCCACTTGTGAGTGCAAGCTTATTTCTTTTTTTTTTTTTTTTTTAAATAAATTAATAATGGGGTTAGGTTCCAGGGGACACTCTTCACCATACACTCTATGTACTTTATGAATCTGAATCTTACCTTGAAGTGTCTGGGGCTGGGTGATAAAGGGCTCTCCCCCCTGCATGGTGCCGGCACTGCCTTCTGTTAGTGAGGAGGTCACTGTCTCTTCTCTTCCTCCTCTTGCAGCCTCTTTCCCATCTGCCTGCCCTTGCCCACCTACCCATTTTCACAGCTGTGCCGAGCCCCCCCCCCCCACCCTGAGTGCTCCAGCACAGTATATGAGAACAGAGTTGTGGATAATGAGAGGTGCTGGCAATTCTACCCCTCGCAGATAAGTGAATTTGAGGATAGTGAATTCACATATAAAGAGAACTGACTGTATCTAAGGGCACAATCCTAACCCCTTATGTCAGTACTTTCCAGCACTGGCATAGCGGTGCCAATGGGACATGTCCTGCAGTTGGGTGTCACTCATGAAGCCCTCCTCAAAGTAAGGGAATGTTTGTTCCCTTGTCTCAGAGCTGCATTGCCCTTATGTCAGTGCTGGAAAGCACTGACATAAGGGGTTAGGATGCACCCTAAATTATGTCTTGTATTCCTAAATAAAGGCAGGCACGTCTAATATCAAATATGATTATTTGCTGTTGCCATTGCTTATATCAGTGGTTCTTAACTTTTTGGGGGTTATTGACCCTTCTGAGAATCTGAAGGAGGTTAGGGATTCCCCCACCTCTGAACAATGCACATGAACATATACACACAGAATTTTGCATTAAAAGCCTTTTATTGCACTGGGAATTGATTTCCTTCACTCATAGTATAAAGGAAATCTTTACAGAATATTATATCTCTCTGACTCTTGTTTTTTTGTTTTTTTAATGCAAAAATTAATGGCCATTTCCTGAAAAAAAAAATCAAAAGGATTTCAAATTGTGCAAATAAGACAAAAAGCTTGGGAAGGTTGCAGTTGCTTGGCTTGAATGAGAAAGTGAAATTGTGAAGTGTTCTTTGACTTGGCAACGCATGCATTATCTTTAACATCCAATTGCTTTTGACTTTCCATTTCAATAGCGAAAAGTACTGAGAACCCTGATTTTCTTAAAGAAAATATTTCTTTACCCATAGTGTAATTAAACTGTGGAACTCCTTGCCACAGTATGTGGTGATGGCATCTGACCTAGATGCCTTTAAAAGGGGATTGGACGGAGTGATAGAAGAAAAGTCCATCACAGGTGATAAGCCCAGAATGCCAGATAAAAGGGAGTGGCAATGGGATGCAAGTATCTTGTGGTCTTGTGTGCTCCCTGAGGCATCTGGTGGGCCACTGTGAGATACAGGAAGCTGGACTAGATGGGCCTATGGCCTGATCCAGTGGGGCTGTTCTTATGTTCTTAAACTACAATTCCCAGGAGGTCTTGCAGGTCTCTTGTTATCTGGTGTGCTCCCTGGGGCATTTGGTGGGCCGCTGTGAGATACAGGAAGCTGGACTAGATGGGCCTATGGCCTGATCCAGTGGGGCTGTTCTTATTTTAACTACAATTCCCAGGAAGCCTTGCAGGTCTCTTGTTATCTGGTGTGCTCCCTGAGGCATCTGGTGGGCCACTGTGAGATACAGGAAGCTGGACCAGATGGACCTTTGGCCTGGTCCAGCGTACTCTTCTTATGTTCTTGCTAAGGAATGCGGTAGCAAATTGTATCAGAGCTCCCATAGCCACTGTTCCTCTTAAGGTACTTGGCCCTTAAGTACCAAACAGTGCATTTTGCAACTGGCATTTCTGCCCAGCTCAGAACTCAGCTATCCAGAAATTCAGTGATGATGTGTGGTGTCACTGATGGACTTCTTGAGGTTTGTGTGTCACTGTAACACAGCCACAGAAGGACTCTATGTAGTGCTGGGAATTCTTATAGGGAATGCTACCCATAGCTTGCTTTGCTAGTTCAGAGTAGATTTGTGGCAAGGAACACTAAAATTCTCTAAGACTCTTTGAGCTGAATTCATGTCAGATTATTTCCTTTATCCTCAAGCCAATATCCTCTTCAGCAAGGTCTGCATTACTGATGCTGTTTATGTTGGCAAAGTAAACATTACAAATCTGTGTTTCAGATTTAAGGTCAGCTGGGCAGAAGTAACTTTCCGAAGTATTCTACAGCAGTGTTCTCACACATTTAGCACTGGAACCCACTTTTTAGAATGAATATCTATCAGGACCCACCAGAAGTGATGTCAGGACCAGAAGTGATGTCATCAAGCAGCAAATTTTTAACAATCCTAGGCTGCAATCCTACCCACACGTACCCAGAAGTAAGTCCCATTTACAATCATTGTTAAAAAAATATACATAGTAGCTACATAGTAGTACAGGTCTGAAACATTTCCCCAGATGCAGTCACATACCATGGTAGCATCAAGTCTAATATATTAAAAATAAAACATTGAAATGAATGGGGACCCACCTGAAATTGGCTCGCGACCCACCTAGTGGGTCCCGACCCACAGTTTGAGAAACACTGTTCTACAGCTTTTCCAGGTATCTGCCGATGTCTGCCTGCACTGGAATATTTGCATAATTGGTCCACCTTCCAGAAGTGGCAGCTTGACCAAAACAGCTACAGTTCTTCAGAAGCATCCATATTGCTGCTTGCAGTGCCTTAAATTGAAAGGTTTAACTCAGGGGTGTCAAAATGTAAGGCCTGCGGGCCGTATGTGGCACCCAGAAGCTCTTTATTCGGACCTTAGGCTCTCCCAGAACCACCATCAGCTGCGCTGAGGTGTCACTCCTGAAAGCATCGCTCACATGATAATTGGGCTCTCCTGCTTTCTTGAAAATATGTCAAATGGTTCAGAGAGTTACTCAAAGAAAAAGTGAAATGTTTGCCCAAAGTGTAATAAAGTGCTCCATCACGCGTCCTCTGGAAAGCCAGCAAACATCTGTGCAGTAAAGAACATCATATTCTGCTCCTGTTTCTGGACAAAACCTCTTGAAAAGGCATGATTCAAGGCCTAATGAAGTGGACAGCTTTCACAGCAGTAGACAGGACTTCTTTCAGGATTGTTGGCTGTCTTGACACCAACACAAGCCAACGCAGTAAGCAATGAGTCAGGATGACGGGTGGAGCCCCTTTCTTCACCAAAGCAGCAAAACCAGACGTATTGCTAAGCATTGCACATGCTCCATCTGGGCACAGAGCACCAAGATTTGCCTTCCAGTCAAAGTTTTGGCTTGGCAAAGAAACATGTCACCATTTCACAGATGTCAACAGCATTTGCGGTTTCCAAAAGGGGCTCCCAAAATTTGGAATTCTTCTTTGATGTCATCCGTGGGGACATAATGGATGAAAACCAGGAGCTGTCTGCTCTGAGAGACACCAGATGTTTCATCTAGTTGCATGCTAAAGGCAAATGGCATAGATGCCAATCCCCTCCATGACCCGATTCAAAATGTTCAAAGAAATGTTAGCGGTACTGAAGTGGGTGACATTGGGCACAATCCTAACCAGGTCTACTTAGAAGTAAATCCTATTTTGTTCAATGGGGCTTACTCTCAGGAAAGTATGCTTAGGATTGCAGCCATTGTTTGATAGAGGCCTGGCTTCAATTTTCTTCCTCTGCTCCAAGCCACTTACCACCTCAACTATTTTCAAGGCACGTAGCTTCACCAAGGACTCTCTAATCCTGTGTGACTCCTTTTGCTTGACGATGCAATAAGCAATCTTGTAGGATACTTTAAGACAAGTTTTTGTGCTGGATCAAAACCAAGTTTTGATGAAGTTCCAGCCTTTTCAAATTATCATGACAAAGATAACAACAACAACAACAACAGTATTTATATACCGCTTTTCAACCAAAAAGTTCACAAAGCAGTTTACAGAGAAATATCAAATAATGAATGGCTCCCTGTCCCAAAAGGGCTCACAATCTAAAAAGATGCAAAAGAAAACCAGCAGACAGCCAGTAGAAAAGACACTGCTGGGGTGAGGTGGGCCAGTTACTGTCCTCCTGCTAAAAAGAGGAGCAAAGATCCACACTATTGGAAATATTTTCAGGATGGACAGCTGTGGAGGTGTAACACACTGCCCCGGGGCAGTGACATCATGACGACATGTGACATCATGTCATGTGATGTCACTTCTGGGTTCTCTCCGGAGGAGGGGGGTGCTCACTGCAGTGGCTTACCCCCCCCATTCCTGTTCCTCTCCGTTTCTCTCCCCTTGAAGGAGAGAAGCTTGAAGGGGAGCTTCCACAGGAAAAGGAATGGTGGGAGGCCACCAGTGCCTTCTCCTCTGGGGAAAACCCTGAAAATGACTGCCTTATGCTGCTTGCAGCACAATAGAGTCACTTCTGTATTTTCCCCAGATGAAGGGTGCTATCTGTGGCTGCATCACACCCCCATTCCTTCTCTTGTGGAGTCTCTCCTTGGAGCCTCCACAGGAGAAGGAACAGGGGGCATGAAGCCGTCAGCCCTTCCTCCATAACTAGGGAAGGGCATTATTGATGCTGATGCTGATGATGCTGATGATGCTGATATACCACTTTTCAACAAAATGTTCACAAAGCGGTTTACAGAAAAAAAATCAAATAACTAATGACTCCCTGTTTCAAAAGGGCTCACAATCTGAAAAGTTACAACACTAGCAGACAGCCAGTAGAAGAGATACTGCTGGGGTGAGGTGGGCTAGTTACTACCTTCCTGCAATCATGTGCCCCCCCTTGGCATAGTGTCTGGGGCAAGTGCTTCTCTGGCTCCACCCTAGTTACAGCTCTGGACAGATGTAAAGTGCTCTTTCACCTTTGTTTGTTTTCATGTGTTCATTGGAAAGAATGAACACATGTGGCTTTCGGGTGACCCTGTGGCACTGTGGCTTTTGTGTCCCATTATGGTTGGCACTAAAAGTAGAGCCAAACGGTGCGTAATCTTCGTTGTACTTTCTTTGACATTTTCCATCTTACACCAGGCTTGCAAAAAACAAAAGCAGTTAAAGCACAGTGATGTAATTTACGTGGAAAGCAGTAACTAATGCACACACACACACACACACAAAATGCGCTTAGGCCATCTGTGTGTGCAAAACATATCTGAGGCCTGGTTTTCATAAAATCAGCAGATCTGTTGGATCAGCTACTGGTTGTACACCCACATTGATTTCTTTATATTAAACTGTAAATACACGCTCTTTGCTTGCCTGCCTAACATCAAGCATCCAGAAGTATGAAACTATATTACAACTAGTCTGGAATGAAAAATTGCAATGAACACTTGAAAAGACTAAATTTGTACTTTAAATTTCATTATGACCCAATGAAAAACAAATGTTCTGATCCTAAATGCTTGTTATGCAGGCAGAAGGCATGTCCTGTCAGCATAATGCACTTTCTGGCTGTGGCAAATGCAACAAGGCTGGAGAGCATGGTCTGGCAGCTGCCGGAAGCCATGACAGGCCAGGTCCATGTGGTGATGTTCTGTGGATGCCGCCTCAGGAAAGACTGCACAGGGACCGAGAGGGACTCCGGGAGGGGGCAGAATAGAGCAGGGGGTAGGCAGAATAGTGAAGAGATGGGTTTGGGAAGATTGGGTTCGCAAAGGGGGCAGGTTCAGTGGCAGCAGTGCCCACCAAATCCTAACCCCCTTTCTGGGCCTGATCCACCTTCACAGATCAGCATGGCCAGCATTATTAAGTTGACCCACTGGGCCAGCAGGGGCTTACGCCGGGGTAGGTGAAATGCCATTATTTACTTCTTACGATCCTTACTTCTTATTCAGAAGACCTATTATATTCAATGGGGCTTACTCTCAGGTGAGTGTGTTCAGGATTGCACCCTAAGTTAACCAAGGCCCAGCTTGGCACACTCTCCTTCCTCATCCCTACCTTTGCCCTCCATCTTCACAACCTGCCCTCTGCAGGTAGACTTGCCTCCAATATAAACACCGCTATGCTAGACGGAACATACCAAGATCCAGGTCTACAGGGCTTGCGTCCTGAGTACACTTCTGTACTGCAGCGAGTCATGGACTCTTCGCTCACAACAGGAAAGGAAACTGAGCGCTTTCCACATGCGCTGCCTCCGACGCATCCTCGGCATCACCTGGCAGGACAAAGTTCCAAACAACACAGTCCTGGAACGTGCTGGAATCCCTAGCATGTATTCACTGCTGAAACAGAGACGCCTGCGTTGGCTCGGTCATGTCGTGAGAATGGATGATGGCCGGATCCCAAAGGATCTCCTCTATGGAGAACTCGTGCAAGGAAAGCGCCCTACGGGTAGACCACAGCTGCGATACAAGGACATCTGCAAGAGGGATCTGAAGGCCTTAGGAGTGGACCTCAACAGGTGGGAAACCCTGGCCTCTGAGCGGCCTGCTTGGAGGCAGGCTGTGCAGCATGGCCTTTCCCAGTTTGAAGAGACACTTTGCGAACAGTCTGAGGCAAAGAGGCAAAGAAGGAAGGCCCATAGCCAGGGAGACAGACCAGGGACAGACTGCACTTGCTCCCGGTGTGGAAGGGATTGTCACTCCCGGATTGGCCTTTTCAGCCACACTAGACGCTGTTCCAGAACCACCTTTCAGAGCGCGATACCATAGTCTTTCGAGACTGAAGGTTGCCAATACAATATGCTAGTAGAATTCTGGAGACATTCTAGGGCTCACTTGAGCCAGAAGTTCCCCTGTGCAAGCCAATGAAAGTGAATGGTAACAGCCCGAGGATATGGTTTGTGCAGGGGAATTTCTTGGTGGATTGGGCCCTGCGTTACTATTGACCCCCAACCAATGCTAAGAAATGGCAAGTTCTTTCTTTGCCAGGCTTGACATTCTCTTCTGAAAGGGGATTGGGTTTCAGCATGGGATTAAGTAAATAAGTCATATTAAAATGACAAAATGGGTAAATAGAATATAATATGAAATGAAATGTAAATTGGATTTTGGCAAACACTTTTTATACAGACCTCCCATCAAACCCCATCAGGCTGTTTCCTATGCCTACTGTGTTTTCAGCTTCCAGTTCTATTACATGTTGCCACTCAAGGGCATTTCGATGTTTTCTCTCTTTGGAAATTCATTTGCATTTAAATGATCTGAAATAATCATAAAAGCCAAGTGCTATGAAGTTTGAAATTAGTTACTGTCTATAAATTGCAATGCCATTAAAAGATGATTTTTGAAGAGCTTTTGCAGTCTCAAATGTATGCAGATTAAAATCTAACAAAGTACACCTTGTTACAAAACTGTAAAGAATGGGGTGACACAAGCTTAAATTGATTTATTCTCCTACTAGTGCCTATAAACTTTACGTAGTTAGCTTTCTTCTAAAAAGTGGGAGGGGTGAAAAAGCCACTTTTTCATCCATACACTGAATACAATCATATTTGAGGGTTGACATCCGGTGAGTGTCTCTAGAACTTGACCCTCTGTGTCTAATCTAACTGCTCTATTAAATTTCATGAAATGTTGTAGGAATCATTTAATTTTTATGGTGAGATTAAAGGAGCGGAACGTAGTCAAGATCCTCCAGAGTAAGCAGCAGAAACTTTGCTTCTCTACTTTGAGACTGATGAGTCATGGCACTTGGCTGATAATTCGTTAGTGACGTGTACCTGAGGAAATAAGGGCACCTTAATTAGAGTGGCTGCAGCTCAGTTGTGTGCAAGAAGGAGAGTAGCCAAGCTTGCTGCCTGTCCAAGACCATCTAGCCACTGTGGAACAGTCAGTACTTGAATTAAAAATTAAAGGGGGAAGCAGAACAGTGACATGTGATAAGGTCCAGGCCCCAGAGGCACAGCCACATGAATACTCTCTCTCTCAATAAATTAACAGCCCAAACCCACACCCCCCGCCAGTGTGATGCTGGGTGTTGCAAAAGTGCCATAAGACACCTACTGCCAGCAGATAGGCCAGCACCAGCAGAATGCCCAAGTGGACCCAATCCTACCCATTTTTCCAGTGCTATCCATCTTTCCTTGAGGAGGCTTCCATAACTGCTCTCCCACCACAGGATGCAGCACACACCCCATTGGGATGGCTGCATCAATGCTTGAAAGTTGGATAGGATTGGGCCCTGAGGCAGTTCTGTCTGCTGCCTCCCCAGCTATTGCTGACACAGACACTCCGTCTGTTTTTCATTGGATGCCAGCCATGATTGCAGTGAATCAGCTGCTAGCTGCCTCCCTTGTGTGTGTGTGTGTGTGTGTGTGTGTATACTACTTTGTTTCCGCACTGTCCAATGAACACTCGAGACAACGGATATGGGAGAAAGGGCCACTTTATTTCACAGTTGCAGCAGAAGAGGAGGCTGAGACCTGCAGCATCCGAGGCAGTGAAAGCCCCCTGTGGTGCGGAGGCGGGACCTCTGGGTGGTACCAGAAACCTCTGCCCCCCAAGCGGGCATGCACCTGACTCCAAGTTGCGCCCCGCTGCTGGGCGGCGCGTCTCATCCATGTCTGTCCCTTAAGGGGAAGGCAGCCGGACCATGGGCTGTGCCACCTCGAGCTGCTGAGCCTCAGAGGTGGGCCCCGCGGTCCTGGCCAGGGCCCCGTCTACGTCCTCGTGCCACCAAGCCCCTGAGGACTGAAATAGGGTTCCGCCCTGCCTATGACGCCTGAAGGTGCATGCCCAAAGTCCCATTCACGCCTCCTAGCCCGCACCACCTGCCCCCTTAAAGTGACCAATGGCAGCTTGAAAAGGGGGGGAGTGTAACCCCCTGGCCCATGACAGTCTGGGGTAGGCGAAAAAACTGCCTGCCCTCTGGCCAATCTTGGCAGGCAGCAAAAAATTCCTACCCGGCCCCAAATGGCGACCAGCTAAACTCAGACTGCTTCTAGGGCAGTCGGTTCGGTATTCCCACGGTGCCCACGTGCAAAGGAGGAATAGGGCTGGGTCCTGTGCCTTTTAAAAGGCCCACCGTAGCTGCCAGACCCAGCCCCCCTCCACTCCCCAATGGGAGGAGACTCTCGTGTCCCAGGCCAGGCCAAACAAACTCCGATCACCTTTTTAATTAGGATAACTTGTTGACTGTGTTGGAGAAGAAAAGAGCAGCATGGAAAAGCAAAGTATTTTTTTCTTGTTGGCTCTGGTGAGGCTCTGCCTCCTGACTGCACATCCCTGCAGCAGAGGAGGCTAGCCCCTCTTAGCGATTCATTTTAGAAGTCCATGCGGAGACATAATTTGGCCACATTTGAGCTTGTCAGAAGAGATAGTTCTGCTTCGGGGCCACCCATACTTTTGTTTCAGTTCCAGTTCCACCAATAGCTGATCAGAGAACAGTCCCATAATATCTGGTTCAGCAGATGACACAAATGGTGACTAGACTGTCACAAGCTATAATAACTAATCCACATTAGTCATGGCACCCTGCTGTGGCTGCCTCCTCTTACCTGCTCTCCTGGTAGCTGCCATCTTGAATTGCATGTTTCAGTGAGGTGGCACCCAGCTCTCCTGGGCACAGCCATCTTGAATCATGTGAGATCTTGATTCAAGGTGGTGGTGCTATGGAGAGCTGGTAAGAAAAGGCAGCTGGGGACATCCCACAGTGCTTCTTTGAGTTCACTACGGCGTCCTTGGGCTTCATGGTGCACGGTTTTGCAACCCCTGCCCAAATGAATGGTTGGATAGCGGCATTGAATTTTAAGAAAGGACAACTCTCTTGGGAATGTGAACCCTTTCATGCAAAAGTGTGGAATTCTCACATTTTGGTATTCAGGTCTTACCAAGTCTTGATGTAGCTAATTCGAACTCCCTAAAGCAAGGGTGCTCAATAGGTGGATCGCGATCTACCGGTAGATCGCGAGGCAAAATGAGTAGATCGCGGAGTGCTGACCCCACCCCTTCAGGTGCCTCTGGGAGGAAACGCCAGGAGTAAGGCCCATTGTACTCAATGGGGCTTACTCCCAGGTAAGTGTGGCTAGGATTGCAGCCTCACAGCCTAATCCTAGGCATGTCTACTCAGGAGTAAGTCCTGTTATACTCAGTGGGGCTCAAGGTACACCAACATACATTGTACACGTAAATGTTATATGTTATGATGGCGCGAACATTGTAAAAAAAACTCTGGTAGATCTCCGGGCCTTGCTGAGTTTCAAAGTAGCTCTCGAGCCAAAAAAGTGTGAGCACCCCTGCCCTAAAGAGTATGGGATGGGTTAGCAAGCACGGGTTTGCTCCATGCACCCTTTATATTTTGAGGTGTACACTTTTAAAATGTTAGGTATACACTTAGAAAGCATCAAGTGCGGAAACCCTAAGCATGGAACTGGATGCTAGATTGACCATCAGGATGTCACTATTCCATAACAGACATTCACTGTTCTGTCTTTATGATTTCTCAGCAGAAGGAAGCTTGGAAAGCGGTACCTGCCTGTGTAATTGATGATTCAGCATGCAGCCTCCATCAATTGGAATTTAAAACTGTTGGAAGTCTCATTTGTGTAATCACAAGAATTCAAAGGGACACAAGAAAGTCTGATTGGTTTGGGAAGCTTTCCTGGGTGGGGAGAGCTGACAATGCAATTTTGTTCCTCTATTAAGGTATAATCCCAGGCTCAGTAGCTAGTTTCACTGAAGTCAGTAGGACTCATTTCTCAAATATAGATGCCAAGGTATTGACCCCTTTCAAATGTTTCCCACACACTACCATGGGGGGTTTACTGAGTAAACACGGAGAACCATTTCATTATTTTTCCAATGTTATGTTTAATAATCACCATGGTCTTATATCGATATGCTTTTAAATGCATTTTGAGTTTTCTATGTATTTTCATGATTCCATCTTATTTTATATTGAATGGTTTGGGTCAATTACTTTTCTTTTTGGTTTTTTCTGTTGATAATTACTGACTTATAAAATTTTTTCATACTGCTTTTTCCTCCAAGGAGCTCAGGGTGCTGTACACGATTCCTCCCCTTCTTTTGTCGTCACAATAACCCTGTGAGGTAGGTGCAGCTGAGAAAGAATGACTGGCCTGTGGTCATCCAGGAAGCTTCATGGCTGTGTGGGGATTTGAACTTGAGTCTTCCAGGTCTAACTCCAGAACCACAACACCATCCTGCATCTTGTGAAGGAGTTACTGTTTGCTAATATTTGTTTAAAGTTGGGGTTTTCATTTTAGTGCCTTAGAGGAAAGTCCATGCCAAAATGCATTGTTGATTAAAACTTCTTAAAAATAAGATGTCCCACAAGCCACAGGCTGTTCACCAAAATTAAAAGGGCGTGTTTGATGTTTTCCTTGAAAATCAAATGAAACCAACATTGTTGCATTTTTTGTCCTGTTTCTTATTATTCTTCACTGATTCAGAAGCACTTGGACATAAGACTATGGTGACATTTGTAATGAATGTAAGTCTTGTAATGAATTTTGTACCTAACACAGCTCAGTTCCCCCCATGGAGATTTTTTACTATCTTTCATTCACTGCCGCATGAGGAGAATAATGGTATTTTTTCCACGTAGCTTGTTATAAGAGGCCAGGTGGAAAATACTGTCGCACATAAAAATGAATATATTCTCTATGGAAAATAATGAGGAACTTGGCTTTTGTGAAAGCTTATTTTCCCCTCCAGATTTAACTAAAGGTTAAACTGGAGATTGATATTTATCACTATTTGGTAAATGACAAGAGATGAATGTATAACACTTGGAGGAACTGGAAGTGATATCCAAACTACTTGTTAATTGTGTCATTAGAGCTGATGTTCTTAACTGCGGGCCTCCATTAAGTGCTGTCACCCCCCCCCCCAGCAGAGATGCTGGGAAACCACCACTTCGCTATTTGGGGCAATGTACCCCCCTGCCTCAACCTGGCTATGGGCAAGGGGATCCAGATCTAGTCCATGGCAGGGGTAGTAGAGGGTTATAAACCCCTCTATAACCTGTTATCAGACCATATAGGAGGTGCCATGAGGCTTCTATTTAGAACAGAAAATGTAAACACATCAGTTGTAATGTTGTGCTTAATGTAACATGTTGTTTGACCCATAGCATTTAATCTTAATGTCTAATAAAGACAGTATTTAATCAACATGTGATAGATTTGTATTTAACAACTATTTTAGGAACAATACTCTCCTAGGATGTAGCCTTCAGCTTGCTTTTCTTTCTTTCTTTCTTTCGCTCACCTGGATGTCAGGCATTTGGGTTGGACGTGATCCTGGGAATCAGGTGATTTTGGAGAGCCAGTCCTGTGCCACTGTTTGCTAGAAGACTCCCAGATCAGTCTGGCAAGCTTGTTGCTAACCATCTGGCCTACCAACCCAAATGCTTCAGCATCTAATACCTTTCATAAGAACATAAGAACAGCCCCACTGGATCAGGCCATAGGCCCATCTAGTCCAGCTTCCTGTATCTCCCAGCAGCCCACCAAATGCCCCAGGGAGCACACCAGATAACAAGAGACCTCATCCTGGTGCCCTCCCTTGCATCTGGCCTTCTGACATAGCCCATTTCTAAAATCAGGAGGTTGCGCATACGCATCATGGCTTGTACCCCATAATGGATTTTTCCTCCAGAAACTTGTCCAATCCCCTTTTAAAGGCGTCTAGGCTAGACGCCATCACCACATCCTGTGGCAAGGAGTTCCACAGACCAACCACACTCTGAGTAAAGAAATATTTTCTTTTGTCTGACCTAACCCGCCCAACACTCAATTTTAGTGGATGTCCCCTGGTTCTGGTATTATGTGAGAGTATAAAGAGCTGTGGAATTTGAACTTTACTGTATTGGTAAGGTCCATTCTCATTGTCTGCTGGGTTCCTGGAAATCCCAGCAGATACTGAATCAATAGATACCAAATCATTGATCCCATGGGATCAATAGTGGTCCCAAGGGTTCATTGATCCTATGGGATCAATAGGGTTAGGGCCATGGTTCCCAAACTGTAACCCATGGTTCCCTGAGAAGCCTTGGAAACCAGTCAAGGGAGCCACAGAATTTTCATGAAAACCCCTCCTCCCTATACAATGTGTAGGATTGTAGCCCTAATGGGGAGCCACAACCAATGGCCCAGCAGGTCAAGGGAGCTGCCAGTTGAAAAAGTTTGGGCCATGCATAGTTTAAGAATGGCTGCAGATGCCATGGAAAGCCAAGAATAGGCAGTGGATGGCACAAGGAAAGTATATGCTTGTAACTGTGGATAAGCAAATCCATGGAACAGAGTGCTTGGAGAGTGAGGATTGACTGTACCTAGAGAACCACTAGTATTGTGGCTTAGGGCTACTCAGCACTGACAATTGTCCTGTGTATATGCACCTCCTGGATTGTTGCTGGAATTCTCTAAGTCAGAGTTGCACTGAGTGGTTACACCTTGCGGGACCTATAGAAAGGATACCATTTGCATCAAGAGAGATTAGAGCTGCAAGCCTATTCTCATTTACTTGGGAGTCAGAGTGGTGTAGTGGTTTGGGAGGTGGACTTAGACCTGGAAGATGCAGGTTTGAATCCCTTCTCAGCCATGAAGTTTCCTGGGTGACCTTGGGCCAGTCACTTTCTCTCAGTCTCGCCTACCTCATAGGGTTATTGAGAGGACAAAAGGAGGGAAGCAGCTGAGTATGTCACCCTGAGCTCTTTGGAGGAAGGGCGGTATAAAAATGCGAAAAATAAAATAAACTCAGTGGGATTTCCTTCAAGTAAAAAAGAACAGGATCAGGCTGCACAGCATTTTACCTTCTATGAAAAGCTGTACACCTCAACATCCCGCGTTTTTTCTTGCGTGGTTAAGTAGATTTATGATTTGACTTTAATTTTATTTCCCTTTGAGTGCAGTCTGTGACTGTGCACATCTCATTCATTACATGGGGATTTTCCTGCTTCCATTTAAATGTGGATTGCAGAGAGACATTGCCGCCTGCATCAGGATTAATTTACATTTGGAGCTTTTCTCTGGGTTTTGTATACAATTAGACTAAGAACCAATTATGCTGGGGTAATGAATGCAAATTTGAAACATAAGGACACAAACATCATTAAAGACTGCACTAGAAGCCAGAAAGGCTGGTGATAGAGTTAGGTGAATCAAACTCCACCAGTTTAACAAAGTAAGCTGTCGATTAGGTTTTGACATGACAAAAGTCATCTAAAGCACAACTGAAAGTGAGAACACGTAGTTTAGGTGTAGTTATTATAGAAACTCTGGAGAGTTGCTCTGGAGAGCAGACAGGGATGTATAAATCAGCGGTTCTCAAATGTTTTAGCACCAGGACCCACTTTTTATAATGACAATCTGTCAGGACCCACCAGAAGTGATGTCATTAACCTGGAAGTGATGTCATGACCGGAAGTGACATCAACAATGCAGGCTTTGCCATGATCAGCCAAAGGTCTCATTACACAGTGCATTTATTCATGCTGTTATTTTACATAGCTTGGGATTCAAAGATCCTAGTTTGGAAGTCAAAGCAGAACATAGACTTGGCTCCTTCTCCAACCACACAGCCCCCCTCTTTCCAGCATCTCATCTTCCCACCTATTGAGGGCAAAGCTCCCGACCTCTCTCCCACCAGGAGCCCACCCAGCCTAGCAGCTCTCAATCCTGTATTTTCAATGGCAGCTAGGTTAGGTGCTATACAACCCACCTGAAATTGGCTCGCGACCCATCTGTCGGGTCCTAACCCACAGTTTGAGAAACACTGATCTATAGAGTTATTATCCAGGATTTTTTTTTTCCTGTCCAGAGCTGAAAACCAACTTGTGGGAATGACCTGCTACATGCATTGGGTCAGGTATAGTCTGAGACAGGCCCATGGTTAGCATGGCTACCATGACATCTTGAGCAACACCTGATAAGGAGGCCTCAGCGTGAATGCTGGTGTCTCACAGGATGTCAAGCTGGAGACCTCCACCACCACTGAGAACACCTCAGGCAGAGAGGCAGCAAGGTGGAGTGTTCACAATGGAGAGAAGTGAAAAGCGGTGTGCCCCAAGGATCTGTCCTGGGACCGGTGCTTTTCAACCTCTTCATAAATGACCTGGAGACAGGGTTGAGCAGTGAAGTGGCTAAGTTTGCAGACGACACCAAACTTTTCCGAGTGGTGAAGAGCAGAAGTGATTGTGAGGAGCTCCAGAAGGATCTCTCCAGACTGGCAGAATGGGCAGCAAAATGGCAGATGCGCTTCAATGTCAGTAAGTGTAAAGTCATGCACATTGGGGCAAAAATCAAAACTTTAGATATAGGCCGATGGGTTCTGAGCTGTCTGTGACAGATCAGGAGAGGGATCTTGGGGTGGTGGTGGACAAGTTGATGAAAGTGTCGACCCAATGTGCAGTGACAGTGAAGAAGGCTAATTCTATGCTTGGGATCATTAGGAAGGGTACTGAGAACAAAACAGCTAATATTATAATGCCGTTGTGCAAATTGATGGTAAGGCCACACCTGGAGTATTGCATCCAGTTCTGGTTGCCACCTCTCAAAAAGGACACAGTGGAAATGGAAAAGGTGCAAAAGAGAGCAACTAAGATGATTATGGGGCTGGCTATGGCACAGAGAAAGGCTATGGCATTTGGGCCTCTTCAGCCTAGAAAAGAGGCACCTGAGGGGGGACATGATTGAGACATACAAAATTATGCAGGGGTTGGACAGAGTGGATAGAGAGATGCTCTTTACACTCTCACACAACACCAGAACCAGGGGACATCCACTAAAATTGAGTGTTGGGAGAGTAAATATTTCTTTACTCAGTGTGTGGTTGGTCTGTGGTACTCTTTGCCACAGTATGTGGTGATGGCATCTGGCCTGGATGCCTTTAAAAGCGGATTGGACAAGTTTCTGGAGGAAAAATCCATTACAGGTTACAAACCATAAGAGTATGTTCAAACTCCTGATTTTAGAAATGGGCTATGTCAGAATACCAGATGCAAGGGAGGGCACCAGGATGCAGGATCCCAGTCCTATTTTGTAGGCCCAGTGTCAGATGGAGGCACTTAAAACCTGCAGATTTCTGGACTAAGTGCCTTGAAAGGGAAATGGAATCCACAAAGCTGGTGCCTGGTTGCTATAGGCCCTGAAAGAGAAGATATGTTTAATGCTATCTCTCCTTTTCCTTACTGGACTTGTCCAACCTACTGGACTTGTCCAACCTAAGAACATAAGAAGAGTCCTACTGGATCAGGCCATAGGCCCATCTAGTTCAACTTCCTGTAGCTCATAGTGGTCCACCAGATGCCTCAAGGAACACACGAGACAACAAGATAGTGCACCTGCAGCCTATTGCCATTCCCTTGTATCTAGCATTTGGAGGTAGCAGACTTCCAAAACCAGGCTTCTAACCATCATGACTTGCAACCTGAGTGAATCTTTCCTTCTTAAATCTGTCCAATCCCCTTTAAAAGGTATCTAGGCCAGATGCCGTCACCACATCTTGTGGTTCTCGATTGCTCTCGGATTCAACTCACAGCTTATTTAGTACAGGCACCCTCTCCTACACCCACCCTATATCCATCCACCTGCTTCCCAAAACACATCCTGGATACAGGCAAGGAAGTAAGAAAAAACATATGATGTGCTGGGCTTGGGCAGATCTCATTAGGAACGTACCCCCTGCATTGTGTTGCAGTTTCTGAACACTCTTCAAAGGCTGCCCCATGTCAACTGCATTGCAGCAACCCAATCTGGACCATGCCTGCAGAGCTGTAAATGATGACTTCTGCCTGAAGCTGCCTCTGCTTGCCTTCTCTGAGTGACACAGAAACACTTCAACCAGTAAGCTGACAATGCAATTTAATTTTCACCTGCGGGCACGCTGGGCTGACTCAGAGATAAATTTAGTAGTAGCGATTTACAAAACCACTGGAACAGGGAGCATTTGTTTGACATCAGGCGTTGGAAAACAGTTGAGCTAAATATGAGCTTAGAATTGCTTCCATCAGTAATTCAACAATTGTGCTGAGGTCAATTTTATCTGATATTTGGGGAACAAAAATATGATCCTTGAGGACTATCTATTGAGGGCATCATGTATGTTATATTGGCATTCAGCATGGCATTCACATGGAACAATGTGCAAGATTGTTTAGCCTGCAGCAATTGTCGACCAGTGTGGTGGCACACTGATGTGCCGGAAAAGATCCACCGGTGTGCTCTGTGGGAGTTTGAGGGAGGGTCCTTTATTAGTAGAGCCATTGGGAGATGTGAGCCCCTCAGCTGCAGTGTGGTATACCTTGCCAATTGTCCGAAAACTGACAGTGTGCCTTGACAATTTTAGCACCATGCAAATGTGCTGTGAGATGAAAGTAGTTGAAAGTAGCTGGTTTAGGACCCAATCCTATCCAATTTACCAGCACTGGTGTAATCACAATGCGGCCCCAAGGTAAGGAAACAAATGTTCCCATACTTTAAGGAGGCCTCTGTGACTGCTGCCCCACCACAAGATGCAGTGCTTGACCCATTGGTACAACTGCACTGGCACTGGAAAATTAAATAGGATTGGGCCCTTAAGGCATTATGCATGCCAGAGTTGCAATCCTATATGTATTCTTACCTGGAAGTAGGTTCCAATGAACTCAGTAGGTCTGAATAGGTAGGCATAAGCTTGTACAGTAAATTGATTTATTTGGGTGAGGCAAACTGATACTTTATTCACATTTTAATACTGCTCTTCCTTTCTCCAAGGAGCTCAGGATGGTATTCCTTCCCTCCTTTTGTCCACTCAACAACCCTGTGAGGTAGGTGAGACTGAGAAATAAAGTGACTGGTCCAGGAAGCTTCATGGCTGATTGGGGACTTGAACCTGGTTCTTTCAGGTTTGAGTTCAATTCCCAAACCACTATACCAGCCTTATAACAAAATGGCTGGACTCCAATCTGGATGCTTCCATTAAGTGATCAGGGTTTTTGCCACTGAGCTTGCATCCATTACTCACTCCTCTGAGGGAAGCCAAAATGAGCTTGAATTGTTCCCATATGGAAGCAAATTCAAGGGATGGATATGGAACACACCATAGTCAGAAAAGAAAATGTTTGCACTATATTTGAAAGTGATTGGGTACTATGTGGGTTTTCTCACGATAAAGTCTTGTGTCCTAAATCTAATGGGATGTTTAATGGATTTTAGAAAGCAGAATGCGCTTTTGGTAGCACTAGGGTATACTTAAAGCCTAGGGGTAGCTTTGAAGGCATGAGAAAATGAAGGGCTTCTAGACAAATGATACTTAAAAGGGAATAAGCTTTCACATCTAGATATTTATCTTTGATTCATTATAAGACTCACAATGGGTTCCTTTCAGATGTGTTATTTAGTAACTGACTTGCTGATTGTGTGTGTGTGGGGGGGGAGGTCTTCACAAATTACCATAAATCAGGGGTGTCAAACTTAAGACCCGGGGGCCGGATGCGGCCCATGGAATCTGGCCCTCAGGTTTTTATCTGGCCCTCAGTTTCTCAGCTTCTGAGCAGTGCTGAAAGGGCAGCCCACATGAAAACTGGGCTGTTTCATATCTTGAAATATGATCAAGCTTTACATATTTTCTCTTTGTCATTTGCAGCTAAGTTAGAAAAAGTGCTTATTTTTTGTTATGACCTCACTTCCTGCCTAATGACATCACTTCCGGCCCTCAGCAGGCATCATGAATGCTATTTGGCCCTTGCTATGAAACGAGTTTGACACCCCTGCCATAAATGATTGCAAACTCATCCTACAACTATGGCCAATTAAAACAGCAGCACATTTAAAACAACAACAATTTTCACAAGCCTTTTGCTAGGTAAAGTTTAAAGATCAAACACAAAAGTTGTTTTGAATCCAGTGTCTTCTGCATAAGTGTCCTGTCTGAAAATGTTTCGTCTTCCAATGCCCGCTTTTTTGGCTAATTAACACCTTCTTTTATCTCCAGAAACAACAGCTGTGGTGTATAAAGGAATGAACACAGAACTCCTTATCTATAGCAGTTAATCAGAATTTAACTGATTCTGATTAACTGCTGACACTCCCTGCAAGTCCTCTTGTCCAGAGGCTTTCCCTCCCCAAAACTCCACTCAACTTAATGGATGAAGGTCTGAAGCCTCCAGTCCAAATTCAATCCAGTCTCCAAAGCACAGTCCAGTCTTCCCAGTTCAGTCTTCTGCAGCAGAGTCTGTCCTCTGTGTCCTCTCCAGCAGAGTGTCTCCTCCAGCAGGGTCCTGGCAGTCCTCTCTTCTGTGTCCTCCAGCAGCGTCCTGGCAGTTCCCTTCTCCAGTAGCTCTGGGTCAGGTAGCTCTGGGGTCCGTCTGAAGCTGCCTTTTATCCTTGGATGTCCCATTATCCAAAATGCAGCTCAGCTGTGAGCTACCTTGTTAGCCCCTTGTTAAGTCCAAATTAGGCTCAGGTGAGCCATCTCTTCAGTCCATGTCCATTCAAAGTCCCATCAAGGTCAAATGAAGCTCAGGTGTCCATTGGAGTCTCCATTGGCCTTGATTGATTACAGCTGTGGAGCCAGCCCTGCCCTTCCCAGAGCTGTCAAACAGCTGTCAAAACATGGAATCACTGTCAACACCACTTCATCCACCTGATAATCTTCTGATCCTCTGCCTTACAATAAGGCACTAGCAGAAACAAAGCAAAGGGTTTGTGGACAATGAGAACTTTTAGAGAAAGCATCTCTTTGTAGTCATGCAAAATAGTGAGACAGCAAGTCAGTTTTAGAGCCCAATACTATGCATGGATAGTCAGTGGATCTTACTTCCAGGTAAGGGTGTATAGGATTGCAACCTTAGGCTTTTTCCTTATAGATTTGATTTGTCTTGACAAGAACATTTAGTGAGTAATTTCCTCTCACAGCAACTGTTACCCTACACATGCCTGATCTTGTCTGGTCTTAGAAACTAAGCAGGGTCAGGCCTGGTTAGTACTCGGATGGGAGACTGCCTGGGAATACCGGATGCTGTAGGTTTATACCAGGGGTGTCCAAAGTTTTTGGCAGGAGGGCCACATCATCTCTCTGACACTGTGTTGGGGGCTGGGGGGAAAAATAATTAATTTACGTTTAAAATTTGAATAAATGTTCATAAGTTTGCATAAATGAATATATTAAAGATGAACTTATATGAATGAATGAAGGTCTTGAAATAGCTTAAGGCCTATAAAAGTCCTTGCACAAAGCAAGGCTGGCCTTTCCTTTGCTGCTGCTACTGCATCAGAGACGTGAAACAGCAAGCGGTGGAGGAAGACCTCATCCCACAGCTCACACAAGAGGTCAAACAATCGCCCTCAGGCTGAGAGCAGTTGCGTTGGGCCAGTGCGGGCTTCAACAAATCTCCGGCAGGCCAGAGGCTCATTGGAGACTGGGGGCTTCCTGAGGGCCACATTGAGAGGCCTCGAGGGCCACAAGTGGCCCCAGGGCCGGGGTTTGGGCACCCCTGGCTTATACCATAGTCTTTCGAGACTGAAGGTTGCCAACCAACCATTCCCTCTTGCCACCTTCTGTGACTCATTTGCCATTTCAGTATTTATGAAGTTCTTTCTTTTGTTGATTTCTCAGCTCAGATTTGCAGCATAAGCCAGGCCAGTAAGTCTGAGACTTGTTGATCTCCTGCAGGGATTTGCAGCAAGAGGAGGAGGAGGGGGGCAGACCTGCACCTGTGGTGCTGTCCACAGAAAATAGCCACAGCCTCTCCTGTGATTGCGCACACACTCCACCCCCTTTCTGACACCACATGTGTCCTTATTTTTTAATTTTTTTTTGTTATGTTCTGAAAAAAACAACAAATATAAATCTTGCAAGATGTGAAATTAAGAGGAGGCTTAATGATTGGTTTTTATATGTGTTCTGATTTCTGATTGTGCAATCACAGGGGAGGCTGTGACTCTTTTTCATGAACAGCACCACAGAGGTGGGTTTATTTTCCCTGCCTCCCCTTCCACACCTCCCAGTTGCACCATCAGCTATTACCAGTTGTTGAGCTGTGCTGAAAGAGCAGCCCACATGATAATCAGCTCTCCCATATCTGGAAAAGATTATCAAGGTGTGCATATTTTTCTCTTCGGTCATTTGCAGCTTAATGAGTTCCTATGGGAGGAAAAAAAGTGCTTATTTCTGGTCATGACATCACTTCCTGCTTGATGACATCACTTCTGGCTCTCAGCAGGCATAATGGCTGTTATTTGGCTCACCGTATGAAACGTGTTTGACACCCCTTGATTATCACTTCCCAACTCTAACCCATGTTCAAAGGTGTCCGTTTTTTGGTGAGGAAACCAGAAACCCTCATCCTATGGCCAGCCGTTGCCAATAATGAACATCAGGGTGGATTGTTTTTGCATTGTCATTAAAGCTGTTTGATAAATGCATTTTCAAAGGGACAAAATGCATTTACTAGGAGGGACAAAAAAATCAGAGGCAGGTGAAAAAGAAGATGACATGGACAATGCAAATGAGATTTGTCCTTTTGGGAGTGCATCCACAGGCCATAATAAAAACACTACCTGACATTTAAGAGTGATACTCTTGAAGCGATGGGGGGGGGGAATGAACTGCATCATCTTTTTCACACGGAATTTGTTAATTTTACCCTTGTGCCTCCTAGCTCTTCCAGGAGATAAACTCTATTTACCAGAGCCATTGTTCCATTTCAAAAGGATCCACTCCAAATAGAGCTCCTCCACCTATACATTTGAATGCCAGCTGTCCCACTGAGCCAGCCGTTAATCAATTCTGAGTCACCTTCCCCAGACAGCTACCAGCTCTGTAAAAGGCTCTTGATTTTATGCCGCTATCTCACCTCCCTCATCTGTGCCCACTAAACACAAATTCAAATTCGGAGGCAACAGATCAGCTTAGAGGTCTCTGAGAGGAAGCTTCTTTTGGCATTATTTAATTGTTGCAGGGTGAATTCTACTTATCATTGGGAAACTTACTTTTTTCCTGAGCACTTGGGCCACACTAGACCTCATGTAGCGTGTTCTATGGAGGTGGGTGGCAAGTTCAGCTTCGCTCCTTGGCAGCTGCTGAGGCCAGAGAAGACACAAGTTCCTTGGGTAACAGGCAAGCCAAAGGCAGGGTGGCTGAATGCTGGCACAGATGGCCTTGTGGCCTCCCTCATGAACATCTTGCCAAGATGAATGGAAGGAAGCAGTCTTTATATAGCCAGCAGTACCTGACATGCTCTTAAGCATCACCTGTCTTGGAGGACTATTGTCTGGCTGTCCCAACTGGGACTACCTGCAGTTCCCTGTTTGCTTCTGGACTTGCCCTGACATCTTGGGGACTCCAGCTGTCCCATCACAACCCTATTGTGAAAGCGGCCACCAGGTCCGTATGGCCAACATATAACTGTAAGTCTGGTCCTCCCGCTGTCCCCCAGGCCATCAAGGCACGGGTTTGGTTGCTTCTCACAGGCCACCCAACACTGGGGCAATGCTGGCCCTTTAACCCCAATGCTGGACCAGATGGATAGGAGATAGGAGAGATAGGAGATAGAGGAGAGAGACAGCCCTGGAAGGGGAGGGTGCAGGGCTTCATAAGGCACTTAGGGCTGGCCACAAGAGGTATCTGGACAAGCTCTGTGATTCTGCTGGGACTGGGGCAAGCACAGGGACAGAGCCAGGTGGTGGTGGTGGTGGTGGTGGAGGAGGAGGAGGAGGAGGAGGAGGAGGAGGAGAATGGTGAAGCAACCCCCTCCCCACTGCTAATCTCTGAGGCCTGGTTGGAGGATCCTGGTTCTTGGGCAAACAACACCCCTTTTGTTGCTACCCCTCTTTCCCTGGGGCCAAGAATGACTTCAACAACAAGTAGAGCACACCTCTCTGGTGGTAACCCTGCAAGGACAGAGGATGGAGAAACTTGCATGTCCTTCTCTGGTCCAGCGATGATGGCAGCCAGCGTCCAATCTGGTGGGCTTTTGATGTCGATGCCTGAATGCTTTGTTTTACTTTCTCTCTTATTCTTTCTCCAGTATCAATGCTTCTTCCATTTACATGAACAGCTGCCATTTGCAGGGTTGCAGAGCAGTCTTCTGAGCTCCTCTAAGCCACTCTCAAGTCACATGCTACATTCTGGGGTCATGCAACCCAATAGTGGCTTAGAGGAGCTCTGAAGATTGCTTTGCGGCACTGAAAATGGCACAATTTTGCAGTGTGATGTTAAGGAAGATTGTATCCTTATTTTTACTTTTTTACATGGTTTTCAAACAGATTGCAGTATCCATCGAAATCAGTATCCATGAGGGGAGGCTGGAACCGAACCCCCGTGGGACTAATGTACCCCCAAACATTTATCACCTCTGTGACCCCTATCCAAGTCACCACAATATACACACACTTCTGCCACATGTGTCCCATCTCTCAAAATGACAGGCATTTGGCCAGTTAAATATAATGATCAGGCCCTGCAAGAGCATGAGAGATGATCGATCTCCACTTCCAGCCACCTTAGAACGAGGGCAAAAGAGAAAAATAAAGTAGAAATCTATTGTGCCCCAAAAGCAGATCTTTTGAGATACATCTTAAAATAGAATGAGTTTCAGTCACAACTAGAACTGAGAGATTGCTGGGCAACATAATTTGTCTTTATGGGAAAAGAACAGTTCTACCTACACTGATAGGCTATTGAGAAATTCTTCGATGAGAAGTTCACTCAGTGACTTGCTCAGCTGAGACTTGGCTTCAGAGGTTACCTCTACTCCCCCCTTCTCAATGTAATGCTATCCACGAGTTTTCTACCTTTATGACAACAGGGTCCCAGCTTTTCCACTTATAGTCAGTCTTTTTAGAACTCCAGTAATGTGTTTGTTTCCATAAAATAGCATAATTCTCAATCTTTTAACTGTTTAAAGCACCATTCTGCTATGTTACATAAGAACATAAGAACAGTCCCACTGGATCAGGTCATAGGCCCATCTAGTCCAGCTTCCTGTATCTCACAGCGGCCCACCAAATGCCCCAGGGAGCACACCAGATAACAAGAGACCTGCAAGGCTTTCTGGGAATTGTAGTTAAGAACATAAGAGCAGCCCCACTGGATCAGGCCATAGGCCCATTTAGTCCAGCTTCCTGTATCTCACAGCGGCCCACCAAATGCCCCAGGGAGCACACCAGATAATAATAATAATAATAATAATAAAACTTTATTTTTATCCCGCCCTTCTCCCTAACGGGACCCAGGGCGGCTAACAACATATTAAAAACAATAGAATTTAAAAAAACATTAATACAAACAGATAAAAACATTTAAAAACACACTACAGGGCCATAAAAACAGTAGTCAGATTAAAAGAGTAAAAGAGCAGATCACCGAGGAATCAAGCCTGTAAAACTAAAAGATGTATAAAAAGTTAAGAAGGCCAGAAATCAGAAGGCTTGTTTAAACAACAGTGTTTTCAGGCCTCGCCGAAAGCTCTCAAGAGAGGGAGCCATTCTCAAGTCAAGGGGAAGGGAGTTCCATAATGTTGGTGCCACTACCGAGAAGGCCCTATTTCTTGCAGCCACCCCCCGGACCTCCTTGGGTGGCGGCACTTGCAAAAAGGCCTTCTCTGATGACCTCATCCTGGTGCCCTCCCTTGCATCTGGCATTCTGACATAACCCATTTCTAAAATCAGGAGGTTGCACATACATATCATGGCTTGTACCCCGTAATGGATTTTTCCTCCAGAAACTTGTCCAATCTCCTTTTAAAGGCGTCCAGGCCAGTCTCCATCACCACATCTTGTGGCAAAGAGTTCCACAGACCAACCAAACGCTGAGTAAAGAAATATTTTCTTTTGTCTGTTCTAATTCTCCCAATACTGTTTGATAAAGAACTCTGCTTGGATGTAAGAATAATATCTGTGTTGTTAAAAGGCCACTTAATGGGCTTCTGCTGGTTCTTTTGGAGTTTTATTTGTAAGTGCTAATATTTTATACCAAGCCACAATGTAAAAGGACATGAATTGGACATGACATGAAGGATAGAAGGCATGTTATTTATTTACAGTGGGTCCTCTTCATCTGCAGATTCAGAACTCATAAATTTGACCCACTGCGGGTTCTGAACCCAAAGGAGGACCCACAGGGAACCTCTCAGTTGCATCTGGAGATTCCACTGCAGGTTTCATTTTCTGCTGTTTTTGGCATCTGCAGGGGTCCTGGGAACAGAACCTTGGATGCCAAGAGCCCAGTGGCACCGCTAGGGTTTGTGTCACCTGGTCCAGGAGGCCAGTGCTTCACCCCTTTGGTGATCCTCATCCCATGCAGTGGGCAGGACAACACCCTGGGCAGTGGAAGTGGTGAGGCATCATTGCCTTGCCCTGCTGGTTTTTTGGTGATACCTTTTGATAGAATAGTGATATTTCAGTATAGTTTGTTTCACTGTGTTCTGCATGAAATCTCACATCGATTGATATATAACATGATGGCATTTTTCAAAAATACCAAGATTTAAAAAAAGAAAAGAAAAAGGGGCCAGTAGTGGTGTCACCCCCCCAGTGCGCCTACACCCCCCGGGCGACGCCACTGCAAGAGCTGATGTGTATTTGTAGTTTTATTATTTACATTGTGGAGAACAGCAAAAAGAAGAGATTGGGGTACTCATTCAGGATTATTACCTATATGAACAACCTTGTGTACATGATCCAACCTCTTCTACATACCTGCAACAGAGTGTGGGGGAACTTCCTCATCAAATATATTGTAATTCTCCCCACCCCCACATAAAATGGCATCATCTCTCTTGCTGCTGTGTACAGCATGTTGTAATACAGACAACTGCACACCTATTCTGTACAGGTATGTGGGTCAATAATAACACAGGCCAACACGCATTTTGCTTCCTTAAACATTACACCAATTCCTGGGTATATCTGGGGTGCTGATTCCAAAAATGGCATCCGTTTTGCCCTATCACATCTAGTTTTGGAGACACGGCAGAGCCTCTTTAGTGAATGGTTCAAGCAACTTCTTCATAAGGAAGCCTACACCATGGCTTCCTCATGAGGAAGCTGTTTGAACCGTTCACTAAAGAGGCTATACTATATCTCCAAAACTAGATATGACAGGGCAAAACGGATGACATTTTTGGAATCAGCACCCCAAATTCATATCGAACCAACAAAGTTTGGGAAAATCTTTTCTGACCCTCAATTTTTTAGGCCTGTGTAATGTGTATACTGTACACATCATACACCCATTTTGAACATGCACTCAAACCCCTTGGCTCAGGGCCTACCATGCTCTCCTCCAGCTCTCATTTATTTCATTTTGAGCTTTCAATTGCTCCCATTGTGTTGCAAAAATATTTCCATTCCTAGCAGGGATAACATATGACATGACAGCTGCTTTTTGCATCAAAATGGAAAATCAAATCGAGCTGTTAGTAACAGTTCAATGAATTTTTCATTTATTCATTTGGGGAGGCGTGAGATACCTCTAACAAAAAGGCTTACAGTGTTCCATGAAAGTGTAATTTGCAAAGTGTAACATGAAAGTGTACCATATCGATTGCTAGTTTTCTATACCGAGGTCACGAGTTTTCCAAATAAATATCACCTTCATTATATTGCAGATCTCTGAAGTTGTGCGTGTGTTTTCATCAAACTAACTCTGGATCCTCGTTGCAAAATATCAGATAGGAGATATAAATATTCTATCAGAGATACATATTGTTAATTTGTTAGACAAGTCACACTTTATTGCCAACAGCTATGGTTACAAAATGCCTTTATTGAAAACACCTACAAAGTCACAGAGTAGCAGTCTACCTTTCAAGTCTAGCTTTTCAGGCTAGAAGATGCTAAGCAATGAAAGGAGGGTAGGAGCTATGGGCTATGTCAGATGCAAGGGAGGGCTCAAAGGATGCAGGTCTCTTTTTATCTGGTGTGCTTCCTGGGGCATTTGGTGGGCCACTGAGATACAGGAAGCTGAACTAGATGGGCCTATGGCCTGATCCAGTGGGGCTGTTCTTATGTTCTTATGAGAGAAATGAATGAAGCTGACATGATGAAAAAGGCAAGCTTTTTTTGTTGCTAGCTGTTTGGATTATACAGGCATCCCCTGGTATCCACAGATCCAGTATCTATGGACCTGGTTCCCTGCAGTTCCCTGCATCCTTTACCTTTGTTTATCTTCATTACATTCGCATGAAGCAATAAAATGACTTGCTTTAACCAAATGCTGTAAGCAGAAAGCTTATAGCAAGACAAGTAGGCAGGCAGCCTGCAGCCTAGAAGGAAGACTAAAAGCCCAATCCTGAGCTTGGAGTTCCAGCTTACCACAGATGCGTATCATTGCAAATGTGCCGTAAAGCATGTTTGCAAGGATTAGCGCCAGCCAAGTGCCGGAGCTGGCCCAATGCTGGGACAACACCAGTCAGAGGCTGGTGATTCGCTGCCCGGCAGTAGCCTGGACCACCAGATGGCAGAGAGATGAGTTGGGGCATTTGGGGAGGAGGGGGGAGGTGTTCTGGGGTGGGGGGAGGTGGGGGAAGGTGGCGGGAGGTGTGGTGGGGGAGCCAATGGAGAGGGAGGGTTGGGACCAGTGGAGCTCAGCTCTGCCAGATCTGGAGACCCGCATCAAGCTTCTCAGTTTGACATAGAACTCCATTGCTCTGTACCCACTCAATAGTGGGTGCAGAGTCTAGTAGCCCCATTGCAGGACCACTTTACTTACAAGGGGGAAGGGGATAAAAGTTCCCTTCCCCCGAGAAGCCACCAACGTCTGCCTGGCACACTCAGCATGCCCCGACAGGCCCGTGTGCTGGGCCGTTCAGGATTGGGCTGCCCGAGCAGTGGTGTATCTAGTGTGTGGCAAGTGGGGACATCTGCCCTGGGCGCCACTTGAAGGAAGGAGTTGGGCATGGACTTACCCATATTCTACTGATGGTGCGTTTCCACACCATGGTCAATGGTACATTTTTGCACCAGTCTCAGGGAACCTCCAAAAGGAGGTAAATGTCTGTAGAAAAAATTCAAGGTGTTTCCATATACCTGGAAATGCACAACTGAATAAATTCACTTGGTGGGAATGGGGCTTGCTTCCCACCCCATGATATCTCCTCCTCTGTATGGACAGGGGTGCAATTTCAGCACCTGCAATGGGCCCCTTTTTCCTAGATACCCCACTGCCTAAGAGCAAGCATTAACTTCCTGCTTCTAGTTAACAATAGTTTCTGCTTATAGAGTTTGGTTAAAGCAAAACATTTTATTGCTTCACATGAACACAATGAAGATAAATGGGCACAGGAGAGGTGTGGCGAACTACGGAGATAGGGTTCTCCCTTATCTACGATTTCTGGCATCTGGGAAGGGGGGACAGGAACCGGGGGATGCCTGCATTCTAGTGGACCAAAATGGTTGCTTGCAGTATTTCCCTGATTATAGGTCATGCTTCAGAGGCTGTTTGTGAAGACAGGGTCGTCTTACATTTAGCTAAATTATTACGTTCAAGAGTCTACCCAACGTATTCTGCCCTCTCCAATTTGCTTTGGAATGACAAGCCCTTGAACATGTGTGGAAACAACAGCAGTTGGATGATAATTATTTTCAATTTTTTTTGTTTTTGACAGGGACCCTTAATTGCTATTTGCAGGCAAAATAATCATTAAGCGGAATCATAAATATTTATTTGATACTTAAGGGAATGCCCTTAAGCTAACACGATAGGTGAAAAAGCATAGGCAGCCAGAATCTCAGCAAGACTGCTTTGGGAACTGTATGCTAAAATCACTACTCAAAAAGTCTGAAGCATCCATCAAATGTTTATTTGTGAACGTATTGTTTCTAGAACAACAGATGTGGTACCAGGGCCAACCTTAGGAGCTGCGGGGCCCAACTGGGACTATTTCTGCAGGGGCCCAGGTTTACAGCCAAGGTCTGTAGAATCTTAGCGATAGAAATAAAATTCTTTAGAGACTTTATATCTCTATCGCAGAATGGAAAGCAATCAAAATGTGCACTTAAAAAGTGCATGTGAGTTAATGGACCAAATGCATCTAAGCACATTTTCATATATAATTGCATACAAGACTAGAGCAGATGACTCTGAGTAGAGTAGAGTAGATTACCCTGGTGTGGGGCCCTATTAGGCATAGGGAAATTGGGAGCAATTGGTCCAGTTGGCTTAAAGTTGGTCCTGTGTGGCACTTTACAGAGTAAGAAAGTCCAGTTGTTGCTCCACTGAACTTGCAGTCTAACTTGAAACAGGTTGCGTGCAGAAGAGACAAGAAGGGATGGGTGAGGTGAACAAGGGGTTAATGTTACATACATTTCAATTTAGGGGATTAGAAATAAGGGGTTACAAAGGCTCCATGGAAAACTGACATGCCCAGGAGAGAGTGGAATCAGTGGAGGCTTCCACCGCCGTATTATAACGCCCCTTTCACACCAGCTGGCATTATACCTGGCTGCTTGAACTTCCACCAGCTATATACCTGATGGAGATCAGAGTAGCCCCATTGAGCTGGCTGAGTTGATACTCAGGGTAAGGGGGAAAATGCCCCCTTACTCCAAGAAGATATACAGCCAGCTCCTAACTAGTGCTGGATACTGCGCAGGTCATGCTTCCTGGCTCCCACAGTGCTAGTCACAGAATTTTACAGATTGAGGGCTCAATCCTATCCAATTTTGCAGGGCCGGCGCAGCCATGCCAATGGGGTGTGCGCTGCATGCTGTGGTGCAAAGGCAGTCACAGAAGCATCCTCAAGGTATGGAAACATTTGTTCTGTTACCTTGAGGCTGCATTGCAGCTGCACCAGTGCTGGAAAGTTGGATAGGATTTGGCCCCGAATTGCCAATAAATTCAGAGGTAACCAGGATAAGAGGAAAAAACTAGACTAGCTGTGCAAAAGGAATGAGTTTTCAAATATTGCCGTGAATAAACAAATGGGATCTGAGAAATGATGATGTTTCCTATGCCAAGCTAATCTCCTTCATCAGACCATGACTAAAACAAGGTAGCAAAATACAGAATCGTTTCAAAATATAATAGGGTGCATTTAGCAGACAAAATGAATTTTGTGGTGGGATGTCAGGCCATTTGCCTTTAATTGAGTTGATGAGCCTGGTATCTGCTGAAGCTGACAAATAGCATTTCATTCTCATTCTTGGATAAATCAGTGTTTTGTGTTGTTTTTTTTAAACTTTATTGAAATTATATTGTTGCTCTTAAGAGAAGACAAAATTCTTTAAAAAAAACCAAACCTGCTAATTTTATGAAAGGGCATAAGTTTTAGAAACAAATGACTATTTAAGAAAGTGCAAAACTTTTGATTCTGCATTTCATAGCCAAAAGCAAATTTCATAGCCAAAAGTCTCCGCCACCCATGCATCTACTCGAAACTGAGCCCAAACCGGGGGGGGGGGGATTTGTGAGTCGTCCAAAGCATTTTGGCAACTCGAAAAGACCCAAGTCATGAGTCTTTTCCTTTAAAAAACCAGCTGCGGCTCTGCAGGGGGGGGGGAAGGGAGCTGCTTCTGGGCTCTGTGCGTGCGTGTGTCTTTAACACACTTTAACACTTTAACTCCCCTGTGGTTCCCATCCCATCTGTAAACAAGGTGGGACGGGGTGGGATGAACTGCATGAGAGCGGGGAGAGAAGCGGCAAGAGGCTGGAGGGTCAGCAAGAATCATGTGTTTTTGTGACTCAGACTTGAGTCACCTGACTTGAGTTCCCACCTCTGCAAATTACCCCCATTGTGCAAATGACTTATCCATCTCTGATGGAAGCCCTCCTGTCACTGTTTCCTTACAGCCCTCTCTGCATTGCTGTTACTTGCTCTCTTACTCCACACACCCCCGCCATTAATCTCTGGCTGCTTCTAGCCAGAGAGAGAGTCACAGGAGGCTGATTGGTGGTATGCAAGTACCATTATAGGAGCTTGGTGGGGCCTATCTGTGGGTGCCTATATCTAACACTTGCCAGTGTTTGGGTATCCAGTTGTCATTCAGTCGTTAAGTTGTGTCCAACTCTTTGTGACCACAGCACACCAAGCCCTTCTGTCTACCACTAACTTCTGGAGTTTGTCCAAATTCATGTTCATTGCCTCCATGACACTATCTAACCATCTCATCCTCTGCCTTCCCCTTCAGCTTTTGCCTTCAATTTTTCCCAGCATCAGGGTCTTTTCTGAAGAGTCCTCCCTTCTCATGAGATGACCAAGGTATTTAAGCTTCAGCTTCAGCATCTGTCCTTCCAATGAACAGTCAGGGTTTATTTTCTATAGGATTGACTGAATTGAGTATCCAGCACTTATTTTACTTATTCTAGACAGATATTAGTCTATACAGTAAATCGGTTTTTAGAAGGAGATGCCCAAACAATAACACTTATATATTAAACTTCTACAAAAAGAATGCATCTTTTTTTGGTTTTTGTTTAAATCATAATTTTGTTGCTTTTTGCTGTCTGCAAAAATGCTGTGCACCATAGAGTCTAACAGCCCAATCCCAAGTTGCCCATGACCCAGAGGAGCAATGGTGCCAAAATGGCTGCATCCTATGTATGCCAGGCGGTCACTGGTGTCTCCTCCGTAGAACATTCATTCCCTGGCATTCATCCTCTTCTTGCAGGCAGGTGCACAGGTCCTGCAATGAGGCTACTTAAGTCTGCACCAGCTATTTTGCCAGCACAGACTTGAGAGTTCCCATATTGGGAACCCCTCCTGCCCTGGTTCAGTGGTATTCAAAGTCGCGATGCCCCAGCCTGTGGGTCCTGGTCTCTGCCCCCTTAAAGGGCGGGGGCAGCCAGGAGACAGGGGGGAGGCAGCGCCATGATCCGCTGGATCACGCTGCTCAGGGGGGCTGCAGGGGCTTGGGTGCACTTGCCCAAGTCTCCTGCAGCCTCCCGGGGGTGTGTGTGTGTGGGGAGCCCTGTGTAACCTTCGGCAGGGCTCCCTAGGTCAGGAAATATGAAAGCGGAGCAATCGTGCCCCGCTCCGCACAACCGGAAGTGGAGCATGATTGCTCCACTTTCCCTTCTGATGGGGCTGCAGGGACTGGGGTGCACCCTCCAGTCCCTGCAGCAGCCGTCCCTGTGCGCGGGGAACCCTGCGTGAGCGCCTGCAAGGTGCCCCAGGTCAAGGAAAGGGAGAGTGGGGTGATCGCGCTCCGCTTCTGCTTTTGTGGAGGCAGAGCAGATCGCTCCACTCTCCCTTTCCCTGACCTGGGGCGCCCTGCAGGTGCTTGCGCAGGGCTCCCCACACACAGGGATTGCTGCTGCGAGTGCATCCCAGTCCCTGCAGCCCCCTGAGCGATGCGATCCTGGGGATTGCGTCGCTGCCTTCCCCCTGTCCCTGCTGCCTCCCCTCCCCGCCCCCGCAAAGACTTACTGCGGGTTTCAAACCCCCGGAGAGTTTGAAAACCGCAGCCCTGGTTCTTTCCCCTTCCTGCCGTCCCCACCCCACCCCAGAATGCCCCCCCATCCTGACTGACCTCTCTGCCACCCAGAGCTCTTCCTTTGCTCTGGGCAGCATGCAGCCAGCCTCTCGCTGGTGCTGGGCTCAGCATGGACTGGCACTGAGCCAGCACCAGCACTGACCCAGCGCTCAGTGTCATAGTCATCCCTTATGTCTCGTTTGTGACATGCAGTGCCAGTGTAGGGTGGGCGCTAAGAGCTCAGGTTTTGGCTCTAAGGCTGCAGTTCTATTCATGCTCACCTATGACAAAGACTCATGGAATATAACGTGTTATATTTAAAAGACAGCTTGGCCCTTGCAGGAGGGAAGCTCCTGTTCAAACCAATGAGAGCTTTCCTCTGGGAAGATACAACTGTCACAAGGCAGTGGAATTATGCCAATGGAACTGTGATGGGGGTAAAGGTCTGAATCCTGCCTTGATCCCAGTCCAGATCACCCCTCTGCAGTTGATTTTTAACCAATGGACAAAACATGCAGGGGTCACACTGTGACGCACCTAATGCCAGGTGTAATTTGACTGGCATTTCCAGGTAAATATAAACAGCATCAGGCTAAAGATATGCAGCTTTAAAATATTTTTATTTCACTGGGCAAAAGTTTAAAGACATGTTTAAGAGCCCTATCCTTTCCTTTTCCCCCCTGGCGAGCAGCCGTGCCAAAAAGGTGCACGCTGTATTCACTGGGGGGGATGGTTGGATCAGGGGTGGATTATTTCCTCTTGCCCCTCCCTAAGCATAAGAACATAAGAACATAAGAACAGCCCCACTGGATCAGGCCATAGGCCCATCTAGTCCAGCTTCCTGTATCTCACAGCGGCCCACCAAATGCCCCAGGGAGCACACCAGATAACAAGAGACCTCATCCTGGTGCCCTCCCCTACATCTGGCATTCTGACTTAACCCATTCCTAAAATCAGGAGGTTGCGCATACACATCATGGCTTGTACCCCATAATGGATTTTTCCTCCAGAAACTTGTCCAATCCCCTTTTAAAGGCGTCTAGGCTAGACGCCAGCACCACATCCTGTGGCAAGGAGTTCCACAGACCGACCACACGCTGAGTAAAGAAATATTTTCTTTTGTCTGTCCTAACCCGCCCAACACTCAATTTTAGTGGATGTCCCCTGGTTCTGGTATTATGTGAGAGTGTAAAGAGCATCTCCCTATCCACTCTGTCCATCCCCTGCATAATTTTGTATGTCTCAATCATGTCCCCCCTCAAGCGTCTCTTTTCTAAGCTAAAGAGGCCCAAACGCCGTAGCCTTTCCTCATAAGGAAGGTGCCCCAGCCCCGTAATCATCTTAGTCGCTCTCTTTTGCACCTTTTCCATTTCCACTATGTCTTTTTTGAGATGCGGCGACCAGAACTGGACACAATACTCCAGGTGTGGCCTTACCATAGATTTGTACAACGGCATTATAATACTAGCCGTTTTGTTCTCAATACCCTTCCTAATGATCCCTCTTGCTCTGTGATGAATCTCCTTGAACCTGCGCCAGCCCTTTATGTGGCACAAGTCCAAGGAGAAGAAATGGGCATGGAGGATTTAAAAGAGGGGATATCATTGCTGCCAGATCCATCTGCCCCATTCCTCCCCCTCCCCACCCATCCCCTGCCCCCACCGCTGCCTTACCTGCTACAGCGGGGACTGGCATTGGTGTTGCAGCTTGCAGATGCAAAACCATTTTCCTAACAGCAGAAGTTTCTGCTGTTGAAACATGCTCCACCAGGCAGCTCAATCCTCCATAGAACTGGGCTATAACTTTCTTATTAAAATCAATGGGACTTAAAAGTGCTCTCTTTGCATGGGTCATATCTATATAGGTATTGGAAGCGAAGGCAAGGCTGGCTAGTATGATGCTCGTCTGGGTATTTTTTCAGTATCCCAACAACTATGGACAAACTCTTATCATAATAAGCTCTCCGTTTAAGACCAGTAGATTTGCCATAACATAAAACAGTCCATAAAAGTTATGAATAGAAATGTTATGAAATAGCCATGTTAGAGCTTTTTTCTAATTAAAATGTATATAATTGGAAAAAGATTTAGTAGGAGGTTCCAAGTTCCATGGTATTTTGGAACAGACTGATGAGTTGGAGCAACAGGGAATCGAATTGGAGGGAAGATTTCAAAAGCTGTTATGCCCCAGGGTGGGAAGAGTACCATCAGCAATGAATACTCAGTGAGCTCAGAGGCCTCCGCAATCAGAGAATGCAAAAAAGTAATCAAGGGTTAGATAGAAGGGCAGATAGTGATTAAAAAAATGAGGTAGTGAAGTTCAAAGAACTAGTGTAAGGACAGGCAAACTGGGGAAAAAAGAGGACATTGGTATAAATGGTGTGGAAAGTGGCACAATTATGTATTGTGATGTCAGGTGCTTCAGGCAAACAGGTATCATGTCCGGGGGCAAAGTGAAGGCAAGTTACAAACAGATGGCTGCACATGGGCTGTTCAGTGCTTTGGTGAATGGAACATGCCTGACAGATACCAGACCTAAGCAGAAGCCTCAAAATTTCAGCTTGAATTGGCAAACTGAGACACAATGAAATGACAACCTGGATGTGTAAAATACCCTTGGAATCCCTCAGATGTTGCACCAGAGCAGGCGCTTCAAAAGTGCCTCAGATGCTTTATAAGCGAAATTTGGTGACCACTCAGCTGTGTCCCATCAATGAAATTGTCCCCATCCATTCCTTTAGCCCAGAGCTTCCCAAAGTTTGGGTTGTGAACTCAAGCATAGTGGGTTGTGATCTGGGTGCTCCCATAAGCCTTTGCGCTGATTTGGCTCCAAATAGGACCCATTCCAGAAGCCCCATTACTTACTAAGGCCTCTTGCAGCCAACAGATGCCTCTGTATGCCATTTCTGGTTTTCGGAAGCAAACAGGAAGTACCTTCTGAAAACCTGAAGCAGCTTATGGAGACTTCTGAGTGGGTCACTGGGCCGGGAGAGGCCTCCAGCAACACCAGGAGTGTCGTGACTCATCACAGAGGATGAGGTGGGGTTTGGGAACCCCTGCTTTAACCCAGTCATAAAACCAGTGATAGTAGAAGGGTTAGAAAGAAGGGCGGATGGTGATTAGAAAGTGGTGAAGTTCAGAAAACTACAGATAAGGAAAGAGAGATGCTCTTTACCCTCTCACACAACACCAGGACCAGGGGACATCCACTAAAGTTGAGTGTTGGGAGAGTTACAACAGACTAAAGAAAATATTTCTTTACTCAGCGCATAGTTGGTCTGTGGAACTCCTTGCCACAGCATGTGGTGATGGCATCTGGCCTAGATGCCTTTAAAAGGGGATTGGACAAATTTCTGGAGGAAAAATCTATCATGGGTTACAAGACATGATGTGTATGTGCAACCTCCTGATTCCAGAAATGGGCTATGTCAGAATGCCAGATGCAAGGGAGGGCACCAGGATGCAGGTCTCTTGTTGTCTTGTGGTGCTCCCTGGGGCATCTGGTGGGCCGCTGTGAGATACAGGAAGCTGGACTAGATGGGCCTATGGCCTGATCCAGCGGGGTTGTTCTTATGACCAGTGGTCCATCATTAGCCAGTTCTCCTACTCTGACATCCAGCCAATATTGTCCTATTTTTAGGGCATCTTTCAAGGTTCACCACCATTTTCATATTCACAGAGGCATAGTGTTGTTTAGTTTCATGTACGGTGTATGATTTAGCATTATATTACTCTCTTATTCCCTTTGTAAAGAGTGGAAGGTAGCAGATTGCAACTGAATGCAACAGACATGTTCAAAATTTGCTCTGGCCTTTGACAATTTTTCTTGGACACAGGGTGAAAGTAGGGTGGCAAAGCCCAGCTCCCCATCAAAGGCTGCTGGTGGGACAAAAGAAAAATTTATTAACTTTGTAACAGGATTAAGGAGAATTGGAAGTGAGTGATCATTAACCCAAGGGATAAATGTTATGTATCCAACCAATGCTATCCAAACTATCATTCACTTGGAAAACCAATTTATGTTAAGCCTTTTTTAATTGCTTCTCTGTGTACATTAACTCAAATCAAAGATGGATCAGTAATGCTTATGATCTCTCTGCTATACTTTTTTGTGTTATTGTTAGATGGACAATTCATGAGAGTTGTAAACTGAAACATGAAAGTCACCCTCACTGAAGTATATATATTCTTCCAAATAGTATTGTTAGAAACTTTCCATTCTGTGAGCAGTGAGTGGATCCTGATACCTAAGAGTGCCATTGCCTTTGTGTGAGAGAGCACCGGAGATTTATCATGTCTTTGTAATTCTCACACGATTTACCGATATACAGAGCATGGAGGAGGCAAATCCATTCCTGTGAGCACAGCACAGCCTATAATGCTACATGAGGCCCCCAAAGACATCTTCTAGACTCCAAGGGTTTCTGCTTCAGCCAACTCACAGCTTTCTCTACCGTTCTCTAAGCCACTCTACACTGATGCTTGGAGCAAATGTGGTTCCCAATTGTTTTTCTTCTTAACCTATCTCTACCCAGAGTTCCTGGATTGCGATGGGCAAGATTCCTTGCCACCAGGAGCCATCCTTGGCGGGGGACGGGACGGACAGTCCCAGAGGTCTCTTCTAGGTAAGGTTCCACAGTAAGGAGGGGTCTACATGGACCTCCGTCAGCAAAATTGCTGGTGCAAGTTAGCATGGACATGGGTCATAGGATTGGGTCCAGAAAGGGAGTTTGGCTTAGCTGGCCACTGCTGCCACCGAAGCTGCCCCATTCCTGTACCTGATCTGCCCACCCCCTCACCTCCATTTCTGCCATATTCTACCCTCCCCCACCCATTCTGCTCTCCTCTACCTCCCCGCAACAACTTACTTGGGTTGGCAGGCTGTTCGCGGGCCACTGCCATGCACAAGGCCGCTGTGGCCTCCCTGCTGGATGTTGTTCTGAGACTGCAGTGCAACCTTTTCCAGCCTTGTCAAGCTTCTTTTAACTAGCCACTGAGTCATCCTGCTGCTTTGGGTCTCAGCTTTTCTCGGGGCAACTGCCAATTTTCTAGCAATGTAGATGGTGCCTGCCATTCCTCTTCTCTTTAGGGCTGCGCAGCCTTCCTGGCCTGACACTTGGAACTCATTGTAAGGCTGTAAACACTACAGCTGCAGACACATTTTCCTCAGAGGCAACACTTGAATTTGCATGGGCGTTTTGTAGGTGCGCATGATTTTTCCCGTCTGCAAATGTTGCCGTTCCTTTGTTTCACTCTCCTCAGAGATGGGAACTGTCCTGAAGATGACTGGTGTGGATACATTTTGGCAACTATCACTGATTTCTTTGCCATTGTAAACTAACAAACCTTAGCCTGCAAAACGCACACACACACACACACACACACACAGTGGCATAGCTAGAGGGGGTGCAAAGCACTAAGTTTTGCAGGGAGCCTCACCACAGTGTGCAAGCGGCCCCTCCCCCTTCCTTTCGGAGCCATTCTGGGTGGTGGGCCCAAAACAAAGGGTGCAAACAACACACACAAATGCGCATGCGCGTGCGCGCGCGCGCACACACACACACACACACACACACACACACCCTCTAATTGGCTACAAACAAGATGGGTACAGAAATATCCCCCTTTGCATTTTATCTCTGGCAACCAACACAAGAATTACATCACATTTAAACACAGTACAGCATGACCTTAACTTTCATCCACTTGACTTTCATCACTTTGCTCTTTCAGCCACTTTCAGTTATAACCACATTTCAATATAGCAACACTTTGTTCTTTTGTCTGGTTAGAGTCCAGAGTATGAATGAAAGTCAAAAATTGATGCATTTCAAAGCGTAGCCTTACTAACAGCCCAATCCTGAGCTGCCCAGAGCCACAGGACCCAGTGGCTCCACAAAGGGCTCCTGCCAGATCCTGAGCAGCTTGTGCTACCATGGGAGGCTCCTCAGGAGAAGGGGACATTCATCCCCTTCCCCTGAGTAAGGGAAGCAGTCCCACAATGGGACTACTCACTTTAGCAGTGACTGTTTGGTCGCTGCTAAAGTGAAGGTGCTCATGTAGGGTTAGCAGCCCTCCACGAGTGCCTGGGATCCTGTGGAGCTCAGCTCTGCAGACCCACCTCTCCCCTGCCGCCGGGAACGGCCCCGGAAATGCCTCCCCCCTCCCCGGAACACCTCCCCCACACCCAAGGGAATGCCCCCATTCCCCGTTCCACTGCCTGGCGGTCACAGAGACCTTACAGCACATTTGCAACTGTGGAGGCACCGGACCATAGGATTGGGCTCTAAGCCTGCACATTTATTCTGGCTGGCGAAAAATATAAATAACTATATAACACATGCAAATGTGTGCAAAACCTCAATACACTGAAATAAAAGAAAAATAAACATGAGAACATTGACCCATGTCATGGAAGGTTGGATGAGATTGGACGAAAGGGGAAAGCAGGTGGACAAAATCTGAAATGTGGTTATAATTCAAATGGCTGAAAGAGTAAAGTGATGAAAGTCAAGTGGATGAAAGTCATTGTATTGTTGTATTGAGTTGCTAAGAGCATATTGGCACTCTGAAAGAGTTCTGTATTCTCTGGTCAGGACCCGGGGTGTCATTTTAATCTTTTTTTTTTTTCTAAAATGCCAAAGTTTGCCTCTCTCAAGTATAGAAATGAGTGGCTTTCTTGGTTTAGTTCCAAAAGATTCACAGCAGAAGTGACACCTGATATTTTACCTTCTGTGCGGCCATGAAAGGCATAGATGGCCTGTCCCCTATTGACTCTGCTGCTTAGCCCTGGGGATTGTGGATATTGATAGGTACTGATTGGATTTTAAAGTCAGTGATCAGGTGAGACTACAGCTTCCTGCAGTGCAGCAATTTTCAACCATCTCAAGGCACACTGACAAGGCACTCAAATTGTCGAGGAATACCATCAGTGTTTTTGATAATTGGCAAGGCGCCCCACATTGCCAGTGAGGGGGCTTACATCCCCCAGTGGCCTTACTAATAAATGACCCTTTCCCAAACTCCTGCAGCACACTTGCAGATCATTCGTGGCACACTGCTTGAAAATAGCTGCTCTAGTGTCTAGCATGCCAGATTGCCTTGACGCATCAGTTAATTGTTTAAAATCTATGTGCATTGCTATAAATAAACAACCAACATTTTCTTACTTATGCTTGGTCCAAAAGTCATTTTGCTCTTCCTTCTGTTTTATTAGTTCTTAGGGTACCTAGTTTTGAAAGAGCTGGTTGGCTTTTAGAATTTACCTTTGCTGTATTAAATATTCCAATGTTGATGGTTTTTATTTTTTTATTTTTATTTTAAGTTAGACATTAGCAATTTGAATGAAGTAGATTTTCTTGAAATGTTACCCTGCACATGCCCGATCTTGTCTGATCTCAGAAGCTAAGCAGGGTCAGGCCTGGTTAGTAGTTGGATGGGAGACTGCCTGGGAATACCAGGTGCTGTAGGCTTATACTTTGATCTCGGAAGCTAAGCAGGGTCAGGCCTGGTTAGTACTTGGATGGGAGACCGCCTGGGAATACTGGGTGCTGTAGGCTTATACCATGATCTCGGAAGCTAAGCAGGGTCAGGCCTGGTTAGTACTTGGATGGGAGACCGCCTGGGAATACTGAGTGCTGTAGGCTTATACCATAGTCTTTTGAGACTGAAGGTTGCCAACCATGTTCAGGTATTCACCATGTTTTGATCCGGCTCAACACCCCTCTTTCCCCTGACTCTTCTTGCTTGGGCATCATTTTCCACTCGCTTCTCCCCCCAACCTGTCTCTAACCAAGTACATCATTATATACATTGATGGCATGCTACAGCCAAGCTGGTGTTATGCAGTGTTCTTCAATCTTGGGGTCAGGACCCCGATGAGGTTTCGAAGCCTCCGTTGTGGGGTTGTGGTAACTTGTAAGAATGAAAAAGGTTGAAGACCACTGGACTAGAGCACCACCAGGTTAAGGGGGAGGCATTTGGTGTACCCCTTCAGGTAGCAGGAGGTTGTGCCTCAGTCCTGCTAAGGTTCTTACCACTGTGTTTAAAATAGCTTTCACTAGTGCCAGGCTTCATGATCACTTTTTATTCTCTGTCTGATAACAATATTTGGTTGCAGTGAACAGTGCTGAGTGGGCATTACTGGTGCAGTGAGTGTCCTCGAGGGGATAGTGAGGAGGATAGGGTCCCAGGAAGGGAGTGGATTAACAGTGGGTCCCAGTCTCATGCTGTGTTTATTTGTTTATTTTGGTCATAGCTTGAAAAAGGTTGAAGACCACTGGTGTAGTGGTTCTGGAACTGGACTTAGACCTGGAAGATCACGGTTCAAGTCCACTCTCAGCCATGAAGCTTCCAGGGTGACCTTGAACCAGTCACTGTCTCTTGTCCTCACAGGGTTGTTGTGAGGACAGAAAGGAGAGAGGGAATCACGTACACCACCCTGAACACCTTGGAGGAAGGGTAGGATCGATAGCCAAGAACATTTGGTTAATGCAGTGTTGTCACTAAAGGGCAATGCAAGAAATGTAAATGAAAAGCACAAACAATTTTCGTAAGGACTTTAAAAATGGATAAAAAGAGCTGCTTTTTTTCCTGTGCTGCAAAGAAAATATACAGAAGGAACTGTGAGTAATTGGAGGTCAGCCCTAGAATGTCTCTGTCCAAGTTTTGCCCATTTCTTCCTTGGCAACTTTTCTTTGGCTTGAAAGCTGCAAGACAGAATAGTCTCAGTGGCCTTGGTTGACTTGCTTTGAAGTAAAGGGCAAGAATTGATAGTTTCAGTGAATGCAAAGAATGAGGGCCCTGAGTGCATGTAGAGAAAAACACAATTTTTCCCCAAAGAGACATAACATCTAAGTCGATTAACCAGAAAGGCTTCTGAAAGGACCGCAAATGCTTAGCTTTTCCATGTTTAAAATGTTCAGTTAATTTGCTACCCGTGTCTGTATATTTAAACCTCCAGCTGAGTTAATGTGCAACGTATTAGTAGAAGTTTAACATGGTTGCAGATTTGACAGCATAAGAATAGAGGGAAAGGGGCATCAAAAAGGATGAAAGACTGTGGTTTGGGATGAAAGAGGCAATGACTTGTTTGTCCTCTGACATTTCTTCAAAAACTGAAGTCAGGTGGGTAGATATGTCTATGAACATCCCACGATGGATCAGACCTACTGTCTCAACTCTACCTGACCTCTGCTGCTCAGTCTTGAAGAAGACTTTATTCCATGTCTCCTGGTTAGGGACAGTCATGAGTAGGGCCTTTTCAACAGTTCATGGCAGGGAAGGGGGAGGGCAAAGGGAGTAATGGAGCAGAGAAGGATAGGAACTGAGGGTGGGAGGGGTAGATGTAACAGAATTGACTTTCAACAAGTCCTATCCCCCATTTTCCAACTTGACACAGCCCTTGGCTGTCCTTGGTCTTGTGCTAGCAAAATGGCTGGTATAGGTCTGAGGAGACCCATAGATGATCTGGAAGCCAACCAGGAGGTAAGGAAAACATACCTCTTGCAGGCTGTCCAAAAGCCCCCCACCACTATAGCATGCATTCATTGGCTATAACATGGTAGGGGGTAGGATTGAGATGTTAGTATTATTTGCGACTTTTACAGTCCAACTCCAACATACATATATCCCCGTGCGGCCATACAGCGGCGCTGGTGTAGGCTAGACTTCATCCCGTGGGGAACATTTGGCTATTGGAGGTCTTGGGGTAAGGGGACATTTGTCCCTTTGCCCCAGGGTAATCCCCAGCAACTGCAACAGGACAACTTGGACCTGTGCCGGAGATATCACAATATCACTGGCGCATGTCTGTTTTGAACCATGTGGGCAGTTCAGGCCCAGGAAAGGGGAGTTGGATACGGTGGAAGCTGGTGCCATTCTTGACCACATCCCAGGCCTGGTCTGCCCACTCCACCACCCCATTCCACCTCCCCCCCGCCCCATCCAACTCCTTCCCTGCCCTCTCCTCCCCGTGTGCTCAACTTACCTGCTTCAATGGGCCTCCCAACATCTGCTGGTAACAGCAGGAAGGCTCTGACCTTCCCAGCGGCACACCTGAACCTCACACAGCCTTGAAGTGCTTTGTAATGCTTTTGCGACAATGCACAGCCTCAAAATGCATGTTCCAGCAGTGTAGGCCCTCGTTAGGATTCGGCCATCAGTCTACCTTTTGTTATTTCATTTCAAGGTGTAATTATGTATTGGATAGTTTTGAATATAGTTGTACCTTATGGTTGTGAGACTTTGGCGAAAATAGGCATGCCGATGCTACTAGTATCTTTTGTTAAAACAAATACAGCCCTTAATGAAAATGCTTTTAAAAAAATAGGGGGCTTGCAAGCATGCCGACAAACTGAGTTCAGGGTCTCCGACTTGCCCCTCTCTGCCACTCCCACACTCCCTTGTTGGATTGCACTACATCCTGCCCCAGCTGGCAAATAGTGCCCTACAGCCAGGTGCCTGAGATAGCACGACTGGCTCAGGCCCTAAGCTGCAGGTTGCTTGATTAGAATTCCATAACTAGGGGGAAGAGAAGGAGGCAGCAGCAAAATGAGGGGATGAAGAGGGGCAGGACTTGCTATCAGAGCCATAACTAGAGCAGAGCTTGACGGGCACTTGTCCCAGGCTGTGCAGCCAAGTAGAATGACTGCTTACAGAGTGCCCTACTTACAGAGCCTCCTCAGGAGAAGGAACACGGCGTGCAAAGCAGATCCAATGAGTGTCTCCTCCTCTGGGGAGAACCTGGAAGTGACTGCTTTGTGCCAGAAGCGGTTCTTCCCAGAGGAGGAGGCACTGGCGGCCTCACACTTCCTGTTCCTTCTCCTTTGGAGGCTCCCAGCAGCCACGGAGAAGGAATGGGTGCGTGCTAAGCGGCCGCAGCAAGTGCCTTCTCCTCCAGCAAGGACATGGATGTGACATCACAACATCATGTGACATCATGACATTAGGGCTCTGAGTGCCTGGGCAGTCTGCTGCGGCCCTGCTCGGTATCCCTTGCCATCAGTCCTGTTGTCAGGTAAGTCCTGCAGTTCTTTAACGGCGTAGCCCACTTGATATAATACTTGAGAGATCCTTTGCTCCCCTCCCAGACTTCCGAGGTTTCTTTGGAGGGACAGAATGGCCGCCAAACCAGTTTCCATCTGTACTGTGGATACGCCTTAGATGATTTATAGCACAGGCAGCTAGAGAAGAACCCTTCAGGAAGGAAATCTGTAGCCATGTCCAATGGAACCAATCCCATTAAAGCCTACTGCACATCAGAGACTAAATTTAGGCCTGTGCTATTCATGGGCTGCACATCAAGAAGGTTTGACATGTTTCGCATTTTCATAGCGACGCAGATGACAGGAATGTGTTGACAGTGAGACAACTTGTTGTTGCCTTACGCAGCACAAAGTCGCACGCTTTGTTCTTTGGCATCCTCCGTTAACACTGAGAGCGAGTCGGCACCGAAATAATTTTCATCTCCTCTTGCGCCCCTCAGGAAACCCGAGGAATGGAAGAAGAGCAAAGAGTAGACGATGATTCTCTGAAGCAGAAGAACAAACTATCCAAGCTGGATCACATCAGCCTGTCCATAATCATTTGGTGGTAATGAAAGACATCATTATGTGGCTGTAAGGTTGCCAAGGCTCTGGGTGAAATGGCATATGCGTGGAAAAACCAATCTCCAAGAATAAATGGATGCAACATTGGAGCAGACATACCTCTCATTACTTTAACTCAAATGTCACCAGTTAATAGGGAGAAGTGATTTAACAGCTGTCTTGGAGCTGAACTCCAGCCTCTTCAGAAGTATTGCCAACTGCCCAATGATCTTGCATTGTCTCCATCTAGGTGCTTTGACACCGTAAACTTGTTACAAGTGGTTCTATGTGTCATGGAACAATAATTAAAAACCCCATTAAAAATGACTATGAATGACTTCAGTGGTGTCACCAGGGGGCTCAAGGGGTGCGAACCACACTGGGTGACACCATCGGGGGGGGTGACACCACAATGACTGTCTATAAAATTTATGTGCAGTGTTTCAGGGTTCAAGCAAGTCACCGCTTCTCACCCCTCTCGAGAATATGAAAGAAGTGACATGGAGAACCAGAACAGTGGGCAGGTGGAGGACGTATCACACCTCAAGTCCTGCAAGGCTCATCATGGAGAAACGGCGCTTCCTCACCTTGAAGGGCCTGTGCACAGCGGTGGAGGGGCCAGGGCTGAAACAGATCGTGTTACTGCACCAGGTGACACAACCCTAGTGACGCCACTGTCAGTACAACATACCAGTGCCACTTTAGAACATACAGAACTTGGCACAAAAGTAGCCGATGTGTCAACAGGACACTTGAGTAGTCCTGTAGCAGCATCAGAAGTGTATGCCCCAAGCAGGAAGGTGATTTTTTTTCCCTTTAAAACCAAAAGGAGAGGCTGTCAGGGTTGTCAAACAGAAAAATTGACTCACCTTTTCAATGATCCCATCTGTAAATCCCTATAATTAACCTCCTGCTAAAGGTCTACCATTTAATCATGTCAGCAGAGCAAAAACCTGAGAGGTGTGTCACTATCTTATGCTACAGTATTGAAAAGAAAAAAGAAAGGATTTGAAACTTTAGAAGATGTTGATTTTGCGAAGATACAACTACTACATTTCAAGGAGGCAAAAAAAAAAAAAGAAGAGACAGAAGAATGTGTATAGCAGTGGTGTAGCTAGAGGGGGTGCAAAGCATTAAGTTTTTCAGGGAACCTCACTGCGTCCTACAAACGGCCTCTCCCACTCCCCTTCATACCCATTCTGAGAGGTGGGAACAAAACAGAGGTGACTACAATGACTGAGAGGAATGGGGCTGCTTGCATGCTGCAGTGAGGTTCCCTGCAAATCTTGGTGCTTTGCACCCCCTCTAGCTATGCCATTGGTGTATAGTGTTATGAAACAGAAATAAAAGTTCCTAAGATGAAAAACCTTTGACCCTTGGTTAATAACTCCCATGGTAGGTTGACATGATGTGATATGATATAGCTACAGGTGTGCTTTTTTGGTTTCATTTTTCTTAGAACTCTCTCTCTCTCTCTCTCTCTCTCTCTTTACAAAAATGAGAAGTGCAGAGAAAGTGGTGGTATGTATTTTTCTTCCAAGGACACATTTTTATAAAGTATAAATTGCAGTCACTTTAAAAAAATACAGTACTAGGTAGGTGATATAGGTGGTATAGTGTCACCAGATGCAGTCATTTTTTTTCTTCTCGAAAAGCATGTTTGACTTGAGTCAAAATGATTCTTAAAGGCTCGGGATGAGTCGAGTAAAGGGCAGTGGAGACTTGTGACTTGACCCATGACTTGGCGCAGTTACTCCAGCACATCCCTGGCAGACTCATAGTTTACATTCTGAACATTTAAGATTTTCCTGCCTGCTCACTTTTTTGTTTGCTTTTTGGAGGGGGGGAGGGGGATATACTATCAGAACAATCTTCTGACATGTCTAAACAAAATTCAAATCACTGGCAATGCAGCTCTCTCTCAGCCCTATTCTCACTTTTAGAACTGTAAATGCTTCACAGAAGTAATCAGGGTTCTGATTGCTCTCTATTCTTTCCCTGGCATTTTTTAAGACTCTTTTAGCATATGGTCTGCTTCCCACTCACTTTTTTCTTTATGAGATCTGCATCAAAAAGCTGCTTCTTAGGTGATGGTTGGCAGGGTGTTGAAACCCAAGTAAAGACATACACGCACTTAAAAAAATGGTTAAAGTTTTTTTTCTCATTTCAAAAGTCATGGGATGTATTTACTTATCTGTTACAGCCTATCTGGCCATCAGCTGATATGATCTGGGTTTTTGTTAAGTTTTTGCTTTGCATTGAAAGTTGTGCTGGTTGGTAATAATTTATAATCACTATAACAAAATAAAGAGGAGCAATATAAAATATTTCATAATTGTGGCCCGGCCATCTAGTTTACCTTCTGTCTTCCCTTATGTTCTTCTTGGTGGAAATGGGCTAGAACTGTGAGCTGCAAACCATGTAGCTGAAGCTGACCACCTTTGAGAGCCAAACTAGATGATACGTCAATCAAATATTTCATTTTTCACATGTAAAATGCCTGTGGGACCCTGATCTGGATCAGAATCAGTGCAGGGATGGATGGGTTAGAAGTCCCCCTCGCCCACACCATGGTCCCAATCCAGAATGGGACCTACTATTGACATTTGAAAAATTCAAGCCCTAAGGCATGCAGTAGGTATATTGCAATAGGTATATTATCTAATTTGGGCCTAAGCCCCTTTGATTTAAATAATAGTCAGTCCAGTCCTAAGCCATCTCCCACCAGTGGGACAGGTAAGCACAGGTATGTACCATAATGTACATTTCAACTACTCAAAGACCTGTGCCACCAGCGGAGAGGCCTGTGCTGGCAGGCCTCTGCCAGCGTTGGAAGTAAGTCCTAGACCAGGGTAAGTCCTAGACCAGGTGGCGGGTCTAGGGGGAGGGGAGAACAGGGGTGGGGAAGGGGTGTTTATGGACAAGGAGAGGGTAGAGAGGACAGCGGTTCAGGCCCAGGAGGGGGGATGTCAGAGGATGCCTCCTCTACATCCTAACTCTGTAAACCCTAGTGACACCACTGCCAGGCTCAGTTAACCCCGAGCACCAACTTTTTTAAACAAATAAGTAGCACGTTCTGTTGGAAAGTCCACTTCTGCCTTACACATTTGCGTGCATGTCTAGTTTGACCCTACAAGCAGAAAGGGATCCACCTAACTTTAGATTCATTATGTGGTGGAACATTTTCCCCTTTAAACATACGCACGCATCACATGGAGCTGAAGCAAAGCACAGGGCTGAACAATAAATGTCTGCATGGGATTTTTTTTTTCCAAATAGTTCAGGGGGGGAAAAAAATCACACACACACACACCCCCGGCTGCATTAATTCAGTAAATGGATTTAACCACCAGTTTGAAGAACTGAAGTGAAACTGAATATTTACAGCTTCACTCAATCTCCACCTTAACTCTACAACCGGAACATATTTTCATAATTTCCTCGGCTTGAGCATCACCTGGGCAGTTTATGCACCGCAGGAGCTGCGTCCATTATTTTTGGAAACGGGGAACTTTGTCATCTTTGCCAGATGTGGGGATTGGCCAATGCAATTGAATCCCCATTGCTTTCCTGAACTTGTGACAATGAGGAACAAGTCCCAACCTGTGATTATTCATGAGCTTTGCCTTAGTCGGAACGTGTCATTGTAGATAGTGAGCGCCTGGGAATGGTTTCAATTAGAGTCCCACGTACCGGGGACCAGTGATCCTTGTTACAGACTTTGGAACGGGAGGGGGCGGGGAGGAATCACTTCTCAAATGCAATAGATCAGTTCTGCAAAGCCTAAAGGAAGGAAGTGCAGAAACAGAAGAAAATGTTCTACATGACAAAAGAGAAATCTTAGAGGTAGACTGGTGAGGAGGGGGAATAAAATAGTACTGATGGTTACAGGAGATTGCTCCGAGATTGCTCAGAGATATATTCACCTTTCTATTCTCCCATGATAAAAAGCAATTTTACCATCTGTCAGTACTTAGGTGGTCTCTGAGAAACAGGTCTATTGCAGGCTCTAACAGTGTCAGGAAGTGCTGACCATCGAGCTGGGTCCTAATCCTGAACAGAGACCCTCAAGTCAGTGAGGTGCTAAATATTGGCACTTCCAAGTCCTGAGGGGAGATGAAAGGCACAGGGATAAAATGGTGGGGGCTTCCTGAACTACACTGGGCTGCAACATATTTGTCCACCGGAAAAAAAAGGTATACCAGTAAACTAATTTACTGTATGCTAGCTTTTAAGCCATTTTTGCCCAACATTGCATATACGCAACAGGGATCAAATGTGTGCTGGGCAAAAATGGGTTAAAAGACAGTTAAAGTTATGTTGTTGTGGTTGTTGTTTTGCAAGCCTCACTACTTCATTGTCCTTAAAACCAAGGAACTATGCAAACGGAGTCCACTGACAGATTTGGCAAAGAGAAATGGGAAAAGGCCATTGGCACTATCAAAAGATGACCTGAAAGTGTGAATGATTAACCTAATTCATCCTGTCCTTCCAAGGGTTAAGTTGGGTAATGAGATTCAGGACAGATGGGCAGCCCAATTCTATATAAGTCCCCCTGTGCCCATGCAATGGCACCAGTGTAGACTGCAATGCATCTCAAGGGGGGATTTAGCAGGTGAGGCATCTCCTCGGAGTGTTATTTGTCCCTTTGCCCTGGGGAAAGCCCTAACTGCCAGTATGGATAAACTCAGACCAGGGTTAAGGGCCAGGAAGGTGATAGGATACGGTGTGCACTGTGCCACCAATCTCACTCCCCCTGGTCTGACCCACCCACCTAACTCTGTCGATGTCATCCCCCTGCCCCGTTTCACCCCTTCCCAACATCCCCTGCCCCAATCCGCTGCACTCACCAGTGGGCATAGTTCCAGCTGCTGTCTCTGGCAAGAAGGCTCCAGCCTTCCCAACAGTGCTGTTTGAAGATATGTCATCACAAAGTGCTTTCTGGCAGTACTTTGCAAACACTCCGCCAGTACCACGGGGCAAAATGGAAGGACCTCTTTACAACTCTTCACAAGTACCACTTCATAACCCATTAGTGAAATTCAATGCCAGAAGATGTGGTAATGGTTTTAAAAGGGATTCAATAAATACATGGCAGACAAGTCTATCAATGGTTACTTATCATGATAATCATAAACGTTCTTCAAGTACTCCAAGGGAAGCAGATGGGAGCAGGGAGGAAGGCCCAGGAGGGAGGTGGGTTTGGGAGCAGTGCCACCACCGAATCCTAACCCCCTTCACACACACACACACACACACACACACACACACACACACACACACACACACACCTACCTTGTGATGGATTGCCTTGATTCAGGTTTTCACAAAATTTGGGCACATAAAAGGCATAGTGCATATTAAAATAATAATAAAAAGAGCACTATGAACAATGGTTCCATGGAAGTATTGTGTAATAATTTCATAAAAGTACAACTTGGTAGAACTTCTCAAATGCTTTGTACCTCTATGGTATGGTGCATTCGTTATATACTATTCTGAGTAAATGGAAGTCATTACTGTTGTTGCAGTTGACTAAGCCTCACGGAGAATTTTCAAGTGGAATACCTTGCAGGCACATTGGTGGGGTAATTGATTTAGGAAAGACTTTGACTGCATTCATGAATCACTGGGGACCTTGTTGAATATTAGCACCCAAATATTTTTCGCCGAGATCGCACATAAAATACAGTGCCCCCCAAAAGGAATGCTCTGCTAGCTTTGAGTACTGGAATTGAACCATCTAGAGATGTACTCAGTGCTGCTGGGTGACTTGCTTGCAGCTGGAGAAGGAAGCTTTTGTTTTTTTAGATCTAACGCAGCTACTTTGGTCAAGTGCCGTGTGCCAGGCTGCATTTTTTCTAGGAACAGTGAAGAATAAAATGGTTTTGAATGGGTCACATTTAGAACTGAACTATGGACATTTAACAGGAGCCCAGGAAAACCGGGTAACTGAGAAAACCTTTGCATTGTAGTCTCCTCCAATGGTTGTGGACTACTGGAATGAAGTCTGTGGGGCCATAGAGAATCAGGAATGGAAGATTATTGTTGGTATTCCTGTTTTTGTTGAATTGTTATTACTGGAAGCGTTCGTTAAACTTCCCGTTACTGCTGAAGTTCATTTGATGGAAAGGCAGGATAACAATGTTTTAATGCATCAAAAATGGATCCTATTCTGAATCTTGACCACAGGCAAATGGTGTCCCAAGTAGCTTGCATAGGCAAGCCAAGGGAGCAGTCGTATGGTTGGATCTCACGATGGGAGCATTGATTGGAACTCTTGTTCAAAGCATATAGTTGGCAACCTTCAGTCTCGAAAGACTATGGTATCGCGCTCTGAAAGGTGGTTCTGGAACAGCGTCTAGTGTGGCTGAAAAGGCCGATTTGGGAGTGACAATCCCTTCCACACCGGGAGCAAGTGCAGTCTGTCCCTGGCCTGTCTCCCTGGCTATGGGCCTTCCTTCTTTGCCTCTTAGCCTCAGACTGTTGGCCAAGTGTCTCTTCAAACTGGGAAAGGCCATGTTGCACAGCCTGCCTCCAAGCGGGCCGCTCAGAGGCCAGGGTTTCCCACTTGTTGAGGTCCACTCCTAAGGCCTTCAGATCCCTCTTGCAGATGTCCTTGTATCGCAGCTGTGGTCTACCTGTAGGGCGCTTTCCTTGCACGAGTTCTCCATAGAGGAGATCCTTTGGGATACGGCCATCATCCATTCTCACGACATGACCGAGCCAACGCAGGCGTCTCTGTTTCAGTAGTGCATACATGCTAGGGATTCCAGCACGTTCCAGGACTGCGTTGTTTGGAACTTTGTCCTGCCAGGTGATGCCGAGAATACGTTGGAGGCAGCGCATGTGGAAAGCATTCAGTTTCCTCTCCTGTTGTGAGTGAAGAGTCCATGACTCGCTGCAGTACAGCAGTGTACGCAGGACGCAAGCTCTGTAGACCTGGATCTTGGTATGTTCCGTCAGCTTCTTGTTGGACCAGACTCTCTTTGTGAGTCTGGAAAACGTGGTAGCTGCTTTACCGACGTGTTTGTTTAGCTCGGTATCAAGAGTGTCGGAGATTGTTGAGCCAAGGTACACAAAGTCATGGACAACCTCCAGTTCATGCGCAGAGATTGTAATGCAGGGAGGTGAGTCCACATCCTGAACCATGACCTGTGTTTTCTTCAGGCTGATTGTCAGTCCAAAATCTTGGCAGGCCTTGCTAAAACGATCCATGAGCTGCTGGAGATCTCCAGCAGCTCATGTTCAAAGCAATGGCTGAACATTCTGTACCATATTGAGTACAGTGTATGCTCAACCAAGACTTCGAAAGGGGTGAGGAGCCAAGCAATTCCATTGGGCCCTGTGGGAAGGAATGCTGTCCTGCATGCATCACTGTGCCCAAAGACAGGATGGACCAGGGGTGACAAACATAAGGTCTGCAGGCTGTAAGCTCTTTATCTGGCCCCCATAATACTTGGGCTGCTCCAGAACCACCATCAGCCGCTCTTAACTGTTACACTGCAAAGCGATGCCTTTGCAGAAGTAGCACTGCTGAAGGAGTGGCCAGTACTATAATTGGGCTCATCCATATCTTGAAAATATGGTCAAGATTTGTGTATTTTTTCTTTTGTCATTTGTAGCTAATGAGTTCCTAAGTGTGAAAAAGTGCTTATTTCTGGGCATCATTTGCCTAATGATGTCACTTCCTGCTTAATGACATCACTTCCAGCCCTCAGCAGGCGCCATAATGCTGTTTGGCCCGCTGTATGAAACAAGTTTGACGCCCCTGGGACAGACTGTGCCAATTAATTTATCTGATGACTAACAGCCCAATCCTGAGCTGCCCGGAGCTGCGGGACCCCGCTGCTCCACGGAGGGCTCCTGCCGGATCCAGCGCCTCCCACGCTACCGTGGGAGGCTCCTCGGGAGAAGGGGACGTTCGTCCCCTTCCCCCGAGTAAGGGAAGGAGCCCAGCAATGGGGCTACTCACTTTAGCAGCGACTGTTTGGTCGCTGCTAAAGTGAAGGCGCTTGCGTAGGGCGAGCAGCCCTGCCCGAGTGCCCTGGATCCTGCGGAGCCTCTCCCCCACCCCCGACACGCCTCCCCCATGCCCCTGGCCATGCCTCCCCCCTCCCCGGAACGGCTCCTCCCACCTCCCCAGAACGCCTCCTCCCATGTCCCCGGACACACCCATCTCCCGTTCCACAGTCCGGTGGTCACAGAGACTGCCGAGCTGCAGAACCTGGGCACCTGCCACATACTGGCTCAGCGCCAGCCGGAGCCTAGTGGTAAGCTGCGGAGGCACGGCATGGACCACAGGATCGGGCTCTAAGACAGTGCAAGGTAAATTTTAATTCTTGCTTTGACATTTAACTACCGCAGTTTTTGCCAGGTTCCTGTGCTTCTACATCTTTTGAGGCAGAGCTATGAAAGAAATTATGGGAGCAATTCTTTGGTTAGCCCTGGAGTTAAAACACATCCGCAAAATTATTCCTTTTCTTATTTTGCACCATGGGTCTTTGCTTGATAGCAACACTCCAACATTTTATCGGGGCTAACCTTCTGAGGCTTGTTTACTTCTCAATTTGCCAATTACACTGGTATTGCAAAGGCTGGAGGATAAAAAGGCTGAATGAAATTATATATTTTCTCCAGATAAGGGAAATTCTGCTTCTCATAAATATATCATCAGGGAATGAAAGTAGGTATTTGTACTTACAGATAAGATGCCAAGGCTTTGAAGAGAGGGAGGGGGACTGCTGCAAGTAGAATTTTTGGCAAAATAATAGGAATGAAATTGAGTGAAATACCTGACTTGATTTTAACAAAGAAAGTTTCCCTGCATCCAGGTGGCCGGTCTCAGAAGCAGTTCTCACAGTTTGTTGAGGAATTAGCTGCCACAGGATGCAGTGATGGCTCCTGGACTTAATTAGCTTTCAATTCAGGGCAGAAGTTGTGGACCTTGTGAACCTTAAGAGAAACCCTGAGACCATGGCAGTGGTGTCACTAGCGGGTGCAGGGGGTGCAGACCGCAGTGGATGACACACTCAAGGGGGTGACACAACTAGTGGCCAAAATTTTGAAAATCTTGGTATTTATTTTTTTTTTAATAATACCATCACGTTCTACCGTGTTTCCCCAATAAGACCTATCCCGAAAATAAGCCCTCCCCTTACTGTGTAAGATTCCTCTAAAATAAGCCCTCCCCCGAAAATAAGCCCTATTGAGATTGCTACTGTAGTGAAGGTGATCCCCTGCGCTACACGCTACATTACGGTACCCTCTGTATGCACCGTCCCCCCCCCCCGGGTGAAATGCACGCTGCGCTCCGAGCTGCATCCAATCAGAGCTGCAGCAGTGAGCGCGTCATCCTGTTCTTCCCCAGTGATTTGCTTGCTGGCGCCATTGAGAGCAGTGCTGCGGAGGAGAGCTGAGGCAGGACAACATAAAAACCCGGTATGTAAGCGGGAGTGAGGGGGCATGATGGAGGATAAAAGAACTCAGGAGGCATGATGGAGGATAAAAGGGGCATGATGGAGGATAAAAGAAGAACTCAGGAGGCATGATGGAGGATAAAATAAGCACTCAGGGGGCATGATGGATGATAAAAGAAGAACTCAGGGGGCATGACGGAGGATAAAAGAAGAACTCAGGGGGCATGATGGAGGATAAAATAAGCACTCAGGGGGCATGATGGAGGATAAAAGAAGAACTCAGGGGGCATGATTTGTTCACATTTACCTGTTTATTAAAATTGCTGTCAATGTTCATTAAAATAAGCCCTCCCCTGAAAATAAGCCTTCTGGTGTTTTTCTGTCCAAAAAAAATAATAAGACTGTCTTATTATCGGGGAAACACGGTATATCATTCAATGGGCAATTTCATGCAGAATGCAATGAAACAGTGTTGAAATATCTGTATTCTGTCAAATGTTACAGTCAAATAAAAGGAAAAGGACAACACAACTGCCTTATGTAAGAAAAAGTGCATTTTCCTAACTCAAAACTGACCAACGAGATTGATTGTTCCAAGAGCCAATGAGGTCTTGTTATGTCACAGCAGGGAACCAGCAAGGTGTTAGTATGAGTTGGCTCTCATTTCCATGAGTGTCATCAAGTTTTTTTTTGTTGGGTGACCTGTACTGTTTTACATGAAAATAAGTAAGTAAATAACTAAATACAATTAATGGGAGTTACGCCAATGCTAGTGATGCCACTGAGTTTAGGCTGTGTGTATGATATTGTAATTTATTTCATAGGGGTGATGCAATGAGCTCTTGCACCAGATGACAGGAACCCTCGTGAGACCTCTGGACCATGACCAGGAAGATACATTACCTGGGATCCTGCAGGATTCAGGAACTGGATGCACCCCTAGGGCACCCACCCAGTTCCAGGTCCTCTGTGATCATCCCTGCTGTTTCACTTGTTGATGACAAGTTAAATCCCAGACCAGGATATACAACACATTTTGACTGGCAGCATGAGGCATCCCACCTAGGAGTTCTAGGGCCCAATCCTATCCAACTTTCCAGCACCGGTGCAACTGCAATGCAGCCCCGAGGTAAGAGAACAAATGTCCACATACCTTGAGGAGGCCTCTGTGACTGACACCCTGGAAAAGCCATGGTTAAACCTTTTCTCTCCGCTTCTGGTTTCATACTGTAGTGATTGCTTGGACAACCACTCCCCCCCTTCCCTCCAGCATGCTGGTCTTGGGCTTCTGACCCTTGACAATCATGTGGATACTCTTGGAGATCTATTTTGTAAATTGCACCTAACATTTCAAAGGCTGTTCAGGTCACTTTATTCCTTTGGCCTAAGAGAAAGAATTAAATTGCCCCTCTTTGTACTAGAAGTAGCAGTGTATGAACTGGATGCTCAATACTGAGAGATACCAAGTGAACATTTTGATGCCTTCAACAAAACTTGGGTGCGACTGATCTAAAGTTTCCATGAACAAATATAACCTTCCTTGTCATCGACATTTCCTTTGGCTTAAATGGCTTGATATTTAATTATCTGTGCCTGTTCTCCCAGAGAAATGCACAAACCCCAGACTCCTTTTAAAATGAGGTTTGGACATTATTTATGTGAAGCAACACACGGCTGTTTAATTCATTCTCTTATGCCAAGGGAATGAAGTGACTTGAAAAGCTTTTGAAATATTAGGCGTAATTTACAAAATATATCTCAGCTGCAGTCCTGGGTGAGAGTCCATTCTGAGCCCTGGTTGAATATTGATTACCTGAGTGCTGCAGGGGAATAACTGCAGGGGTATTGTCGTATACTTGGTCTCACTCCCAGGGTTTTGGGGTGCTCAGAGTTGTTGGTTCTGAACCTTAGAGCCCTCAAGATTCCTGTTCTTCCACCACCCTGTAGTACTTCCATCACCCTGTAAGAGCCAGTGCTTCAGTCCAGGGACACTGAGACCCTCTAGGCTTAACTATATCCCTTGTAGGCACTGAGCACTTTCCTTACTTAAAGTCTCAGTCCTCAAGTTTCTAGTCCACAATGAGGATTTTTGGTAGCTTGCTGAACAGCTAGGCAGGATTCTGAAACTTTGTCCCCAACAGATAATGAACCAACATGGTAAAAGGATTTTTACTTTATTAAGTACATAGGGTTACAAAAAGTTACAAAGGCAGCAAATGCTAGAGGCATAAAAACTTCTAGGAAACATATCAGCATAAAACAACAAAGCTAACTGGCTAACTCTATTATTCTCTGACTCTCACCTGGGTCAGCTTCTTTTGTAGATCCTCAGGTCAGTTACCTAAGAGGCCACATGGTCCTGGCGGGTCAGGATGTGCACCCACCTCCTATCTCACCAAGAGACCAAGACCAAAAAAACCCTGTCCTCCGGAAGTGGGGCTGGATGCTCGCCCTCTCAGCTCTTCTCTCCCCCCCTGGAGATCTACAGCTGCATTCCATCCTTGATGGGCGCCTTTCTGGCTGCCTAGGTGCTACATTATCACCTTCCATTGAGTTGTAAATTCTTAGCAGCTAGGACTGCAAGCCACTTCTGTGTTACTGTTTTAGCTTGGTTCAGGCTTTACATGTTACTAGGCCTAAACTGTACATATTCATGACAGGTATCAAGGACAATTGAGTTGGGGCCATATCAAAGGAAGCCTAAATGTGTTCAGCCATAGCTTCAGGGTGTGGCGGGGTACATCTAGAGACAGCTTGGTGTCGTAGAATGAGGGCCGGTTCTGATGATAGTATGGTCAGCCCCTTGGAAACATATGGCGAGGAGGTGGGTGTGCCTATCTCCCCCCAGTTATCATATGTAGTTCCACCACATAATTGCATGGGGTGGTTTGTCTGATCCTCCACCCCAAGCAATGATGGTGTACCCTGCAGGCTGTATCATTGGTTTCCACACTGCTCCCAAATGTCCCAAAGCATGCCAAGGCAATTGGGACACTTCATTCGGGAGTGGGGCAGGAAGAGGAGGATCAGGTATGCAAGTGCCAAAGGTTCCCTGTGAAAAATCCTCCCCCAGAACCACCTAATCTCTCTGCAGCCCTGGAATGTAGTACCTTCGATGTGCAAAGCATGTGTTCTTCCACTGACCCATAGCATCCTTCCACATGTGGGGTGTTCTCAGTCCTCAGTGGTCTCCTGTCTGGGCAGCTTACTGCCTAATCCCATCCCCACCATTGGTACTGATGCAGCCACATTAATGGAGCACATAATAATAATAATAATAATAATAATAATAATAATAATAATAATAATAATAATAATAATAATAATAATAACAACAACAACAACCACAACCACAACCACAACAACCACAACAACCACAACAACAACAACAGTATTTATATACCGCTTTTCAACTAAAAGTTCACAAAGCGGTTTACAGAGAAAAATCAAATAACTAAATGGCTCCCTGTCCCAAAAGGGCTCACAATCTAAAAGATGCAAATGAATACCAGCAGACAGCCACTAGAACAGACACTGCTGGGGGGAGGTGGGCCAGTTACTCTCCCCTTGCTAAAAAAGGAGCACCCACTTGAAAAAGTGCCTCTTACCCAATTAGCAGGGGTTGATAGCTCCATATCCAGTGGTGGCAGCGGGCAATCAGACTGCCAGCAGGAAGTAAGTAAAAATATTTGCCCACTGGTAGGCTGCCTGATCACCTATGGGTCTCCTTTGACCTACACTGCCATTTTGCTGGCATAAGTCTGTGGAGAGAAAAGGTGCGAGGTGGCTTGGGAAATATGGGCTAGGATCTGGGGCCTGCTGGTGCTGCCAACATCCACCCCTCCATTGCCCTCTCTGCTCCCTGGCCGCCACCTCCCTGCCCATGTCACACCTCTGCTGCCAATGTACCAGTACTGACTGAGGCTTTGGGAGCTACTGTTGCAAATGCTGCACCAATTCCATTGATAAAGAGCCAAAGTGGCTTGGACAAGAGGACTGGGGACAGCCCGTCATACTAACAGCAGCTATGGGTTCCCGGATGGGTCGCTACTCTCCTTAAGGAGATTGTGTCTCAAAAGCAAAAGTGGAAGCTTGGTCTGGGGGGTCATGACCCCCAGGTTGGGAAACGCTCTCCTATAAGATACATGTCTGCATATGAGATGCAACTCTTATAAGATAGATAAAAGAATTGGTGAAGTGGAATTAACTCTTGGCTATCAAAGAACACGGTAATATCCTGGCTGTGCAGTGGTTTTATTACAATGGCAGACTGCAAACCTGGACTGAGCTTTTAAAAATGTTCTAGATCGGCCATTCTCAATGGGGGCGGCATATGGCCCCCGAGAAACCCTGGCACATTTGAAGGGGGCCACATACTGAAAACTGTGAAATAGGGAGCTCCAAGGGTCTGTGGAGGGCCCTGATAACTGAACTGATGAAATACCCAAGCAGCATTTTATGGTCGAGTCATACACTTGAAGTTGCTTCAGCCTACCCAGGTTGGTGTTGCTGCCAAAGCAATTGAATGGAACATTCCATTCCATTGTAGAAGGACTGTATTCTGCAGAGGTAAATAAGAGATGACACAACTGCGTGTGGATTAGAAAGTTTGCCACAACTTTAGTAACACAATAACAGTGTACCTGTGTGGAGGGTGGAGTTATATACCTGATTAAAGACTTCAAAAAGTAGGGAAGGAGGTGGTAACCTGGTATTCCAGCCACAATTGTGCTTTCCTCCCTCTCTCCCAAAAACTATAACAGGTGGGGGGGATTTCCTGGTGGAACCATGTGCCTAGGCTGGATTTATTTGTCCCAGAGCCTCTTTACTCGTCTGCTGTCAGGGTCTAGTCCTCCCATTCAGTCACACACTCACTGATCTCTCAGAATCATTCCAGCCTCAAATTAGTTAAAAGCCCCAACTCAGCTCTCCCTTCACGCTGGTCAGAAACTGTTCAGTTGTGACCATTAAAATATAAAGCAGCCAATCTGTGCCAAATAGAATATAAATGGTTCTATAAGCACTGGGGAAGGCAATTTATACACCCCGGGGAAGGCAAAAAAAACCCCAGCTACCAGAGATGCCTTCCTTCCAGGCCTTCAAAGCTGTATGACCGAACAAAATCAGGGTGCTACTACCAAATTAACAGCAAGCGTGAGGGTGGGACACTTACCCAACTTCAGGAAGATGGCTGCGTATTCTACATCTTAAGAACATAAGAACAGCCCCACTGGATCAGGCCATAGGCCCATCTAGTCCAGCTTCCTGTATCTCACAGCGGCCCACCAAATGCCCCAGGGAGCACACCAGATAACAAGAGACCTCATCCTGGTGCCCTCCCTTGCATCTGGCATTCTGACATAACCCATTTCTAAAATCAGGAGGTTGCGCATACACATCATGGCTTGTACCCCGTAATGGATTTTTCCTCCAGACACTTGTCCAATCCCCTTTTAAAGGCGTCCAGGCCAGACGCCGTCACCACATCCTGTGGCAAAGAGTTCCACAGACCGACCACACGCTGAGTAAAGAAATATTTTCTTTTGTCTGTCCTAGTTCTTTCCTCTTGCAATTTCACACAAGACTTGAAGCCCTATCAGCTCTCCAGGTGTAGCTCAAATTGGAGAGATGCACCCAATGTCCTTGGAAAACATCTGCTCCTCCCAGATCCCTGCAGAGGCCCAGCCAAAAATAACTAGAAGTGCCTTTCTGAAAGCTCCTTCTGAGACGGTGGGAGGTTGCATTTGGCCTCCACGCACCTCAGAAGACCTTCCAGATGCACCTTCTGGTAGTGTCCAGGAGTTTCTCTGAGGGCTTGCAATTCACGTTGAGTGAAATCCAAGGATCACAAACTCATCAATAATGAGGGCAGACTGTATAGCATAAATAATAGAGAACATTTTCCTATCAAAGTTCATTTAATGGGGAAAAGTTAAGTATGTTATAAGTTCTCCCACTGAAACCAATATGACTTCAGTGTGCTGAACTGTGGATGAATTGTGCCCAACGTTTGCAATTAAACTTTTATTTGCTCTAAAGACAGTCTGTAAACTTAGAGAAGTTGGCAGGGAAAGAGAGGAGGTATATTCTCTTAATGAGAATTTATGGGGGGGAAACTACCATTATAAAGATCTGTGATTATGTCAGCCCAGAGCACTGTAAGTCAAAAGTAGCTCAGAATGTGGAGAACTAAAAAGGTTAAAATCTATGTTTCAGCAATTGGCTTTGCGGAAAGTAGTCCCTCCAATATGGATTAAGCTGTACGCTGACCTTTCGAAAAATAAGCATTTTTTTTTTCACCTGTCACCCTGTCAATGCACAAAGCAAGCAATATCATTAGAAAAGGCATATGTGCTGGCAGACAGGCAAGGGACAGTGTTGATGAGTCATGACCTTCTGATTCAGTGAGGAATGAGAAGGTTAAAACCCACAGATTATATTAAATTGATCTAATAACTGCAATTAAATTCCTGCTTTCGGAGCTATTGAAAGACAAGACCACAAACACTCGGGACTATGCAGCAAGCATTTCTTAAGAGACAGGATCACAACTGAAGACCCATAAACTGAAGACCCACTTGTTTGCCTTTTTAAACTTTTGTAAATTGCCTATTGGTACTTTGGTGGTACTAGCAGTATATGATGGTCATTCTAGCAGCCAAAGCCTATGTGCAAGCTTCCATGTGCTGAAAAGCTTCTTGGTTAGTGCTTAGCCTATGAGAGGCAGTTACATAAAAAGTTTCACTAAACTAGGATGCAGGTCTCTTGTTGTCTTGTGTGCACCCAGAGGCATCTGGTGGGTCACTGTGAGATACAGGAAGCTGCTCTAGATGGACCTTTGGTCTGATCCAGCAAGGCTCTTCTTATGTTCTTAACTAGCAACCACGGGAGCAACCGTCTGAATGAATCAACCTACTGATCCCTTCCCCATAATCACACAGGCCATCATGTTCTGCCCCAACAGCTTTCAGTCCATAAAGCAGCAAACCCCCATTTGGACTGCACTTTCATTAGCTTGTCTCTATCAGCTAAACATAACCCAGTATCCTATAGGTGGTTCCCCTGAACTAATTATGCAACAGTTCTTTGCATATTTCACAAAAGTGGTAGAGGCCTTTCCCCTTTCTTATAGAAATGAATCTGCCTCCACCTACCAAAAAAGTTTTTTTTATTTTCTATGACAAGATAGTGGAGAGTTTAGATAACTGTATTAGAGACAGTGTTGATGCCCAAACAGTGACATAGCTAGAGGGGGTGCAAAGGACAAAGTTTTGCGGGTGCCTGAATGTGTCTTGCAAGCTGACCTGCCCCCTCCCCTTAGGAGCCATTCTGGATGCTTTGCAGTGTCTAATACCATCACTGCTTTCGTTGGGGGCTGTGGTGTAGCTAGAGGGGGTGCAAAGCACTAAGTTTTGTATTCACCTCCATTTTGCTCCCACCGCCCGGAAGGGGAGGGGGTGGAGCCGCTTGCACAGCACATTCAGGCACCTGCAAAACTTAGTGCTTTGCACCCCCTCTAGCTACACCACAGCCCGTAAGTACTGATGGTATTAGACACTGCAAAGCATCTATTCAGGGACCAATTATTAGCAATCTCTCCCTAGTTAAAAATGTAGCACAGGATACCAGATCACTGGATGGCTGAAATATATCAATGTATTTTTTTCCTCTGTCCCTACAATATTCACTATCTCAAGTTCAGAAGACATTCTTCATCTGTTCAACAAAGCACAGAAAAGGCTAGACCTGATGGAAACAAGTAAAGCCCCCGAATCATTAGCTTATCTCAAGCAAACATACTTTGAATTTCACAACTGAGCATCAAGGCTGTTGGCATTTAGTTTCCACAAAAAAAAACAAGAACATAAGAAACCAGTCCCCTCTATCATAAATAATAACTGGGACACAGTAACCACATCTGACAAGATTAATGAGACTTTGCAGAAAATTATTCTATAACAGATCCACTAACCCTGACCAGGATGAGTTTAAGGTTGCAATCTTATGCACACTTTCCTGAGAGTAAGCCCCATTCATAATAGGACTTATGGGATAAGTATTTGAGTATCGGGAGTATTTGAGGGACTGCCTCCTTCCAATCCTGCCTGTGCTCTTAGATCATCTGGGGGGGCCCTTTTGACTGTGCCGCCACTAAGAGATGTGAGAGGGGCGGCGGCCAGGAAGAGGGCCTTCTTGGTGGTGGCCCCCGAACTGTGGAATACCGTCCCCTTAGAACTGAGAACTGCTCCCTCGTTGCTAACGTTTCGGCACGGACTGAAGACCTTTTTATTTCAAAAAGCTTTTAATTGTTGACAGGCTGGCTGGCGTTCTTGCTTTTATATGAAAATCCATGGGGTTTGTTTGTTTTTCGATTTTTTAATTATTGTAAATTGTTTAATGATTGTTTTTAATGTTGAATTTTTTTGTATTCTTAAAGTGTTGTAAGCCGTCTTGTGTGCCTGTTGGGCAAAAAGGCGGGGTATAAATTAATAAAATAATAATAATAATAATAATAATAATAATAATAATAATAATAATAATAATAATAATAATAATAATAAGTGAATGGAGATAATCAAACTTACTTCTGAGTAGACATGTATAGGCTTGCACTTTCAGCTCTACCCCCAAATAAAGCTGTCTTAAAAACAATGTAAACAACACTTCTAGTACCATGAATGGTTTGATTCAAGTTCTGCAAGTTTTCTGAAATCTTTTTTTCCATGTCAGAACAATTAGCCTGCCTGAAAAGACCTGATGGTCTTTTTGGCCAGTGGTTCCCAAACCTGCCTGGGCCCCACAGTCTCTTTTCCCCAGCTCAGCCAGGTGCTGCTACCTTGAATCTCACAAAATCTCATGAGATCCAAGATGGCAGCACAAAAATCTCATGAGATTTTGTGAGATCCAAGATTGCAAGATTTTGGTGCCACCCTCTTGGTTCTTGCCAGATTTTGTGAGATCCAAGAGTGTGGCACCCAAGAGAACATGCAGGAGATGTCAACAGAGACATCCCGCAGCACCCTGTGGGTGTGCCGTGACACCCTAAGGTGTCACTTTGGAAACTTCTGGCCTAGGCATAGTCATCATGCATCTATCTGACAAGAACCTTAATGTTCATTATAAGACTGGTCTGAAATGTACCCACTCCGTATTTCTCCTATTCCATTCTGAAGCATCAAAAATGGTGGCGCAATTCCAGCATTTTTCAGGGAATGGAGATTTGAGGGCGCTCACGGCTGCCATCTTTCCCCAGAAGCCATTCAAAATGGCAGTATTTGGTGCCATGGGAAAATTCACAGGCCGTTCCAGGGGGAAAATTCATGACAGCCAGCTGTTGAGAGAAGCCACCGCTACTGTTGCAGCCAAAGAAACAGCAGGGGGGTGAAAAGATTTGGGGCTCTATGCCTGAGCGTCAGTGTGCTTGCTTCTTCAAGATTGCTTTTCACTAAGAGAAGCCCCTACCTGAAGGTTAACAGCTCTGCAACTGCTTTTGACTGGAGTCATCAAAACAGCAAGCAGCTGCTTATATGTAATTGTTCCTTTGGGGAGCTGTCGCAGATCATTTGTCTGCCTCAAAGGATGTTCCTGCAGGGTCTCATCTGAGAGACATCAAAATGACTCCAATTGCTCACTTGGTTTTTCCCTTTCTTACCAGGAACAGTGAACAATTCAGGATTTCTTTGTTGTTTACACCTCTTAAACAAGAGCCGTGAAAACGGCAAGCTTCTCCTCCGAAATGGCTCTTTTCGTGTGTGTGAGCCAATACGGGTGCCCTTCACTTGGCAAGTCAAATATGTCAATTTGATTTTTCTCATGGAGGTCGTAGGACTTTGGCATTGTTTTTTTTTAAAGAAGGCATCTGCTCTCTCTGCTAAATGATACTTTCCAAACCTTTTTCATACACTGAACCACTTGCCCAAAGACCAACAACAAATGTCAAAGATAAATTGCACAAACAAGTTACTCTGTGAGGCTCAGGTGCAAAAACCTAAAATGAATTCTCTCTTGGCAAACCAGAAGGCCAACTTCCTTCTGTTTGGGGCCACTTTCTCTCCAGACAGAACTCTGGGGGCTGGAAAAGTATTTGGTCACCGACTGTTGCTCTCAAAAATTGTCAAGCCACCTATGAGTCCATCTAGCATCCAGTGGCGTAACTAGAGGGACTGCAAAGCATTAAGGCTGCAATCCTAACCACATTTTCCTGAGAGTAAGCCCCACTGAACAAAATAGGACTTACTTCTGAGTAGACCTGGTTAGGATTGTGCCCTAAGTTTTGCAGGGAGCCTCACCGCGGCACACAAGTGGCCCTCCCCCCTCCCCTTCAGGGCCATTTCAAACTGGGAGAGCAAAACAGAGGCAAATGTCTGGTGTTTTGGCATTAGACCTGGAAGATCCAAGTTCAGATCTCCTTCCTGGGTGACCCTGGGTCAGTCAGCATCTCCCAGGCTTACCCACCTCACAGGATTTTTGTGATGACCAAAGGAGGGAAAGAACTGCGCACACCATCCTGAGCTCCTTGGAGGAAGGCTGGTATAAACATGTGAAAAATTAATAAACCCCTTTTTACTCGTAAAAAGTACACATGTTAAAAACATTTTAAACATCATTGAATTAAGTGAAATAAACTGGAATAAAATGACCAAATTATAAACAACATTCAAGCTTTCCTTGCTTGCTGTGTCTGGCCTAGCCTTGCAGCCATTGGTAGTCCTGACCTCCCATGTGTTCTTCCCTTGGAATCTGGTAGACATCTGGCTCTTGGGATCTCACTCACCATGATCCCAACTTCCTGCAGCATTGGCACCTCTCTAATGGTACCCAGAACAAGATGAGGTTCCAGCCATGTACCTTCCAACGCCATACCTAGTTTGGCCTTGAAATATGAAAGTGACTGGGACTTGCTTTCTTATAAAGAAAGTTGTAAAGGCAGAACTGTGTTCCCCATCTTAAAGAAATCTTAAAGCCCTGTGCCATTCAAAATGCAATTTTCTCTTTAATTTCACAGTTTCTACAGCTGTCAAGGGAATTACACTATGTTAAACATGCCAATTTTAAAACCCTTTAAGATTACAATAACCACAAGATGACAACGGAATATGTGTAATTGAAATTAAATGTATCCAGTGGAGAATTCGTCATTTTAATGTCATCTAGAAGGGCTGTAATAGATTGAAACAGGCAGAAATTTACACATGAATAAAAGCAGTGGGAGAGGTATAGCTATAATGAACTAGGCCGGCCTTGAATTTCAACAGCAGTATCAGCCAGTTTGATCACCAAAATCAAAATTAGCAACCTGGTCCTATAAAACTATGCTCTTTTCCCAATGCAAATGGTTTAAAGAGTGGAATCTCATTGATGGTCTTTGCAACAGGTTCTGAACAGCAGCACCTTCCCCCAAGAAGCATGTGCATCAAGTTGAAGCACCAGTTGTGTATTTAGGCTTGACTTGTCATAACCAAAAAGTGGCCTGTGCCTTTAACAGAAATGAGCAGGTGAAGGTTTTCACTGGATGACTTAGATCAGTGGTTCTCGCACATTTAGCACTGTGACCCACTTTTTAGAATGAGAATCTGTTGGGACCCACAGGAAATGATGTTATGACTGGAAGTGACATCAACAAGCAGGAACATTTTTAACCATCCTAGGCTGCAATCCTACCCACACTTACCCAGGAGTAAGTCCCATTGACTATCATTGTTAAAAGAATGTACATAGTAGCTTGTTAAAAGTACAACAGGTCTGTGATGTTACCCCAAATGCAGTCACGTACCATGGTAGCATCAAGTCTAATATATTAAAAATAAAATATTGAAATTTTATGGGGACCCACCTGAAATGGGCTTGTGACCCACCCACAGTTTGAGAAACACTGTCTTAGATCATCATTATCACAGGCAATGTTTTCAGATCAAGCTGCTATTAAAGGCACAGAAGCAAGTCACAGACAATGACTGTGGGGCAAAAGGTGGGGGCAATTGGACAGCAATGATGGTCCGGCTTTCGTGCCACCATAATGTAGTGTGGGCTGCCTGGAGTAGCATTGAATTAGTGTGAAATACAATTCTGGCAGTGCAAGGCTGCAATAGGATTGGGACCTTATTGCCCCTTAAATCTGTCAAATTGCCACTCCCCCCCCCCATTTTTGCCACTTTTCAGTGGGTGACAAAATTGGGGGAAGGGGTTTTTCAGTTCAGTCCTAGCTTTAGGATGCAATCCTGACTTGCACTGGAATGGCCAGACCTAGTGGCCTGAACTGTATCCAGTGCAAGTGAGGTGCCGGCTGGAGGTTACCTTGGATACTTTTCCCCTTGCCCTGTGCCAAGCTCCAGCCACCCCATAGGCCTACTTGGGTCTGTACCAGTGATTTTGATGGTGCAAATCTGAGCAGGGCTGATCCTGTCCTCCTCTTGACTCTCATTCATCTCTCCTGCGCCTCCTCCACCCAAAACACCCCTCCATTCTTCCCTTCCACCCTCCCCCCATCCTTTCCCACCCCTTGCACTGCCCGACTCAGCTGCACTGGCCTCTGTGGGACAGAATCTGCTGCCAGACCCTGGGGCATTTGGTGGGCCGCTGTGAGATACAGGAAGCTGGACTAGATGGGCCTATGGCCTGATCCAGTGGGGCTGTTCTTATGTTCTTAACTACAATTCCCAGGAAGCCTTGCAGCTCTCTTGTTATCTGGTGTGCTCCCTGGGGCATTTGGTGGGCCGCTGTGAGATACATGAAGCTGGACTAGATGGCCTATGGCCTGATCCAGCAGGGCTCTTCTTATTTTCTTATAAGGCTGGTGCATGTTGTTGGGCCAGAGCACTCAACTCACAAGTTGATGCAAACATGCCTTATAGAAGGTTTGTGACACTCCTGGGGCAGCGCAGGGAGCCTGCTCTGACACAAGGACTGGTTTGGATTGCTCTGCCCATTTCACAATTTTGCTGATTCGGCTGTGTGGATGTGTTGGTTTTGTTTTAATATATTAGGAAACTTATTTTACTTTGGGGAGGAGATTGATCTTGTTTGCTGCAGTGGCATAGCTAGAGCGGTGCAAAGCACTAAGTTTTGCTGTGGTGAGGCTCTCTGCAAAACTTAGTGCTTTACACCCTCTCTAGCTACACAACTGGTTTGCAGTTTTTCTATATAGTATTAGCTGCCTTTAGCATTTCCATAAATCACACAAAAAGAAGTACAATATGTCAGAATGCCAGATGCAAGGGAGGGCAGCAGGATGAGGTCTCTTATTATCTGGTGTGCTGCCTGGGGCATTTGGTGGGCCACTGTGAGATACAGGAAGCTGGACTAGATGGGCCTATGGCCTGATCCAGTGGGGCTGTTCTTATGTTCTTATGAATTATCAACAAAGCCGATGGGACTGAAACCTATTTTTTTAAATTCCTTTTTGGTTTCAGAATGTTACTGTACTGAGGAATATTCTATGTTTTTAGATGAAAAATAGTTGACAATACTGAAGATCAGTCAATTTATCATTAAATAGTAATTTCCTGTTTATGCAAAAGGCCACTTTCCTGCTCCCAAAAGATGTCCATACTGAAGTTTTGCTGATATGCAAATTCATGTAAATGTCATTGATTAACATTCAGTGGGGTAATCAACGAAAAAAACCTTAAAGCAGGCAGTTCTACTGCTGAGAATTGCATACTAACCCCTGCATTGCTTTACAATCATGGCCTATACAGGATTCTCATTTTTAATTTATAGTTGCTCAGAGTTCAGGGAGGAGTATTTGCGCTAAATTGAAGTGATGTGATTTCTGGATGGCAGCCAACTATCAAGGAGCCAGATTGAGATGGCAATGGCACCTGAAAAGCTCCGGAACTTGGCATTTCTCAGAGGGATAATGAAATTATTATTTTATGGAATGGTATGATGACACTTCTATAAATCATTTTAATGAAATGTAAATTTGGGGAAGGGGGGGTCAGCTGTGATTAATCACAAAGTAGTCGAGTCTCACCAGTTTGAAAGAAAATCTTTTTAATAGGGTGAAAATAGGATAAATCTTTTATTAAGCCGAGGCAGGCGCACCAAGTTTTTATTAAAAGCCTTTGGTTCTGCTATTCATAGTTGTAGAATATAAAAAACGCAAGGAGAGGCGTCTGGCTGTGCAGCTCACAGCCAAGACCAAACCTGGAAAAATTCATTTTGCGTATATAGCCCCCTACTAGTGAATTAAAGCAGCTTTTGTCTCCTCAAAGAAAAGAGCAACTTCTTTTCCACCCCTTCCTTCCCCAGCTGGTTGAAAGTTCTCAGGAGGCAGTCAAAATATTAGTCTAAACGTGTGTGAACTAATTTAATTGCTCGTACCTTTCCATACATCTATCATCTTAGCACCCATCGTCTTCCATTTGGGAAGATCAAAGCACTTCCAATTCAAAGAAGGCCTAGGGACCATCACCATCCACCAATAAAACACAGCCATTTCTTTTAACGTCTTAAGAGTCCAGGAGCAATACAGCAGAGTATATTCTGCTACCTTTCAGAAAACAGAGGAGCAAGGCACTGCTTGGGCCTTTAGAAAAAGGATTGCCTTTACAGGTGTCCCCCTGTATCTGCAAGGGTTCTGTCCTATCCCTGTCCCCTGTGAATACAAAACCACGGATACAGGGGAACCCTATATAAAAAGTGTCCCCCATTCCCTCCCAATGTGGCCATAACAGTATCTTTGTTTTTCTGTAGAAGCACTTGCAGTGCGTGTGTTTCTTGCTTAATATTCTTGCTTCACCCAAGAACCAGTCATGCAGGAAACCAGCCTGCATGCTATAAACACACCCCCTGAAAGAGCAGGTTCACAACTTGGGGGTTATCCTGGACTCACAGCTGCTCCTGGATGCCCAGGTGTCGGCTGTGGCCAGGAGCACCTTTGCCCAGCTTCGGTTGGTGCGCCAGCTGTGGCCCTACCTATTGAAAAACAAAGATACTGTAATGGCCGCGCAGGGGGCATGGAAGACTTTCCCCAGATCCATGAATAAGTGAAACCACAAATACCTGATCTGTGAATTTGGGGAAGGACGGACGGACACATGCCTGTATTTATTTGTGCTACATCTTGACTAGGGCATGTGGCAAACAGGCTGAGTAAGTACAAAGCAGAATCTGGAAGAGAGATATTATTCCCGACTATTATTATTAATTTGATACTTTGTTGAGTATACACTTATAATAAAAACTGGATGAAATAGTCCTACATGCCTCATTTTTTAACCAGGTGACAGTATATATACCACATTTGGCTTTGTATTGGCAGTGGCATAGCTAAGGGGGTGCAGGGGGTAGCAGTTGCACTGGGCAGCATGTTTTAGGGGGGCAACAAGCTGAGCTTGACACTAGTGACCAAAATTGTAAAAAAATTGGTGTGTATGAATAATACCATCATGGTATATATCACCGGAAAGGTAATTTAATGAGGAAAGTAGTGCAACAATCCCCATTGGAATATCTGTATTCTATCAAAAGTTATGGCCAATTAACCAGACAGTGAAAACAACTGCCTTATGGAACAAAAAGCGAATTTACGTAACTCAACATTGATCTATGAGACTGATTGTTCTGAGAGCCAATGAGATGTTATTATGGTACAGCATGAAACTAATAAGGTGTTAATATGAGTCAGCTCTCATTTCCTTGTATCATAATAGAGTTACCCCTGCTAACTAAGTAAAGAGACACTTTTTCAAGTAGGACTCCTCTTATATTTAGCAGGGGGAGAATAACTGTCCCTCTTCAACCCAGCACAGAATCACTAACCAATAAGGGAACATTTCCTATTTATTTGCTTAATTAATTAAATTTGATTTTGTTGTGTGGGGGGGCTACAAAATCTTCTTTGACCCTAGGTAGCAGATAGATGCCTTAGCTATGCCACCGGCTGAGGGGAAGCAGCAGAGCAAGCAGTAGTGAGCTTCGGGGGGGGGGAGGCATGTTTTCCCTCAATTTTCACTTTTTAAAAACCCCAGTATGATATCACTTCTGGTTGTGACATCACTTCCTGGGCATCATTTTGAACTTGGCACCGGGCTACATAATAATAATAATAAACCTTTATTTTTATCCCGCCCTTCTCCCTAACGGGACCTACACAATCATTAGCTACGCCACTGTGTATTGGTATGATGGTTATGTGTTGCTTTAGGTGCCTAGGCAAAGAGGCAACACATACATTTTAGAATGAGTAACCTAAGTAGAATTTGCAGATGATGGCATCAGGAGATGCCATGGACCGGTGGCAGTCTCTGATCCTGATCTCTGATAGATGGTGTAAAGGAAGGATCTTTGTATTCAATTTGCACAGTCCTTAATCTTAATTGCCACCATTAATTAATGAAAGTGCCAACCAAGTTCAACTGAGGGTTTCCTAAACTATTAATTGAAGTACATTAATAATGTGAATTATTGCCTCCTGGGAAATAGCTGGCAGCTGTGAGACTTATTACACATTGGACCTAGGGCTGAACTTGCTGGACTAGTGTTTAGATAAATCATTTGTGTCATTAGGGGGATCAGCACCAAGAACATGATTCAAATGCTGTTGAACAGAATGGAAACAATACCGTTTAAGTCAATAGCTGTTGATCAGGTCTCATAGCCCCCTAAACATTACTAAAGTTCTTCTCCTCTCTGTTTAGGAAGTCAGGGAATTGGAATGAGAAGAAAGAACAATGTTTTGCAATAGGTTGTTAGAGGTGTTTGTGCTGAAGTAAGCATTCATGACCTCAGGTTAAAAACGTTCAAAAGGAAGGAACTTCACACAAGATGTATTGTTAATTTCAGTTCACTATTATGCAATGTGGCATAAACATGCCTATATCTATTTTACACGGGCGTGCAAGAGAGATACTGCAATAAAATATTGCATTAGGCACAACTTTGTTGTAAGGCAGTGGTTTTCAAACTTCTTAGCGCTGGGACCCACTTTTTAGAATTACAATCAGTCGGGACCAATCAAAAGTGATGTTATTACCCTGGAAGTGATGTCATAGCCGGATGTGACATCATCAAACAGGTAAATTTCTAACAATCCTAGGCTGAAATCCTATCCATATTTTCCTAGCAGTAAGCCCCATTGACTGTAATTGTTAAAAGCATATATAGAGAAGCCTGTTAAAAGTACAGAGCTGTAACAGTTCCCCAAATGCAGTCACATAGCATGAAATGAATATGTTTTTTAACAATGATAGTCAATGGGCCTTACTCCTGAATAAATCTTTGGGATGCTTGTGGAATTTTGGGACTGCTTGGGAGGGTTAGGAGGGTTTGTCTTTATTTTAAATAAATTTTTAACTTATGCTTATTATAAACTTTTAATTGACTTACAGCGCAATCCTAACCTGCCCTGCATCCAGAGCAGGGTTGGGGCCAGTTGCGGCTCATCCTGGGGCAAGAGGAATTCCTTCTCCTTACTCTGGGTAAAGCCACAGCAGCTCCTTACGAACTTTTGCAACACTCTTCAGCCGGCACAAGGACTTGCATTGGCCGAGGGCACCCTCTGGATTGCGTCCTTAATTTGATTTGATATTGTTTTATTGGGGGTAGGGGTGTTACAAATTTTCCTGCTCGATAATGTCACTTCTGGCCATGACATCACTTCCAGTTTAATGACATCACTTCTGGTGGGTCCTAACAGATTGTCATTCTAAAAAGTGGGTCTCAATGCTACAAAGTTTGAGAACCACTGCTCTCCTTATAAAGGGCAGTTGAGAGAAAACCTACTGCATGTTATTACAATTCTCTTCTCTTGTAAAACCAGAATTTCTGCGATAAATTCACTTTCAATTTAAAAAAATAAAGGTTCCACACAGATGCAGATCTCAAGAATTAATTATTTTTGTGATGCAAAATACATGCTCCATAGGGAAGCTGTGCAAAGCATACACCAAGATGGATGTATTTTTGTAGGGTAAAGTCACTCTTGGGGAATAAAAGCACCAGGGGAAAGTCAGCGCTCATGAAGTGATTACTGTCTCTTGAAGCCCCAGAGGATGTCAGTTTCCTGTAGTGATAAAGCCTCTGCTATTTTACTTAACTCTCTGTTTCTGTGGGCTTGTAATTATTCGACTATATGCTGAGACAAAGCCTGGCAAGGAAATCTCTTTGGCTTTTTGTAACCTTCATTCTCCAGCTTTGAAAAGGCTTCCTGATTACGTACAGCAAGGCAGAGGTGTTGCAAGACATGGAGAAAGAGTGTTCATGTAGGCAAGCAGCCTTGCTTGATTTCAATGGGAAGGATTAAGGTGGGTGGTAGAGCCCACCTTGAGCGGACTGCCTACCCTGATTCTACTTACACATGCCACAACCCCATCAACCACTGGACAGCGGCCATGCCAGAAGTTCAGTGGTGTGACTAAGGCATCTGGCACATAGGGGCACAAAAATTTTTAACACCTCCCATACATCCATAACACCCCCCCCCATATTTAACACCCCCATACACCATAACACCACCCAAAAAATTTTAACACCCCCCCCCCCATATGACATCTTAGAGGCCCTTGTGATATCATGGGTATCACACTTTGAAGGGGTGTCTTAGAAGCCTCCAACAGACACAGGGTGCAAAACTAACCCCTTATGTCAGTGCTTTCCAGCACTGGCATAGTGGTGCCAATGGGACATGTGCTGCATCCTGCAGTTGGGTGTCACTCATGGAGGGCTCCTCAAAGTAAGGGAATGATTGTTCCCTTACCTCAGAGCTGCATTGCCCTGGAAAGTACTGACATAAGGGGTTAGGACTGTGCCCACAATGAGTTTTCTAATGGGTTTTAAATGGGTTTTTTAATATATCATCTTATCCATCTTCATAATAGATACATAAGGTAGACCAGTCTCAGTCTCTTCACACTGCTGATGATGGGGTGAGGAGAGAAAGTTGATGCTTAGAGAATAGTGCCTTGAGTAGGGCTACCTACAGCCCAATCCTAACAAAACTCCCATAAGGCAACACAGCAGTGCTGATACTGCCTCCTCTGCATCCCATGGGAGAGTTTCGGGTACTGGAGTTCTTCTTGGCATAAGAAGCCCTAGGTAAGACCCAGCAGCTACAATGGGTCAACTCGAACCCACACCAGTGATATCTCTGGCACAAGTCCATATTGACCTCTGCAGGCGCCGCTGATCCCGCCCCCCTTCCAGACCCAAACTGCCCATCCCCACCACATCTCATCCCTGTCCGACCCCTCCCCTGCTCTCTCCCTGCCCCTGCACTGGACTTATCTAGTCCGGCTTGCAAACCAATGACTGAAGCTCCAGCCTTCCCGCCGGCACACCAGCTACTAGCGCTATCACAAAGCCCATTACAGCAGTGTTGTGAAAGCACACACCCGTGGAACACACTTTCCGCTGGCTCGTCTTTTAGTAAGGATCAGGCCACTAGTGTCTCTGGAGATCTGAACCAGGGACTTCTTGACTGCCTGCTTCTATTTTTATTCACTCCTCTTCACAGCACAACGTATCACCCTCTAGGGGATGAGAATGCAATGCAGAATTCACTTTACCACTTTTAAAAAACCAGTATTACTGTTCTTTGCAGAACATAATTTAACATGAGACTCATGGCAAAGCTCGCCATCTATAAAACAAAAGAAAGCAGAATAATGTTTGGTTTCACAATTTTTTCCAGGAGAGTCCATAACTCACTGTAATCGCTGAAGTCTACAGACTTCTGGGTTCATTATGGGCTGAATCACTGGGAATGTGTTCATAACTCATTCCAAAGCTCAGTTCGATATTGCTCGACTGCACACACTTCATTTACCTTGGAGTACTCTTTAGTTGTTTTGTTTCAGAAATGGGACTTTGCGTTGAAAGTCCTTGGGCAGATATATTGGCCTGTGAAAAGTGTGCCTCTCGTGGGAAGGGGCGAGGGGTGGATTTTGCTTTAAGAGTGTTTCCGGACATCTCAGGCAAAGCAACAAAATGAAGACCCCCCATCTGAGGGATCTAAAGAAGGCCACATGTGCGTGATTTTCTGTAATGTTTCTATCAAACGAGAAACCTGCCACTGCCAGACATTCCATGGACACATGTGCCATAGGGGAGAATGAAGGTGTCCCTCTGCAAAAGGAGAGCCAGCAATGTGTAGTGGTTCAGGAGTTAGACCTGGAAGATCCTGGTTCAAATCACCGCTCAGCCACAAAGCTTCCTGGGTGACCCTGGGCCAGTCACTGTCTCTCACCCCAACCTACTTCACAGGGTTGTTGTGAGGACAAAAGAAGGGGAGGAACTATGTACACCAGCCTGAGCTCCTTGGAGGGAAGGAGCTAATTGGGTAAGAGGCACTTTTTCAAGTGGGTGCTCCTTTTTTTAGCAGGGGGAGAGTAACTGGCCCACCTCACCCCAGCAGTGTCTGTTCTGGTGGCTGTCTGCTGGTATTCATTTGCATCTTTTTAGATTGTGAGCCCTTTTGAGACAGGGAGCCATTTAGTTATTTGATTTTTCTCTGTAAACCGCCTTGTGAACTTTTAGTTGAAAAGCGGTATATAAATACTGTTAATAATAATTAATAAAATGTATGTATGTATGTATGTATGTATGTATGTATGTATGTATGTATGTATGTATGTATAAATAAATAAATAAATAAATAAATAAATAAGGAACTCAAGGTTGCTGCAAAATTCAAGCTGGGGAAAAAAATTGGATTGTAGAACAGAGTTCATATAATGTACTCTCAGTGGCATCACTAGTGGGTGCGGGGTGTGTGGGCTGCACCGGATGACACACACAGGGGGGTGACACGCACTGGGGCGAGATGCTAAAATTACGGTGGTTAGGGGTAACCCCATCATATTATACACTGTTGGGTGCGGAATTTCGAGTGGAATGCAATGCAAAAAACTAGAGTGAAATATCTCCTTTCTATCAAAAGTTACGGCCAAAAAACCGAGAACAAAAAAATGCATGGAGCCCTATGGAAAGTGAAAATGAGCCGTATCGCGCATTTACTTGCGAGTTTGCGAACCTGCCTTAGTCCATTGGAAAGGGCAGGCTGAGAGGAATCCAACAACACCAGAATGGTTCTGATCCAATGAATGCAGCACCCAGAAACACCTGAGGAGGAAGTCCCTCCATCCAAGCAGATGAATGTATTGAGCCCTATGGAAAGTAGAACTGCCTCATGGTCACGTTTACTTGTGAGTAAGCAAAGGTGCCTTGGCTGGTGTGGAAGATCAGGTGAAGCAGGGCACAAGGCTACCAGAATGGTCCTGATCCGATGCACCTGAAGCTAAATAAGTGCTCCAGAAGGCAGCCCCCCCCCCACTAAAAGGGATCAAAACAGAGGCTTCAGCTGATAAGGTGAACCTTTTTGAGACCTGCAAAAAGCACATAATGTAAAGTCGGGGTGCTGGGCTCCCAATGGGCAGTCCCTGTTAAAAGTTTAGCCGTTGCATTTTCTACCATTCGAAGCTTTCAAGCACTCTTTAAGAGCAGCACCATACAGAATGCATTACAGTAGTTCAGTCTAGTGAATATGGATGACTGTAGGTCACATGACTGGGTAGATGGGACTCCTTAGCCTGGGAAGGCAACTCATCTGAGAGAAGGAAAACTCTGATCCCAAACCTCCATTGCCTTGTGGCTATGGAAAAGGCTTCAGGAGTCAACCTCGAGGCAAAATCCGGAGCCGGAGTCCCTGAGGCAGTTCATGGCTGAACACAGTCACGTTCTGGCAACTCCTGCGACGCCGCTGGAACCAACCGAATTGGCTTCTGCCTTTCCATTGGACCATTCCAGTGATGTGGAGAGGGGGGATTTGCTGCATTGGTAACAGTCTATCCTCCATATCTACTTTACCCAGGCTTTGCGCACTGGAGAGGACACTCTGTTCCAGAACCACTATTCAGAGCGCGATACCATAGTCTTCCGAGACTGAAGGATGCCAACAAGGTAGGTCACACTTTTGCTTAAGAGACTGCAGTTGAAGAACTTGCTGAAGCTGGTTATAGGATTAGAATGAGGCAGAGTTCTGCTCTGGCTAGAAATCTGTATATATTTTCACAACAGATGTAGATCCTACCACATTCTTTGTGGGCTTATTTTGAGTAAATATACATTGAATTGCACTGTAAAAGTTATTTCTTCCAGAACATGGGACCCTATACAAAAAATCAGTGCCAACCTCCAATGCTTTGAGAGCCTGAACAAACTCCTGGTGCACCCCCCCCCCCATAGAGCCATCAGGCAGAGGCAGCCCTGCAAGTCCCTTTCATTTCCTTGGGGTTAATAATTTGTACCCGTTAAGGAGAAACTTGCCAGTGTCCTAGTCATTAGGAGCCCTTTATGGAAAGCAGAACTCTTTGATGAAAAAATATCCTCATATGCGGCCTGCATCTGTGACTCTCACCTTGTAGAAATTGTTTTTTAAATACTGCTTTTTAAAAAAAAAAAAAAAATGAGGTGATCTGATAGAGCTTTTGCTATTACAGGTGAGTTTTGATGAATACTTACACCTTTGAAATCAACAGGAAACATATTTTCCCAGAGAAAACTAATGAAAGGTAAAGGATCTTTCTGCTGGCTCAGATATTCTGAAAGGACGAAACAAAATCCGAAGGAAATAATTGGATATATTGGAAATTTTTACATCGAAAGAATAAATTGGTTGGATTGTTGAAATAAAGCTGCCTTGGGTACCCAGTACAGGAGGTGGCTGGAGGTCACCTTGGGGTAAGGGAATATTTTCTCCCTTACCCCAAATGAAGCCCCAGCCACCTCTATGGGGCTACCTAGATCCGTACCAGTGATTTTGCTGGTGCAAATCCGAGCAAGTTGCTCGGGCCATGGCCAGGGGTTAGGTTGAGGCATGTGCTGCCATAGCCAATCGTGCTTCCCTCCGAGGACCTGCCTCTCCGACATCATCCTCCACCTCAAAACACTCCTCCCCGCCTTCATTCCACCCTCCTGCCACCTTCTCCCACCACCTGTGCCCAGCCTGTGTTGGCCAGCACCACCTCACCCTTCTTGGCTGGTGCAGAGGTCCTTCTGACCTCCAGGAGCTGGCTCAGAGCCCTGCACCAGCCTCCGTGCCTCCCAGGTCATCACACATGTGCCTTAAGGCGTGCTTGCAACACTTGGAGGCAGGTTCAGAGGGCCTGCGCAGGCCGATCTCAACGTCTGAATTGCGCTCTGTGTGATGTATTTGCATGATCGTACTTGCATGTGTGAACCAACCCATAATCACTAAAGACATTTCGTCCCCTGAAAATGACTTCAAATCCCCCATGGAGGCCCAGCACTAGTCCAGCCCTATAAAATAGCACTTCCTTTTATTTTAACCTCTAGTTCTCCAAATATTTGGGATGCTTTCTGTGCTAATCTGATAAAGCAGACCAGTCTGTTTGAGTTGCTCTGATTTATCTCCCTAACACATTTCAGTACCAGCGAGCTGCTTGCTGGCATTTAAGCATTTCTGAAAATGTGTGTTTCCTTGATTCCAATTTAGATTATGGAGTAGGAGGACTCACCAGCGGAAAAGCAAAGGCACTGCTGCTTGCCCACGCACTAATGGAAGTTGCTGTGTGAAACAAACATGTCTGCCATGATTGATGGCTTTACAATGCTAGAGGCAATTTGTTTTGTATTTAATTCCTTCTGCTTTCTTGGGTAAAATTAGCAACTGAATAACCGGCAATAGCTAACTACCTATCAAGGCTGCATGATACATTCTTGTTGTTCACTTTCGTTTCTTCCTTGACTCAGAAACTGACTATGAATCACTGGGCTTGAACTTAGTCTCATATAACTGTGTTCTAACTTTGGCAAAGTCAGTGGAATCCTGATCTGATGACATCTGGGGCATCGAACTGCAGGGGAGATCCCAAATATTCCATTGATTGATGTCCCTTCATTTCAAGTTGGATCCATGATAGGAGACTAAGGGCCCAATCCTATCCGATTTTCCAGCACCACTGCAGCGGCAATGCAGCCCCAAGGTAAGGGAACAAATGTTCCCATACCTTAAGGAGGCCTCTGTGATTGCTGCCCCACCACAAGATGCAGTGCATGCCCCATTGGCACAGTTGCACTGGCACTCGAAAATGGCATAGGATTGGGCCCTAACTGAGGCTGCCATCCTATCCACACTTTCCTGGGAGTAAGCTCCATTGACTATAATGGGACTTACTTCTCAGTAGACCGGATTGGGCTTGAGCCTGAAAAGACACAGTCCTGTAGAAGAAGAAACATTGTAACACCAGGGCCTCATTTCTAGCACATATGGACCTCAACCCCCATTTAGGAGTTATAGAGGATCCATTGTATTTTGCAAGATAGTAAAATAACTGGAATATTTAACAACCATACATACATATAGTGTATCCATAGCTGAATACAATTGTTAGTACAGTTGTGTTGAGTTAGTGTTTAGGGTGAAAAAGGGATATGTTGGTCAGGGAGAACATCCATTTGTGAAGCAGTAATAAGGGCTTTGTCTAAAGTATTGTCACAATTTATCATATCCCATTCCATCACAACAAAGAAATCGACATGATTGAAATACTGGGCGGTAAATACCGGATCCTGTTGAGAACCCAGATGCATCTGCCCAACTCACAGCACAATCTTATCCATATCTTCTCAGAAGTAAGTCCCATTATGCTCAATGGTGTTTGCTCCCAGGAAAGTGTGTATAGGATTGCACCCTCAGGTTTGTCTACACTGATGGGCAGTGGCTTCAGGATTTCAGAGAGGAGTCTTTGCCAGTCCTACTTGGAGATGCCAGAGACTGAATCTGGGACCTGGAACCTGTGAAGAAGACGATGTACCAGTGAGCTGTGGGTGTTTCTGTGTCACTATGAAGTGATACCGTCCATCTTATTGCATTGGAACTGCCTTTACTTCTGAGCAAACATGCATTGTTACGGGCTGAACAAAGGAATGAGAAATTTTCACTCTACTGTTGCATTCATTGAATATGAAATTGATTTTACCTGGTCACAAGTTTCACTCTTGGAACTATTTAGGTCTCATATATCCACCTCCAAAGAACAAAAGGAAAGTCCTTCTGGATCAGGACATTCGCCTCTGTTTTGCTCTAACCGCCTGGAATGGCTCTGAAGGGGAGAGGGAGGGGCTGTTTGCATGCCATGGTGAGGCTCCCTGCAAAACTTAGTGCTTTGCACCCCCTCTAGCTACACCCACCTATGCCCACTGCACAGGTTACCCTTACCTGTAAATAGGAAGTGCTCAGCGACCTTAAAGTGCCTTAGGTTTTTTTTTTTGCAAGTGTAATAATGATCTAGCAGCTAAAAAAATGACTTTGGGGACCATGGTTTTACTTGCTTATCCTCATCCCTCCAGGAACACAATCCATCAATTTGTGTGGCTTCTAATCACCAAGGAGTACGGAATGCTCCAAGCTCCTTTTTGGCATTACTGGCTTCCGGCTGTCACAGCCTGACACTTTTTAAATAATGGGAACTCATGTGCTTTTGCTGTCTTGGGCTCTCCTTGGACCTAGATATATGTGTCTCTGGGCAACGAGCGCCTGAAATAAATTTCAAAATCTAAGCTAGCACAGCAGCCGTTCTACTGGCAAGAAGTTGAAGTTTGGAGTGTCGATGAAGAACCATGGCCAACAATCAACTCTGCGTTGATCAATATAGTGAGAAGGTGAAATGATCTTGCTCAAGCACTGGCACTGAGGTCTGCCGAAGCACTTCTGTAGGCCAAACTTTACATCACACGGAGTTTGTTTGCTCTCCCTAGACTTTTTTAAAAACTAAAATACAGCCATTAGAAGCTACAGTCAGAAACTGAGGGGAGAGGGTGCTGAATCCTTTCCCTGCCACCCATTTTTGTTTTCAAAATCTCTCCCCCCCCCAGCTGCATGACACTTTTTCCATTTCACTAAAGCCCCCTCCCCTCCCTACCACCACTAATTTCATGGAGCACAGGGCAAGGATGAAATTAGAGCTCTTGGGCTCTGCACAGACAATAGTCCATCAAAGGCGTAAAGGAGGACATGAGAGAGTCATCGCCATTATTCAGTATCATTATACACGATGGTCTTTGGTCAATAGCACCGGGCATCTGGCACTGCCAGATTATAAGATGTGTGTAACAATTATTAACATTCCCAAACCCCCATAACACCACCCAAATATTTTAAGACCTCCCATAACGACATCTAGGGTGTCTTAGATGTCTCCAAAAGGCAGTTCTGATTTTTGACCAAAAAATGTAAGTGCTTTTCAGAGGCATCTAAAACATCCCTCAAGGTGTGGTACCTGGGGCAATGTCAGTTGTGGACCTACCATAAGGTCCAATGGGGCAAAGCCCCAAGCACGCGGCACCAGGACCCTGCAGAAGCCTCTCTGAGGCTCCTGATGGGGGCGGAAACTGTGCTTCTGGTTTTCCGGAAGCTCAGTTTAAAGCGTTGGGGAACCTCACGAAGGTTTCTCCGACACAAGTGGAGGTCGCGCAAGGCTCCATGAGCCTCAGGAGAGTAGGGGGGGCGGATTTCAACATGGGGGGCAGTGGTAGCCTGTGGGGGGATGCCATCACAGACCTTTGACCCGGGCGTAAGGCTGGGGAGATCCGCTGCTGGGCCTTGTACCCACCTGTCCCACCTTAGCTATGCCACTGTGTGGTTAGGTAGATTTGAAAGGGTTTTCTGTAAAAGTACATTTGCATCCAGTCCGACTTCCAGCTTTGCATGCCTGTGAGATTCACCCTTGATGAAATGGAGCAAGTGAAGCGTAGGCAGGGGCAGTAGCAACACCAGAGGGCTCGGGAGTATGAATCACACCAGGTGACACCATCAGGGGGCCCAGTTGCATTCGCTTCCATGGAGCTCAGCCAGATAATTGCCTTTGCCCAGCGACGTAGCTAGAGAGGGTGCAAAGCACTAAGTTTTGCAGGTGCCTGAACACACAGTGCAAGCAGCCGCTCCCCCTCCTCTTGAGAGCCATTCAGGGCAATGGGAGCAAAATGGACGCATTCGCCTTAGACCTTAGAAGGCTATCTGGAGGAGTTGGGACCTGGATGAGGACCAACAAGCTGAGATTAAATCCAGACAAGACAGAGTTCTCCTGCTTCGGAAATCTACGATGCAGATATTGGTGTATCGTCCTGCTTTGAATGGGGTAGCACTCCCTCTGAAGGAGCAGGTGTACAACTTGGGGGTTCACTTGGACTCACAGATGCTCCCCAACCCCTAGGAGGTGGCTGTGGCCAGGGGAGTCTTTGTCCAATTTTGGCTGGTGAGTCAGCTGTGCCCTTACTTGGATTGTGTGGACCTAGTCACAGTGACATCAAGATTAGACTATTGTAACATGCTGTATGTGGGGCACAATTCAAAAACTGCAATTAGTGCAGAAAGTGGTGGCCTGTGTACTGGCTGGAGGTCAGCAGTATGACTCTCTCGGACCGCTGCTCTAGTGGCTACATTGGCTGCCAGTTCATTTCCGGGCCCAATTCAAGGTGTTGGTTTTGACCTTTAAAGCCATATATGTCTTGGGGGCTGTATATCTGAGAGTAAGCTGCCTGGATTTCCTTCACCGACCAATCACCAGGAGAAAAAATAAAAAAATTTATTTTAAATAAATGGAAATAAAGGAATCATAAGTGCAATTAGAACTTTGGATAGCCCAAGACATGTTTTCAAAGGCTAGGAAGTGAGAGGCCAGTCTTGCAAAAATGAAAGAAAAAAACAAACTACATTTCTAATAAAGCATAGAAGCACGGTGTTTCTAGAGAGACCAAACAAAGCCCGAATAACACCAGCTTTAGCAGTGCTCTAGCTAGGAGTCATTGTCTGTTCAGTTTCACAGCAGGGAAGGGTCCTGTTAGAAAAAGGGGTGAAAATTAAAGGGACCAAAAAGGGAAAGATTTGGTGTTTTTTCAGAACTCATATTCCATCACTCCAGCCTTGTTTACTAAAGAACAATAACACAACACAATCCTATAAATTTGAAATCAGGAGTAAGTCCCCCTGTATTCAGTGGGGTGTACGGCCCAATCCTGTAGGCCCGGTATGACAGCAAGTTGCCTTCCTGTGTCGTACATGCGGCAGTGTTACTGGAAAAAGGTGCACTGCCGCTGAGCACCAGAAATGGTTGGCAACCTTCAGTCTCGAAAGACTATGGTATAAGCCTACAGCACCCAGTATTCCCAGGCGGTCTCCCATCCAAGTATTAACCAGGCCTGACTCTGCTTAGCTTCCGAGATCAGATGAGATCGGGCATGTGCAGGAGGGTAACAGTTGCCGCAGAGAGCTAGCAGTGGAAGCTGACTGCAGCTCCCTATACCCACCAAGAGTTCTTACCATGCCAAGGTAAGAACGATGATGGGGGGCATTTCATGCAACTATTTAAATAAACTATTTATTTGCAACTATTGTCAAGCAACTTCCACTGACAGCAGTGGGCAGCAGGGGCAGCAGTGGGCAGCAGGCCTTCCAGAAGGGAGACCACAACAACTGCCCATGTACCACCAGGCTGATGGATTCCCGCTGGAGCAGTCCATGCTTAGGGTTGGAGGGAGGCACAGAGGGGGTTCAACAGAGATTGTGTTGTGCTTGGGGGGATTGTGGACGTGCTTGGGGGGGAGGAGATTGGTGGTAGTAGCATAGGCCGAGCATTGTGGACGAGATTGTGGACGTGCTTGGGGGGATGAGATTGGTGGTAGTAGCATAGGCCAAATCGTGATCATAGTAGTATAGTAGCATAGTGAGCATAGTAGCATAGATTGGGGACGAGATTGGTGGTTGTAGCATAGGCCAAATCGTGATCCCCTTCCTGGTCTGATCCACCTGTACAGACCATCACAGTCCAAGTTGCCCCATGGCGGTTTCTAGGGCAATATGTTTCCTTACCCCAAGGAGACCTCCAGCAGCCAAAAATCCCCCGTGGAATGGAGTGTCAGCTGTGACGGAGCCACTATAATGCCATGAGGGGATTTAGGTAGGATCAGGATGTAACTAACGTACAAGTTGAGAATGGAAGAGGAGGCAGGCACCCAGACCATCAGTGTTAGTCTTTAAAGCAGCATCCGTTCCCCCAAATACCAACAGTATACCCTTGGCATTCCCAAGCTTCCTCCATCTAGCCAGCCACAAAACTTAGATTTGTTGTTCACGTTGCCTTTAAACAGTTTAATGTTTTCTCTCCAACCCTCACCTAAACATAAATTCTAGCTAGTGGCCCCTAACCGTCAATGGTAATTAAAAAAAAAAAATATTATGGACGTCATAAAAATCACTGAACACAAATTTTCATCAGGCTTCAGACCAGCGGTGGCCACTGTGCAACAGAAAAGCGGTCCTCATTTGGACCACTTCTTTCCATTCTGCCTCGGCACTGTGTGAAGTCCCCCTCATTCAGGGGACAGGAACACTCTGGGCAGTTGTGTTGTCTTCTCAGTGCCCCAGAAGGCCACATGACAGGACATCCAGGCAGTCATGACTGCCCAGGGTGTCCCTGTTCCCCAAACGAGGGGGTCTTTGCGAGGTGCTGAGGCACGAATGGAAAGCGCCACCCCTGTTTAGAAGGATTCTACTGAACCCTAGATCTGGTCCCCGGGCTGGGGTTTGACCAGCCCTGCTTTAGACCATCAGCTCATGGCCCATTACCTAGCAATCAAACCAATCAAGAAATGGTCATTTCCTCTGTTGACCCCACACAATTGCATTTTTATTCCAAGATCTTGCCTTCAACCTGAAATAATGAAGAACATTTAATGTTTGGAGTTTCGTGGTATTAAATATTTGTCAATGCAAAAAGTCATTATTTACACGGGAAGAAAGTAACAGCCCAAATATCAACTTCTAATGGAAAAAATGAGCTAAATGCCAAAAACATTTGGGAGAATGATGGCCCCATTTCCTGTAGCACCTTTTACTATCTAGAGAAAACCTACAATTATCTCAGTACAGGCTGTGCAAAGATCAATGTTTACCCTTCTTTGAATTGCATATAAAACAAATGATATTACGGGGACAGTCTCGTCTATTTAAAAAGCTTGCATTTCTATTTTAGACATCCCCGTGTAAAAAATTATGTTTAGCAATTACAGTTAATTGTTGGATTAACATTTTTCAGGAACAGATTGCAAACTTCAAAATGGGGGGGGGGAGATCGTTTTTAGGGAGGGAACGGGGGCAGCTGTCAGAGAGCTCAAATTAACATAAATTTGCATAACAGATGTACAGTAAGGTGTCTATGACATACAATTGCTGAATATTAATGATACAGACCACAGCATCATTTGCGTAAATGCTGTCTGCTGGGCATTGAAGCTGCCATGCTATTTGCAGAAGACAAAGGAGCGTAGAACTGAACAGATGCACCCGAAACATCGATGCATCTTAATTTATGACATCCCCATGAAAGACCTTGTGGTGTGATTTTTGGGGGGTTTATTGCAAATAATTCAGTGATAAAGGAACTAAGTCATTATCTCCTCCACTTCAGCCGGTTGTTTCATAATGGTCCTGGCCAGCGCATTTCTGACTATCTTTGAGGGGGGCGGGGTAAATCATTCCATAAGCCCCAAGCCCCATAATAGGGCTTCTCAAGTCTTCACCAACTTATTGCTGGTTCAGAATTGAGAGCCTCCATGTTGGCCTTGGCAGCCCAACACGAAGGATAGGATGCGATGGAGCAGGGCTCTGCCAGTCCCAACCCCTTCCCAGGCTGGTTCCTCCCCCTACCCTCCTCAACCCCATTGGGCCCACTCCCCACTTCCCAACCCCGAAAAAAAACTCACTGCTGGCCAGCACCGCAGGAGCGCCACGCAGCTCTGAGACTCAGCGCCAATTGGTGCTGGCTCAGCACTCTTATCTGGGTGCCTTAGACATGCTTTACAGCAGGGGTGCTCACACTTTTTTGGCTTGAGAGCTACTTTGAAACCCAGCAAGGCCCGGAGATCTACCAGAGTTTTTTTTACAATGTTTGCGCCATCATAACATATAAAATTTATGTGTACAATGTATGTTGGTGTACCTTGAGCCCCACTGAGTATAACAGGACTTACTCCTGAGTAGACATGCCTAGGATTAGGCTGTGAGGCTGCAATCCTAGCCACACTTACCTGGGAGTAAGCCCCATTGAGTATAATGGGCCTTACTCCCGGCGTTTCCTCCCAGAGGCACCTGAAGGGGTGGGGTCGGCACTCCGCGATCTACTCATTTTGCCTCGCGATCTACCGGTAGATCGCGATCCACCTATTGAGCACCCCTGCTTTACAGCATGTTTGCTTGCTGGAGCTCAGTGCTGGCACTGAGGTTATATAGGATTGGGCCCTTAGTCAGCAAAGGGAATGAGAAGATGATTCCCAGTCCCAAGGGAGTGTGCACTGTAGAAACTCACACAAGGAGAGACAGAAACAAACAAATCCTAGGAGACACACGGTGTCGACTGGGAAGAATATAGACATTGTTCTTCCCCTGATGAAGAGCTCCACCACTTTACAAGGTGCCTCTGTAACTTGTCATATCTTCCAGTCAGGGTCTCTGAGAGGAATTCTATCAGGGGGTACCAAGTTTGTACCTTCTCTACTGGATCAGAATTTCACACAATCAAATGATATGTGATGATGATATATTAAACCAGTGTTGCTCAAACTGTGGGTCAGGACCCACTAGGTGGGTCATGAGCCAATTTCAGGTGGGCCCCCATTCATTTCAGTATTTTATTTTTAATATATTAGACTTGATGCTACCATGGTATGTGACTGCATTGGGGAAAATGTTACAGACCTGTATTTTTAACAAGCTACTATGTATATTCTTTTGACAATGATAGTAAATGGAACTTACTCCTGGGTAAGTGTGAGTAGGATTGCAGCCTAGGACTGTCCAAGATTTTCCTGCTTGAAGATGTCCCTTTTGGTCATGACATCACTTCCGGTGGGTCCTGACAGATTCTCATTCTAAAAAGTGGGTCCCGGTGCTAAATGTGTGAGAACCACTATATTAAACATTAAACTATAATATATTAAATTATGTAGGCTGACACAAAATGTGAATGCCAGTCTTATGCAAACATTTTCTGAGATTCCAGAATATTTCTGGCTCCCAGGCTCCCCTTCTGACTCCGGCCCAAGGTGAACATAGAACATAACAGCGCCACTGGATCAGGCCATAGGCCCATCTAGTCCAGCTTCCTGTATCTCACAGCGGCCCACCAAATGCCCCAGGGAGCACACAAGACAGCAAGAGACCTGCATTCTGGTGTCCTCCCTTGCATCTGGCATTCTGATGTAGCCCATTTCTAAAATCAGGAGGTTGCACATACACATCATGGCTTGTAACCCGTAATGGATTTTTCTTCCAGAAACTTGTCCAATCCCCTTTTAAGGGCGTCCAGGCCAGACACCATCACCACATCCTGTGGCAAGGAGTTCCACAGACCAACCACACGCTGAGTAAAGAAATGTTTTCTTTTGTCTGTCCTAACCCTCCCAATGCTCAATTTTAGTGGATGTCCCCTGATTCTGGTGTTATGTGAGAGTGTAAAGAGTATCTCTCTATCCACTTTATTCTTCCCATGCATAATTTGGTATGTCTCAATCATGTCCCCCCTCAGGCGCCTCTTTTCTAGGCTGAAGAGGCCCAAATGCCGTAGCCTTTCCTCATAAGGAAGGTGCCCCAGCCCAGCAATCATCTTAGTTGCTTTCTTTTGCACCTTTTCCATTTCCACTATATCTTTTTTGAGATGCGGTGACCAGAACTGGACAGAATACTCCAGGTGTGGCCTTACCATAGATTAGTACAATGGCATTATAATATTAGCTGTTTTGTTCTCAGTACTTTTTCTAATGATCCCAAGCATAGAATTGGCCTTCTTTACTGCCGCCGCACATTGGGTCGACACTTCCCTGCTTTCCCTGCAGGACACTAACCTTTCCCTGCTTCCTGGCTGGAACTTCCTTGCTGCTTGCCCTGTCTGAATGATGGCCCCATGAGATCTTTCAAGCCATGAAAAAAGTAAGCAAGCACACCCAGACACAGGCAGACTTGAGTCTGCATGCTTGGGGATTGAGTGCTCAGTCAGTGGTCTCAGACTCGAGTCAATGCTGGAGTCATTGATGCAGGTGACTCAAGTCTACATGAGTCAGCAAAAAACATGTGTTTTTGCGACTCAACTCAAGCTACCTGACTTGAGTTCCCATCCCTGCTGATTAACTATCCCTTAATTGATTTTTAATGGGGTCCTGTTTGCAGGAAGGGAGGGCAGTAATCATCTTAGTCGCTCTCTTTTGCACCTTTTTCATTTCCACTATGTCTTTTTTTGAGATGCGGCGACCAGAACTGGGCACGATACTCCAGTTGTGGCCTTACCATCAATTTGCACAACAGCATTATAATATTAGCCGTTTTGTTCTCAATACCCTTCCTAATGATCCCAAGCATAGAATTGGCCTTCTTCACTGCCGCCGCACATTGGGTCGACACTTTCATCGACCTGTCCACCAGCACCCCAAGATCTCTCTCCTGATCTGTCACAGACATCTCAGAACCAATCAGCCTATATGTGAAGTTTTGATTTCTTGCCCCAATGTGCATGTCGTTACACTTACTGACATTGAAACACATCTGCCATTTTGTTGCCCATTCTGCCAGTCTGGAGAGATCCTTTTGGAGCTCCTCACAATCACTTCTGGTCTTCACCACTCGGAAAAGTTTGGTGTCATCTGCAAACTTAGCCACCTCACTGCTCAACCCAGTTTCCTGGACATTTATAAAGAGGTTGAAAAGCACCTGTCCCAGGACAGATACTTGGGGCACACCACTTTTTACTTCTCTCCATTGTGAAAATTGCCCATTGACATCCACTCTCTGTTTCCTGTTCTTCAACCAGGTCTCAATCCATGAGAGGACCTGCCCTCTAATTCCCTGACTGTGGAGTTTTTTCAGTAGCCTTTGGAGAGGGACCGTGTCAAACGCCTTCTGAAAGTCCAGATATATAAAGTCTATGGGTTCTCCTGCATCCACTTGCCTGTTGACCTTTTCAAAGAATTCTATAAGGTTCGTGAGGCAAGACTTACCCTTACAGAAGCCATGCTGATTCTCCCTCAGCAAGGCCTGTTTGTCTATGTGTTTTGAGATTCTAGGTGTGATGTATCCCCTATACCCACTATTACAGGCTCTGGTGAGGTCAGAAAATGTAAGATTCCATGAAATTTCCAGGCCTCCTCCTCAGGTTCATGGGGCTTCTTTTTGACCCTGGGCCCAGGTACAATTATCCCTTGCACTCTCCTCTAATAGGGCCTGGACACTGTAAGCAGGGGTTAAGTAAATATAGTTGGTCAACATCCTAACATGTTCTTAAATATTCAATATTTTTAAATCTTAATTAAGAGCCAAGGTAGCAGATGGCAACTTCCATGTCACTAGAGTGGAGATTTTTTTTCTTTTTTCTTTTTGTTAAATAGGAACATTGGGCTGGGTCTGGGCTGTGTATGGAAGAAAGGGGACTGTGTCTAACCCGTTGTCCCTGCCACAGTCCTGACCCATACTGATCCCTTCTGTGACTGCTTCTTGCCCCAGGAGGAAAGCTCTCAATGGCTCTCTCCCTTCATATCATGGTCTCAATCAGGATCAGACTCCATTTGGCCCCTATTTATGAACCATCCCAGACTCATTGACTCTGATGACGTATTTTGGCCTTTTGTCACAGTGTATGTACATACGTCCGACGTATTTCACTCACATCAATGTGTTTGTTTGCAGCCACAATTCTTCTTCAAAAATCCCCATATTACTTTTCTCTAGTCCAAGACTAGGTTGAGAGTTTGCCCCACAAAGCACTGTCTAGGCAGTGTGAGGAGGAAAGCAGCAATCCAGAAAGGATTGTATTTCCTGGCTGTATCAGGCCTGCTTTTGGTTAAGTTGGAGACAAAGCAGCCTAAGACAGATAATTGATTTTTAACTTTAAAATAATTGGAAAACTGCTGACACGCCATCTGTAAAGCTTTGAAGAAAAGGTCAGGTGAAAACTTCAATACGTAGTTGAGAAAGATCTGATCTATATTGGCTTCCAGCAATGATGCTTATCAAACAGAAAGAATCCAGGACTTTTTATTTTTGGAAGATGAAATATTAGGAGATGGAGTGGATTGATTATGTCCAAGGTAAAAATGGCTGAATGCCCAATTCTCCACTCTTGGCACGTGAGACACTCCGGAACTGTACAAGAAGAAGAAACCTTTTATTGAATAGGGCTGCTGAATGAGTGGCTTTCGTGGAAGCCAAATATAGGTTGGGCATCTCTTATCCAAAAAGCTTGGGACCAGAAGCGTTTTGGATATTGTATTTTGGAATACTTGCATATCGCTAATGAGATATCTTAGGGATGAGGCCCACGTTTAAAGTCATTTATGTTTCGTATACATCTTATGCACATAGCCTGAAGGTAATTTCATACAATATTTTTAATAATTTTGTGCGACCTGTCACACGAGGTCAGATGAGGAATTTTCCATTTGTGCTGTCATGTCGCCACTCAAAAAAGTTACCGTTTTCAGAATACTTTGGATTCAGAATTCCAGATAAGTGATGTCCAACCTGTATGAATGGATGAGTGAATAGTGTTCATGATAGTATATTTGCAGCACAGTTTTAGTGAATTTCCCCTTAGTTTTTGGCTATTTTCCCTATTTTGGACTCATTTAGCCTCCCAGAGACTTTTGAGTGCCTCAGTATCTTAAAAGCACAATCCTAAGCGCTCTTTGGCCTGATGCAAATCCCTTGTGCCAGCCCAGGGGTGTAAACATACATGCCATAAGGCCTCCTTTTGAGTTGGGGAGGGTGATTTGGCAGGGGAACAGATTGCTGAGGAAGACAGTAGATTCAAGAAGAGGCTTGACATGAACCTGCTGGAGGTGCACTAGGTGGATTTCCTGCCACAGACAGGGTTGGACTAAATGACCTCATGGGTTTCTCTCCCAACTCTATGATTCTATAATAATCATGGTGATCCTGGGAATGGGCTTTCAATGTTAAGCTATTTTGATTAAAGTGGAACATTTATCCCCCTCCCCCACCCTGATGTATTCTGGTGAAAATCCCTGGAGCTTTTATGTGATGTGCAGTCCCTGCCTGAATCTGTCACTCCCACCTCATGGATGGGATGAAAATTTCACTAGGCCATGCAGTGAAAGAGATTAAAGATCTTCAGAATTCTTCCAGCTGATCTCTAAGCTATGGGTGATGCTATGGATGACACATTCCAGCTCTTCTTGGATCTTCTGCAGACAAAGAACCTCACCTGCATGAGGGTCAAGGCATGCTAACTTGCAATATGAACCCCTGAACATCAAGCTGCAAACTGTGTCACTGGTGGTTCTCTGTTGTCGGGGTCTCAAGGCGTATCAGGGTCTTTGGGTGAATGCAGAGCAGAGAAGGGAAGCTATTCTGTAGAAAGGATGAGCTCTTTCAAGTGCTTTGGAACCTTAACAGCTGTTTTGCCAGATTCCAAGGCCAAGCTCTGCCTGGAGAATTATGCCCACTTTGAGCAAATTAGCTCCCCTTCTTTCCCCAACAAATGACCCTGGTTCTGCCCTGCAGTCCTGCTGGACCCCACCTCCAGGGTAGCTCGCCTGTTCAACCTGCAGAGGTCCTCTCTCCTGCCAGCAGCCTCCCGCCACTACAGCAGACCCTTGGTCCTCAGCAGGTCTTGGGCACAGCAGCCCCACACTAATCTTCAGCAGTCACAAAGACAGTCAGAATATCCAGGGCAAAGTCCAAAGTCAATAAGCCAAGTCACAGTCCCAGGTCAGATTCCAGTTAAGTCAGTCAAATCAATGAAAGTCAGTCTCCTCTCCTACCTTTACAACCCACAAACCCTTCCTGCCTCAGGTGTTCCTTATATCCCTGAGGGCCCTATTGCCTTCAAGTGGCTGCAGCTGTGCAGCACACTCTGCTGGATGCCCAGGCCTTACCCTTAAAGGGGCCACTGCTGACACCACATCTACCTCCTCACCAGGTCTTCCGCGATTCCAATACAACATCCAAGTGAGGCCCCTGAATGGGTGAAATTGCATTTCTTTTTGTTTTCATTCCTATGCCTAATGTATGTAACATTTTCACTGCTTAAACTTTTCCTAAAGCATATTCCATACTTTTATCTTAAGGATACCAAAGCTCTGACCTAGATGCACACAAGCCTCAAACCTGGGATTGCCAACTGACCAGAAAAAAAAAAGCACGTGCCTATGCCTATTAAAGCAGCTTGCCTACAGAAACCAGCAGATGACGCTTTCCCAACAGAGCATCATTATTTGCTAATGTCTCTCAAAGGTAGAGGAGCTGGGGCCAGTACAAAAACTGGCAGTCATGTTCAACATATGTTTCCATTGAAACCACTGGTAAGACTACATTGGCATTGAGGCCTACATTGAGGTCACCCAGAGTGTTCCCCGGGAGGTTGCTCAGGGGCTGCCTCTGGTTGCCTTCGAGGCTGCGAGTTGGGGCATCCTGAGCAGCTGGGGGGAGCGGTCCTGCTTGGGGCTGCCTGTCCCAGAAGGGTAGGGCCCTCTGCCCTCCCAAGGGGCTCTTAGAATCCCTTCCAGGCTTGGAATGGGCAAGCCTTCCCTCAAGCCACCAGCCCAGGAAGGAGCAACCTTTTCTTCTGCCTGTCAGGCTTCTTATGAGCCCAGCAGCTGGCCCAACCAGCCCCATCCCTTCTGGCCATGTGACTGGCCTAAGATCTCATGAGATCTTGGGCCCTACTCTCAGGGAGACCCTCTACATGTGGGCCAGGTCCAGGCAGTACTCACTTGGCTCCCTTACTCCCAAGGAGACCCATGTGGGCTGGGCCCAGGCAACAGACTCACAGATGGGGGGGGGAGGGATGCCTGTACACAAATTCACTGAAGTGGATCTGGGAGCTTCTAAACAGATATTTTGTATGTACTCGGATGGACCCAGACCACTGCACATTCACTCTTTGGTATTGCAGGTTGTGTCCTTCAGTTGCATGCATGGCTGGCTCAGCCATGAAGCAACCTGGTGCAGCTTGCATTGGGATGTAATTGGAGTGACTGTTAGCAGTGATGGGAGTGACAGGATGGCAGATTTAGAGTCTCATTACAACCTGAGCCTGCTTCCACCTCCCTCCAGCCTGCAGTGTATCAGATCAAGGGAGGAGTGCAAGGGGAATGCACTCCTTAAAGGACTGCTTCCCTTAAAACAGGTGTGGGCAAACATTTTGGCAGGAGGGCCACATCATCTCTCTGACACTGTGTCAGGGGCTGGGGAGAAAAGAATTAATATACATTTCAAATTTGAATAAATTTACATAAATGAATACATTAAAGATGGGATTTATATGAATGAATGAATTATACTGAGCTTATTTATAATACACATGAGAACTGTACTACAGGCATGTAGAACCATATAAGAACTATGAACTGTTTGCCATACACCTTTTGCACAGTGCAAACATACAGACCAAGCAAGAAACACATGGAAGACATAAGCTGCTCAGAGGCTTTTGGGGGGGGGGGTTTAAAATAATGCCCAGGGAAAAGCAGAAAACACATGGAGACTATAAAAGGCCTTGCTCTAACTTGACCGGCAGCTTGCATCTCGCGATCGTGACCAGTAGTCATGGGCCAGCCTGGGCTCCAATAGTCTCTAATGGGCCAGAGGCTCATTGGAGACTGGGGGCTTCCTTCGGACTGGATTGGGGGACCCTGAGGGTCAAAAATAGCCCCCGGACTGGAGTTTGCTCACCCCTGCTTTAAAACATTAAACCCTGCACAAGGAAAGGGTACTTTGCTACGCCCTTTGCTCCAGACCCTCTTAGTGTTTAAAACTGAAGGGATGCATCTCTTTAAATACACAGTAAATTGTGCGTGAGGATGAAGTGTGGCACGGAAAGAAGGAACTTTCTTTGGGAGGCAGTGGAGACAGCAGCAGCAAGAGGAGGTTGCATGCTGGTCTCTTTATGTTTCAGGCAGTATTCCTTTCTTGTATTGCTCTGAGATCTGCTGCTTTTCCTTTTCTCTTTAAGGAGTTTCCTCTGTGTCTAACCATGTGTGCCAAGATTTGCAGCAATGCTGAAGTATGCACACTCACTGCAGCCTTTTATAGGTTTGACTTCATTTTTTTTTTTTTTTGCCTTTGACAGTACAATCCGCTGTCTTTTCAACCCCATGGCTAAGTACACTCTTCATTCATTTTTAATTCTGGATGTTCACTTGCTGCGTCTCCTAACAGCATCAACATCCCTTTTATGAACATGAAACTTGCAGTTTAAGATGTTTTAGCAGCCCACAAAAGGAAGTCGGGGAGGCACTGACCAAAAATGTTGGGCTATCAGCTCCTTTTTGAGCAAAGGCTTTTGCATTTTTAAAAAGCGTGTGATGGCGAGTGTACGGGAGCAACCTCTCACTGCTTGCCTTCTTCCACGGTACGTGTTGGCAACCTTCAGTCTCGAAAGACTATGGTATCGCGCTCTGAATGGTGGTTCTGGAACAGCGTCTAGTGTGGCTGAAAAGGCTGATTTGGGAGTGACAATCTTTTCCACACTGGGAGCAAGTGCAGTCTGTCCCTGGTCTGTCTCCCTGGCTATGGGCCTTCCTTCTTTGCCTTTTTGCCTCAGACTGTTGGCCAAGTGTCTCTTCAAACTGGGAAAGTCCATGCTGCACAGCCTGCCTCCAAGCGGGCCGCTCAGAGGCCAGGGTTTCCCACCTGTTGAGGTCCACTCCTAAGGCCTTCAGATCCCTCTTGCAGATGTCCTTGTATTGCAGCTGTGGTCTACCTGTAAGGCGTTTTCCTTGCACGAGTTCTCCATAGAGAAGATCCTTTGGGATCCGGTCATCATCCATTCTCACGACATGACCGAGCCAACGCAGGCGTCTCTGTTTCAGCAGCGCATACATGCTAGGGATTTCAGCACGTTCCAGGGCTGTGTTGTTTGGCACTTTGTCCTGCCAGGTGATGCCAAGGATGTGTCAGAGGCAGTGCATGTGGAAAGCGTTCAGTTTCCTCTCCTCTCCTCTCCACGGTACACACTGCCACAGAGTGATCCTGAATCAACCGTGGTGTTCAATGCCCTGATCTGATGTGAATTGATGTGGCACCTTTTGGGGGTGGGGATCATGAACATTGATGTCCCAATATCTGTATATTTATATAAGATGTAATTTTTAATTTTTGAAATGCAAAAATGCAAGGGTTTGGGTTACGGCTGGGATCAGAAGCTTACCATATACCATGCAGTTTTGTTATCCACGATCTGAATAGACCTCAGGTTCTGAACTCACTGTCTAGCACCAAACCTGAGCTCCAGGACACACACCCCTGATACTGACTTCTGCAGATACTGGGATCTGCGGAAGGGCCTCACAGAACCTACCAGATGCAAGCGGAAGGTGCTACCAGTTGCACCTGGGAGGTCCTTGAGGCCCTCCAGAGGTGGGTTTGGCATCTGGGTTGAGTCAAATCCTCAGGTGCTGAATAGGATATGGATATGGAGTATATGCAGGTCCTCTTCCAAAACAGAATCACTTGTTAAAAAGTTGTCACAAAATAGACCAAACCTCTCCCCCTCAAAACCAACAACAGCAGCCCCAAACTGGCAGCAGTTTTGTTCGCCCTGATTATCTTTCTGAAGCACATTACTCCTTGGGAAAGAAAAACTACACGTTGCAAGCGGATAGGTCAGACTGGAGGCTGGAAGCACGACAACTGTTCTCTATCGGGAACATTCTCTCCATCTCCGTTTGCCGAAGCAAGACAAAGTCCTCCTTTGGGAACAGACTGAAAAGAGAGCACTTTGCTGACATCAAGCACCAACTCCTGAAAGGCATTCACAGTATGAAACCAGCTTCTGTAGCATTCGCTTTATGTGCAGAAAAAAAGGGAACACTATACTGAGTGCCAAGAAAGCGGCTCCTATTATAGGGTACAGATGAGCTCACAAAAGGGAATCTCCGACTTCACTTGAATACACATTTTACACAGCCCACAACCAGAGTTATAGACCTGGAGAAATAAGACTAGACCTGGGGCTGTGTGAATTTTGTGATTCCTGGAAAAGCACAAAATGGGCCACGGAGTGCAGAATCCACCTGACTGAGAACCACAGTTTGCTTTGGTTTTTTGTGAATAAAGCAAGTTTCTAGCCCTTATGATGGTACAGATCTGCTTGAAAATGTGCAGGCAATGCCTGATGAAACTTCAGAAGGCAAGGTAAGAGCATAAGAAGAGCCCAAAAACCAGGAGGTTGCACAAACCCACCATGGCTTGTAACCCATGATGGACTTTTCCTCCAGAAATCTGTCCATTCCCCTTTTAAAGGCATCTAGGCCAGATGCCATCACCAGATCCTGTGGTAAGGAGTTCCACACACCAATTACACATTGGGGTTAAGAAATATTTTCTTTTGTCTACTTCTTTTGTCCCAACACTGCAAGACTCTTGCAGTGGTAGCAACCAGACTCCTTGCTGTGTCTCAGTGCCATTTTTCTCTTCTCTTGTGTAGACAGAAGGAGAGCAGGAAGTGTTACCCTCACTCTGATTTGGCTTTGTGGCACCATCAGATTGTTTGGAGTGGAAGGAATGCAGAATGTAATAATCTTATAACAGGGGTGTCCAAAGTTTTTGGCAGGAGGGCCACATCATCTCCCTGACACTGTGTTGGGGGCTGGGGAAAAAAAGAATTAATTTACATTTAAAATTTGAATAAATTTACATAAGTTTACATAAATGAATATATTAAAGATGAACTTATATGAATGAATGAAGGTCTTGCAATAGCTCAAGGCCTATAAAAGGCCTTGCACAAAGCAAGGCTGGCCTTTCCTTTGCTGCTGCTACTGCATCACAGACGTGAAACAAGAAGCAGTGGAAGGAACCCTCATCCCATAGCTCACGTGAGAGGTCAAACAGTCACACTCATGCTGAGAGCAGTTGCGCTGGGCCAGTGCGGGCTCCTACAAATCTCCAGAGGGCCAGAGTCTCATTGGAGACTGGGGGCTCCCTGAGGGCTGCATTGAGAGGCCTCGAGGGCTGCAAGTGGCCCCAGGGCCGGGGTTTGGGCACCCCTGTCTTATAATATGGTCACATCTACTTAAACATATGAGAGGAGAGACCAAAACCCAACACAGAGCTGCCATTTTCAGAGGCAGCACCATGTCAAGAGTTATGTCTAGTTCTGCCATAAGAAACACCGATTGTCTTGGGTCATTTACAGCTCAGTCATATTGGGCATTTATACCAGCAGAAGAGGGAAGGGTGGAACAGGCAGAAGAGGGAAGAGATGGAGGCAGGCAGATCAGGCACGGGAGGGGGGTGGGTTTGGCTGCAGTGGTGCCCACTGAATGCCCACTGAATTCTAACCCTGGTCCTGGCTCTGATCTGCCTTCATGGGTTAATGCGGACTTGCACCATCTAGAATGCTGGCACAGGTTTGAGCTGACCCACGACTTACCCTAGGGCAAAGAAACAAATGTTCCCTTATCCCGAAGAGCCCTCAGCATGTCATGTTGTGGGTTACAGAATGCCAGGTGCAAGGGAGGGCACCAGGATGCAGGTCTCTTGCTGTCTTGTGGGCTCCCTGGGGCATTTGGTGGGCTGCTGTGAGATACAGGAAGCTGGACTAGATGGGCCTATGGCCTGCTCCAGTGGGGCTGTTCTTATGTTCTTAAACTACAATTCCCAGGAGGCCTTGCAGGTCTTCTTGTGATCTGGTGTGCTCCCTGGGGCATTTGGTGGGCCGCTGTGAGATACAGGAAGCTGGACTAGATGGGCCTATGGCCTGATCAAGCGGGGCTGTTCTTACGTTCTTACGTGCCTCTGAGGGATACAGAGGTAGCCGCACTGGCACCGCCAGGGAGTTAGGATTGGGCTGTTCATGAGGGAAGTGAGTGCCTCAGTAAATCCAACCTGCAATTAAACAGCTGATAAAACGAGGGGGTCAGCAACCGAGCTCATTTCCCTTTAAAAAATGGTATCGACAAAATGCTGAGAGAGATTAAGTTGAGAGGTGCTTACGGTTAGCGGAAAAAAAAAAAAAGAAGAGGAAAAAAACCCAGCCCCAAAAGTGTTTGTCAGCTGCAGAGCAAAGCACTTTAAAGATTGTACAGAATGCAGGCGTAGCATGAACAATAAAATGCTTCTTGATGATAGTCTACCTCCCAGTTCATTTGCCCAAAAATCTCTTGGCAGCCATCTGGATCAGGCAGAGGTAAAATGTAATACTAAACCCCTAATCTGACTTTGATAAACTGGTGACAATGATTATTCATGAGTTTCCAGGGAGGGGTGCAAGTGTGGAATAGACCTTGAAGAGACAGATGCCAGCTCTATTCTTTCAAAGCTAATTTCAGAGCCCGGAATGAATAGAAACCAACGGGGCAACATAAGGCTCACTGTTGCAGCAAAGGCGGATAACACTTTTTAATAATTAGCATGGCGCCTTAATTGCATTAATTCTACCTAAGTGCAGTCTCTGGCAACTACTTTTTTCATGCAATAAAACTTCCCATTTTTTTAATTAAGAGGTTAATTTAAAAATAATGGACTCTCTCAATGGATGGATTCAGCTGAGGGCTTGCTCCATTGAGGAGCCATTTGCCAAGATGGTGAGAGGCCCGCTACTCCTTCTTACAAAAGAGAACTTTTGCAATCTGGCATTTTTCCAAAGGGAACATCAGCAGGCACAACCATTTTCTGGCTGGCTGGCTGGCTGTTCATATATATGCTTCACATTCATGCATATATATGCTCAGCTTCTACCTTGCTTTTTTTTTTTTTTTTTTAAATAAACACATGCAAGTAAGTTTATTTAAAACACATGCAGGTCTACCCAGTAGACTGCCCAGCCTCTGCCTGGAAGACATGCCCCATGCCAGGGTGACCAGATACAAAGGAGGACAAAGTGCCTATCAGGCATACAAAGAGAATGGCGGGGGGGAGGCTACCCCAGGTGCAGGGGAAGTGTCTGAAAGTCCACCCCTCCCCAAGATGGCAGTGGTGGCAGGGATGACTCTGGCTGCAACCACAATTTGGCTAGTGCTGGCTTCAGCTGCCCACAAGAGAAGCATTTTTATTGGTGTATAGATATAGATATAGATATAGGTGAGTCGGAAACTGTTACCCTGCACATGCCTAATCTTGTCTGATCTTGGAAGCTAAGCAGGATCAGGCCTGGTTAGTACTTGGATGGGAGACCGCCTGGGAATACTGGGTGCTGTAGGCTTATACCATAGTCTTTCGAGACTGAAGGTTGCCAACCAACCGAGTCGGAAAGTGCCCCCATTATGACTCCAAGCCCCACTGGATTTTCCCATCCCTGATCACCTGCTGTGCTTCTGGTGTGTGTCTCCTTACCCCTGACAACATCAGACAAGCATTTCTTGATGCTCTCTTCTGATATTAGACTGGTGTTCTGATGTTGCAAGCCATGGCACACTGACAAAGCTCTTGAGTGTAACCCATGGGAATTTTTGGATGCTTCTGGGTCCGTGGCAGTATTTCAGGAACCTTTTGACAGATGCACTTGGTGTGCAAGGGGATGATAGCCATCGTGCTGTTAATCAAGCTGATGATTTGGATTTGACAATAAACATTTTTACTTATTCAGCTATCAAATCCTTCGAAGTTTTAAAACCGGCAGCATCTCATTTAACAGATTTGATTTTTGGCAGAAATTAAACTGTACCCATTAGCCTGGTGATGCAAGGATGCTTTTAAATTTAGGTTGCAAGAAATGAGATGCACCTGAATGCAAATGAACTTTAAAAAAAGTCTAGTGAAGCTTAGAATAATACTATGTTATAGTCTGTTGTATTGACTGAAAGCGTGAGTTATGAATGGAAGTCCCTAGAAGTCTTGTCTGTGTGACAAGCTTGCAAATATAACAAGTCACTCACAGTGCCCTCTTCCTCTCTGCCAGCCCCTGCAATATAGGGACTGACCTAACTTATAAATTGGAGTTCAATATGATTATTGTCCCAAGATAAGGTCATTCTAGAAAAGAGCACATGATCTGTGAAGATCCAGCAGTGTTTAAAGTGACATTCAGATTTTTGGTTGTTGAAATTAAATTCATACCGGAATACAGCCCAATCCTATGCATGCCTACTCAGAAGTAAGTTCCATTATAATCAATGGGGCTTACTCTCAGGAAAGTGTGCATAAAATTGCAGCCATAGTCAGTAGACCCAGCTAAAGCACTGTTGCCAGTATGGCAGTACATACACACAAAAAAATCAATAAGACTTAAACAGGCACATCCTGTACTGGGAACCTGCATTCATGCTCTCAGGTCTGGCCAAGTCCTCCTGCTGCTTGGGGTGGCATGCCAAATTTGCCCCCCTCCTTACCTGGCAACATGCCCGCACTGCTCCTTGCACTCCGGGAATTGGAAAAAGAAAAGGGTGGTGGAAAGAAGAGGAAGCGTGGAAGAGATGAGAAAGTGGGCTAGAACATTGCATTCTGGTTCACCAGTCCCGGATGTGAGAGAAGGAGAAGGCTAAGCAGTGGCAGTGAGTGAGTAGATGGAGGTGTACACCCCCTGCTGATCTGCTGCCTGTTTTGACAACCTCAGTCAGCTTCATAGATGGACCAGCTGTGCATACCCTGGTCCATAAAGCAGTGATTCCCAAACTTACTGGGTTTGTGGTATCTCAGCCTTCCGTTGGGCTGTTTGATCCAAGACGGAGGCACTCAACTCTCGTGAGATCTCACGCAATCCAAGATAGCGGCACCAAAGAGATTTGGGCAGCGCTGTGTTGGATCTTGTGATATTTTGTGTGATCTAAGAGAGTGACACCCAAGAGAGCTGGTGGGGTGGGCCACTGGTGTTCTGCCAAATATCTCAACTCCCTTCTAATGCCCGCTTTTTGGCTAATTAACACCCCCCTTTTCCAAGAAGCACAGCTGTGGTGTGCAAAAGAATAAACACAGAACTTCTTATCTATAGCAATTAACAAGAATTTATTGCTACAAACACATACACTCCCTGCAAGTCCTCTTGTCCAGAGGCTTTCCCTCCCCAAAACTCCACTTAACTTAAGGGTAGAGGTCTGAAGCCTCCAGTCGAAGTCCAATCCAGTCTCCAAAGCACAGTCCAGTCTTCCCAGTCCAATTTTCTGCAGTAGAGTTCCTCCTCTCCAGCAGTGTTCTCTCCAGCAGAGCGCCTCCTCCAGCAGGGTCCTGGCAGTCCTCTCTTCTGTGTCCTCCAGCAGAGTTCTGGCAGTCCCCTTCTCCCAGTGTGGGTCTGTCCGGGGTTCCCTCTGGGTCAGCATCCGGCTTCCTCTGGGTCAGCGTCCCGCTTCTGGCTCTGGGTCAGGGTCCTCCCTCTGGTCAGTGTCCTGCTCCTCACTGTGGGTCAGGGTCCAGCTTCCGGCTGGGTCAGCGTCCCACTGTTGGGCCTGGGTCAGGGTAGCTTTGTCTCCTTCCAAAGCTGCCTTTTATCCTTGGATGTCTCATGAGCCAAATGCAGCTCAGCTGTGAGCTACCTCATTAGCTCAAAATTAGGCTCAGGTGAGCCATCCCTTCAGTCCATGTCCATTCAAAGTCCCATCAAGGTCAAATGAAGCTCAGGTGTCCATCCAGGTCTCCATTGGCCTTGGTTGATTACAGCTGTGGAGCCAGCCCTGCCCTTCCCAGAGCTGTCAACCAGCTGTCAAAACAGGGAATCGCTGTCAACACCACATCATCCACCTGATGATCTTCTGATCTTCCATTACAACTGGGGACACGCGCCATGTGCTGCTGTGCACAGTTTGGGAACCACTATATTAAAGGATAACAATCATCTCCCAATGAGCCCCTGATGACAGCTTCTTGCAAAGCCTGATGGTAGGAAATGTGACACTCAGGGTCTCATCCTGCCCTGGGCCTGCCCAGAGGGTGCAGTAGCACCTCATAAACATATTTCCAGATTGTGTGTCTGGATTTTTTCTAATGAACTATTTTTTTTAATATATATAAGAACACAGAAGCATTTCAAGGGAAGATCAGAAAGGTGGCTTTGTGGGGCAGGGAGGAGCACCTTCTTGTGTTTTGCTGCCTTGGTGGTGGGGAGCAAAAAGAACAGGATGCGAAGGACTCATTCCTGGACGTTTGTCACTTCCTAACTTTTCTGCAAGTTCTGGGCTATGCAAAGGAACTTTTTCTGAGCCTCTGATGTGGGCTGCTCCTGGCTGCAGGGGTGGGCTGTCAGTCAGGCTGGCACAACGGGTAGGCGGGCAAGCCAGCAGCCGCTGTTACCTCTTTCTGCCTCATTATTTCTGCTGCTGGCCATTTTCCTCCTAGTCCCATCACAATTGTTTTGCCTGGGAGCTTCTCTGCTTGCTCTCTAGGTCATTCACCGGCTTGATTGCTTTCCCAGCACCGCAGGAAGCCAAAGCAGAAGCCAATTGACCACCTTCTCCTCCACTCTCAGCCTGCCAAAAAGCCCCGCAAGAGTGTGTCTGCATGCATGCATGTTGGGACATGCTGCTTTTGACTCCTCTCTCCTTGCCTGGTCCCTCTAGGAAGCAGGCAGAACTCAGCCTGCATATTTGGGGTTATGGCTCAGCTTCCACAATAGCTAGACACTTTCATTTTTTTTTTACCGCGAATGCTGGCAATCTGAACCAGCTAATGAACAAAAAGGGCACCGAGTGTCAAACTTGGATTCTGCACAAAACCCGAACCTCCGGGTTATATGGCAACCCTGCACGTAGAGCTGAATGAATGAAGTCATGTCTGTGAAAACAACAAAGAGACTTGTCACACATTAAAAAGTAAGAAATTTATTGTAACATAAGCATTTGTGAACCAGAGTCTTTTTCATCAGATGCTTGATGCATTTGCTGTAGTTAGCAGATACACACACACACACACACACACAACTGGGTATAGAGAAAAAGAATGGTAAACAGTGAGGCCAAATAACCATGAACTGAAAACATGCATCTATGGCAATTCTTGTAGGATTAACACAATAGCAATTCACAACTTCAGTCACTGGTGATTTTAAAAAATCATGTATGTGAAGTGCTTAGAATATTTGAAATGCATTATAATAGTACCCAAGTGTGGTCAGTGTCTTGCTAATTCTAAAGCAATAAAATATGGGCCTTGCACAGAGGCAATGACAGATGACCATGGACCACAATGCCCTAGTTGAGGACTCCGAAGAACATGTCCAACCCACATGCCTCAATATATTGCAGTTCTTTAGTTATCTTTAGGGGGATTTATCACATAGCATACCCTGGGGCTAAATTCAGGGAGAAATGCTCCAGATGCATAGTGCAATTGAAGGTAACAACCAGAGCATGACAATCTAACACACTGGTTCCCAAACTTTTTAGCATTGGGATCCACCTAAAATTAAAAAAAAAAACCTAAAAATATGGTGGGGGGCCATAGTGCGCCCCCACCCAGATTGTTTAACTTTGATGCACATAATCTAATCTAATCTAGTCATAATTAGTCTAGTCTAATTGTCAGTTTCGTAACTCACCAAAAATTGGGTTGGGACTCACTGGTGGGCCATGGACCTACAGTTTGGGAACCACTGATCTGACTTCGGCCTCTATTATTATTCAACCAAGTTTTTTGGGGGAGGGGGAGGAAGGGTGCCTGAAAAAACTCTCACCACTGTGAAACATTCCCCCCCCCCTTTCTGTTGCAAGATTCAAGTGGGAAAAGGTTTATTCCTTCTCAAACTATTGTGCAGCTGTAAAGGAAAGTGCCTTGTCTTAAGTTTCAGATTAACTTTATCCCTTTAGCCAGAGCTTTTAATCTGTCAGAAAGCTTGGGAGATTTATCAGTGTTAACAGACCTGAATTTTTCATTTTGTTGTCTTCTTTTTTTCTCATTCATTTTTTCATCAGCTTGGGCCAAAGAAACCGGGAGGAATGACAGAAGGAGAAAATGCTGTGATTTATATTTTATAATGTTATCCTGCCACACAGATAGTTCTACAAAAGGTAAGACTACTAATGTGTAGCAAAAGTAATGTTTCAAAGCTAAGGAATCACAGGTGGTCAGCCATCACAGTATCATATGAATAAGAGCCCAATCCTTTATCTCTCCTCACAAAAAAAATAGGAGTACACTGTTGATTACAAAGCGGATAATTGTTGTTGGTCTGGAAAACATGTGAGCTACTAAGCAAAATGCAGCCATTTATCAAATTCTGCTGAGTGCTTCCAAAATCCTCAGATTTTGCAGTCCTGGCAGGCAGTGAATGCTGGACCAATCCAACAGCAAAAGCAGCTGCCTTGAATGGCAGGATTCAAGGGCTCAGAGCTAGTAATCAGGAACATTCTCCAGGGCAGTGATTTTCAACATTTTTCTTCTCATGATACACTGACCTCTATGGCAGTGTTTTCCAAACTTTTAGCACCAGGACCCACTATTTTCAAATGACACTGCATTGTGACCCACCTAGTTTTACAAGACCCCAAAAAAATTGCTTTACCAGTTGCTCAAGCCTCTATTTTTATCCTTTTACTTTGGGGGGGGGGGGCAGATGGGGACACAGTCTTCTGGAGTATTTGTGGAGTTCCGTGTTCATTGGATTGGGACCATTCTGGCTGCATTGTGTTCCCTCCGGCTTGCCCTTCGAAATGGACCAAAGCATGTTTGCCTACTTCTAAGTAAACACATATGTGCTGCTTCATTTTGGGTTCAATAGGGCTCAATATGTTTTCCTTATCAGCAATCAGCTTGTCAGTTTAGTGACCCATCAAAAATCTGGTCACAACCCACTGGTGGGTCCAAACCCACAGTTTGGGAACTACTGCTTATGGTCTTCTCTATGATCTTGGCCTCTTGTGATGTCACCTTTGATTTCCAAGACACTCTTCTGGGTTCTACAGCTCTGTTTCTAGGGCAATTGTCCTCTTCCTCTGCCAGCTCTCAGGACAATTTGTTATTACAGACAGTTGCCCTAGAAACAGAGACACCCGCCTTTTCTCTTTTCCCTTCCTGGCAGCATCATCTGTCTTCCAGACAGGACCTAGCTGCCCAGGACCTCATGGTGCATTAAAAAGTCAGGTGCTTGGGGGTCTTGCTTCCTCCCATCACCAGAGGTGATGAACTTATGACCACAGTGAAACATATAATAAATGTATTATTTTTTCTGCTCCTATGAAGCAGGGATTGGCATCATTGGGCAGTTGCTGAGGGTCTTGGAAAGGCCCACTGTAAACCCCTGAGACCACCTCTGTACCCACAATTGTATGGTGGTGATGGAGTGACTTTTAAGGGACACATGGAAGGCAATGCACCAAAGGCCCCACAAAACCTGATGCCAGTCAAGCTATGAAGTTTCTTGCAATAGACCAGCTACTTACAAAACCCACCAAACTGAAAGCAGACCATCAGCACTTATAGTAGCCCACCAGCAGTTCAATGCACTTCATATTTGGGCTGTCTGCCTCAGACTGGAATACCAGGGAGACTGGCAAGCATTTAATGGGCTACAGTGCAGGGCTGGCAGCTACAATCAGCTTTGCAGATCACAGTCAGGAAGACCTACTCCTCAAGTATAGATATCTATGGCAGTAAATTTCCTATTTGCATAGTTTCCAGGTCATCCTTTTTGTTTTTTTTCCTTCTACATGCTGACCTCAAAAGTCTCATTGATTGCCAGTTTGCTGAAGGTATAAATAGCCTAACAGAGGGACATGACACAGCAAAAGTAAAGATGAGTCATCCTTGGAAAGCCGGTTTATGTTCCCTTATATAATGGTGACCACATCACAGCAAAAGTGAACAGGCAACAGTAAATGAGGCTTGCAAGATCTGTTTTGGGGGATTCACCTCTTTCATCGCAGCTGTAGCTCTGTGGATATCGTCAGAGCTTTTTTGAACTATTTTGAAAGACAAAATGCCGCATCTCCGAGGGTAAAGCTACTTGTGTATTTAAACCCTCCTCTATGGAGAACTTGTGCAAGGAAAGCGCCCTACAGGTAGACCACAGCTCCAATACAAGGACATCTGCAAGAGGGATCTGAAGGCCTTAGGAGTGGACCTCAACAAGTGGGAAACCCTGGCCTCTGAGCGGCCCGCTTGGAGGCAGGCTGTGCAGCATGGCCTTTCCCAGTTTGAAGAGACACTTGGCCAACAGACTGAGGCAAAAAGGCAAAAAAGGAAGGCCCATAGCCAGGGAGACAGACCAGGGACAGACTGCACTTGCTCCCAGTGTGGAAGGGATTGTCACTCCCGAATCGGCCTTTTCAGCCACACTAGATGCTGTTCCAGAACCACCATTCAGAGTGCGATACCATAGCCTTTCGGGACTGAAGGTTGCCAACGGTGGATTTAAACCCCACTGGCTGCTTTTTTGTCACAAAAAGCATCTGTAGGAGGTGAACATCTCCTTTGCCACTGTCGTTCCCATCATTATTAATCAGTTGTTGATCATTGCTCTTTCTGTATATCTATTGGTTCTTTTCCAGGCAGAGGCAAGGTGGTTACACACGCTTGATACAGTGCATGCACAAGTGAGACCTACAGTCCAACCAGCTGTAGCAGTGACCAATGTGACTTCCACTGATCCTAAGTGGTGATGCTACCTTCTTGTTGCAGCAGGGCTTCTAGATATTAGCAAACGGCTTGATGGACAGTATGTGACAGGTCAAAGGCTCAAGTGCTCACTTTCTCCATAGATTAATGGAGTGGTGTGGGAAGAAGAAATGGGGAAGAAACTCCCGCACCACTGAGGTGACATATGAATCAGTCCTTGAGCACATTCCAACACATTTTTCCATCTTAGGTTATGCTGGTGGAATGGGAGCCACTGCAGCATGGCTGTCTCCTGGGATGCTGAGGTAATGAGAGAAGCCATAGGCTAGATGAGAGGAGGTCACAATGCAGGTGATAATGGCACCAGTGTTGCCCCAGTTTCAGAGGGGATAATACTGAGATGGAGTCATAACACAGGCTCAGCCATTGTTCTCCAGAGCTTCTCTTAATAGCAGCATGGGAAGGTTCTGCCTCCAGCAGCAGCTTCCCCATCCTCAGCATCACACAAGAAAGTGACCACAGAGCCTACAGCTGATGGATGCTGCATCGCCATCAAAATGTGTCCAAGATGGTGTTTCTGGGTTTCTGGGTTTCCACCCAAGGGACTGGAGGAAATTGGTCAACATAGGGAGGTGGTCAACATACGGGAAAAAGGCATTTAAATATTATCACGTTTAGCTCCCAGGATAACAAATGCAAGGCCAAGTTATTGTTGGGATTTTTTTAAATAAAAAAGTTTAAAATAAAAAAATTTTAAAAAAATAAAAAATAAAGTTTTATTGCAATATCAATGAGAATTGATCCTCTTATGATGCTTACTACTTATATCATTTATATCTATATCAAGAGACAGAGAATAAACAGCCCACAATCAGTGTTTTAAAAAAACCCTGAAAATTCATAAGCTTAAAAAAAAATTGTAAGTTTAAAAAAAAAAACTTGGTTTCCTAGCAGGCAGACAGACCAATGCTATCCCTTGCCAGCTCATAGCAAGTAGCATGTTACGTAGCCCCAAAAAGTTGAAAAAAACAAAGACATTTTTACTTAGGCTGCCTGGCCTCCACTGGGTCTCCTCAGATTCACTAAATGCCAGAAGGTGTTTGATATGGTCCCTCACTAAAAGCTGTTGAGAAAATTCCACAGTCAGGGAATAAGCAGACAGGTCCTCTCATGAATTGGGAACTGGTTGAGGACCAGGAAACAGAGAGTGGGTGTCAATGGGCAATTGACAAAAAATGTGGAGAGAGGTGGAAAGTGGAGTGCCTCAAGGATCTGTCCTGGGTCTGATGCTTTTCAACATCTTCATAAATGACCTGGAAACAGGGATAAGCAGGGAGGTGGACAAGTTTGTGGATGACACTAAACTTTTCTGAGTGGTGAAGACCAGAAGGGACTGTGAAGTGCTCCAGAAGGATCTCTCCAAACCGGGAGAATAGGCAGCAAAATAGCAGTTGTGTTTCAATTTAAGTGTAAAGTAATGCATTGGTGATGGGAACCGAAGTGAAAGGACAGTGGCTTCACTATGCACAAGCAACCTCACGTCCCTCACAACTTGGTACATGTCCAGGTACAATCAGCAGCTGCCACAGGTCTGTCGGCTATGTGCAGTGTGCCCACCTATAAAAACCCTTTTGCACATGCGCTGGCAGGTATAGGGGAGGGATTGTCTCGCGGCTTCTTGCTTTTCCAAGATGGGACAAACCAGACAAAACACAGGCCCACATTATCGTGTTCAGTGGGCAACTTACGGAGGGTAAATTAATACTCTGTGCAATGGTCAAAGTGGTCAAGATACAACTTACGGAGGTGGTCAATATAAAGAGGTTGGTCTCCCATAGTGTATATGCAGTGTCTGTCTATACTGTGAAAATTAGGTCAACTTAAGGAGGTGGTCATTATAGAGAGGTGGTCAACTTTGGAGATTCTACTGTAGATATTAACTATATTAATATTAATTATATTAATCATATCATTAATTAAATGCAGATCTTAAAAATATATTATTAATACACAGCAATATACATGCTTTATAAATGATCAGCTACTGATCACTGTTGGAGACAGGATGCTGGAGTAGGTAGATTTTGTCTGGTCCAGGAGGACTCATTTTTTTAAACTTCGTAAGCATACCAATAGAATTGTTTTATCAAATGAACTTTGTAAATAACCAGTCTGACCAACTTTACACACACACACCCCTGTGGACCCCAACTAGTCATTTCTCCCATTCTCCTTGGATAGGATTGAACCCTTTATTAATTTAATGAAATTAAATTTTCCCAGCAGCTGGTGGGGAAAACAAAAATAGACCATGAAAATATGTCAGAGCTGATAAGGGTTTGGTTAGGTAGCTGATTTGTTTCCTATACTAGGAGATGCACAGCTCAAGCCTATCAATGCATGTCTACTCAGAAGTAAGTCCCATTAGAGTCAATGGGGCTTACTCCCAGGAAAATGTGGATAGGATTGGGCTGGCAATCACTTCATCAATGGCTGATAAGTATTCCCTTCAAAAAGCAAGATTCATCACTTTAAAAATACAGCCTCTTCAGTCAAACAACAAGATTAATAAATCACTTTAAAAACAGCACCCTTTTTCTGCTCCTGGTCAAGTAAAGTGTGTGCTTGTCTCTCCCCCTCCCCCTTTGCCAACTGCATGGAAGCAACTTTAAGACCCCTGGTGACTGGTAAAATGGGAAGCATTTTATTTGGGGAGGGGGAGGAAAGTGGGAATGTTTGGAGATTGAAAGGGGGGAGTGGAAGAGGGAGGGGTTGAAAAGAGAGATTTCACTTTGATGAGAAGCGATCCCAGGTTGGGAACTAAGAACCAACCAGACAAGGAACAAGGAGGGTTTCTTTCTGACGGTCAGCAAGGATAAGGACTGCAAAATGAGCATGCTTGGTACTTGCCAGATGGGGGTTGGAGTTGAAGTTCTTTGGAAGCAACATGCAGTGAACACAGAAGAAGAAACACGTTTCTTCTGCTTTAAAAAAAGCACAGACGATGGGCTCATATTCTGCCCAGGGGTGTGTCTGTATCGCTTCGAGAGGACATCCCGCGCCTCCCCTTTGAGATCCTGGCGCCTCCCTAAAGAGCCACGCCTCACAGTTTGAATAACAATGGATTAGGCCCTTAATGACATTTGATTCACTTTTCCATTCATGTTGGCAACCTTCAGTCTTGAAAGACTATGGTATCGCGCTCTGAATGGTGGTTCTGGAACAACCATTTTTCCATACACTTTGGGTATTTGAGTTTCCAGAGGAATCAAAGAATAGTGTTTTGAACTGTATTCAACAAATGCAGAAAAATTTCATGGAAAAATTAAAAACTCCAATAACTTAAAACTTGCAGACCTCAAATTTCTCATAACTGTAATTTGTTTTTCTACAGGTCCAAAAATATTTTAAAAACATTTAGAGCAGCAATTCTCAGACTGTCAATCGGGACGTGACCTGACTTCTGGTGGGTCCCACAGAACCTCCAATGAAAACAGGGGTGATGGAAATTTCAGATTACTAATTCCTCAAGCCCTGAGGCAATTCAAAACTCAGATAGCTGCTAACTCAGCAAACAGCTGAGCTCCTGCAGTTTGCAAAATAATCTGCTAATTGCTTTGCATCAGATGAGTTCCTATAGTTTGCAAGGAGCTAAGCTCCTGCAGTTTGCAAGCTTGTGTAAGTAGAGGGAGATAAATGTTTGAGTGTCTTTTTCTAATGTGTTTTTTCCCCAAGTCCGTCAATAACAGGGAGTGGGGGCAAGTAAAGGCTGGGTCACATAACTAAGGCCACAATCCTAACCAATTTTCCAGCACTGACGTAAGGGCAATGCAACTCCGAGGTAAGGGAACAAACATTGCCCTACCTTGAAGAGGCCTCCATGACTGCCCCCTAACTGCAGGATGCAGCACATGCCCCATTGGCACAGCTATGCCAGTGCTGGAAAGTTGGTTAGGATTGTGCCCTAAGCCCCTCAAGCCCTGAGGCTATTAATTAGGGCTGCCTTACCATGAGAAATGGAAGTTTTTTGTTTGTTTGTTTGTTTTTGGCAAATAATTTCTTTCTAGATCACTTTTTTTTTAAGTCTCATAAAGCTAGGAGGATCAGGATAGAGTGTCATTTTAAAAAGTGGGTCCCAGTGCTAAAAAAAGTTTGAGAACCACTGATTCAGAGTATCCTGTGAGTATCTGCCTTCCTTTAGTCCTTGGAAGTTTTTCATATATTAAGGATTTCCTTTCGTGATGATGTCGAGAAGCTCCAAGGGAGCAGTAAGGCTGAAGAAGGGCTGCCAACGATTCCCACTGTTGCCAGCATTTTAATGATGCATTAGCGCATGGGTGAGTCACTTGCACAATATGAACTTCTCTAATATGGCAGCAATTACCCAAAAAACTGCTGATAAAAGCAGAGTCCAAGGGTATTTTTCTTGCATGCCCAGCTTTAGTTGGGCCTTTCTCAGAAGTTTTTATGTCGCTACTTACGTGCATAGGTCGGGGTGCCTGCCAAGAGCCTTTAGTTTATGTAATGCATCAAGTACGCATTTAGCCTGAGGTCAAGAATGTAAATCCCAGCGTGTCTTAACTCACAATGCCATAGCAGAAGCACCTTTTCCCTATAGAAACAAACCTAGTTTGGCTTAGTCAGCAGGAGGTATAAAGGCAGGCTAATCCCATTGGTTGCAGTTGTTTTAACCTGTTGCAGTGAATGGTGCTGCAGCCATTTTCAAAGTATTTTCTCAGCCTGCAGACTCACAATTCAGCGGTCTCAAACCTCTTACGAATCAGCGCTTTTATGAAAAACAAACCGTTCCCCCAGCACCACCCCCAAAGTCCCAAAACTGCACTAGAACAATCCACTGTCAGGCTTGGCAATTTGGACGCATAGAAATTCAGCCTGCTAAGCTGAGTTTGCTCGCTACATAGGGGCTTAACACATTTGATTTTTTGCTGCCTGATGGGGAGTGCAAAAACATGAAGGTGGGGTTTTTCAATCACCCAGAAAGAAAATAGCTTAGGTGCCCAGGGGCAGGGACATGCTTTCAGGTCAGTGGCCAGCACATAGGTAGCAGCACTCCACAGACAATAGCACGCCCCCTGTTCCCCCCTCCCAGTTACAAAGCCCTTTGAATAACTAGAAGGGAATGCACTTTTCTCCTACCCAAAGTGCTTTTCTTTATTATCATCATCATCAATTCACATACATAAGAAGTATCAACATGAATATGAAAAGCAGTTCTCCATCAGTGGCGTAGTTAAGGCACCCAGGGGCAACAAATATTTAACATGTCCTGGAAGCCAGATGCCCAGAACACTCCTGGGGGGGGGGCATCTGGGAAGTGGTTTGAGGTGCAGAAAGGCCTCCCTGGGCTTCAGAAAGCCCATCAGAGCTATTGGAAGGCACTTCCGGTTTTTGCTAGAACCTGAACTGCCTTTCTATGGACATAGAAAGGGAGGCTGCATATGTCCTCCCCCATCTTCAGATGAAGGGCACCCCCTTACGTCCCCAAAGTGTGGTACCCAGGGAAATTGACCCCCACCCCCCTAGCTGCACCACTGTTTCCCATAGACTCACTCCTATGTTTAAGGTGGGAACATTAATGTGAAAGACACTGTTATTTTTGTTTCTGAAACCAAACAAGTGAGGTAAGGTCAACCTCTCAGAAACATACTCTGCCCATTCTGTGCCATTCCAATGTATTTTTTTTTTAAAGGTGCCATCGATGGTTATCACCAAAGCAAACGCAAAGCCACACCCCTGCACATTCTGCTTTTATTTTTCATTTTTCATTCGTGCACATTCAGAAAATCAGAGAGGCTTTGTGGAGGCTGTATGCCACAACTTCTCCGAAACTGTTGTGTTCTGTCCCCAGCATGTTGGTCAGCAGTGGAACAGATTGCCAAGGGAGGTTGTGGGTTCTCCCTCACTGGAATTGTTTAAGCAGAGGTTGAATTGGCTCATGCTGGAGATACTCTAGAAGGTTTTCCTGCTATAGGCAGGGGTTTGGACCAGATGTGGGCACCTTCTAATTCTATATGATTGTATGATTCCTTACTTGGACCTCCATAAGATTTCACCCCTAGAGGACTATATCCTCAGACCTGCCCTGATAGGAAAAATTAAGATTTTTGCCATTGTTGGCAGCACACACCAGAGTTGAGAGACTGCTGTGTCTCCCAGCATGCTTTATGGGCTCCTCCCACCTGACGGACCACATGCCCTTCTCATGTTATCCTACCTATGGGGTGTAGTCCTACCCTGTGATGGCTCTTCCACTGCTAATGTATGAAAAGACCTTACAATACACTGGTGACACCCCCAAGGAATTAAAATGACAGTGCAGTGAAAATATTGGTTTTCTTAAGGCTACATTTTAACATTGTTTTTGAAAAGAGAATTCATTATTCATTTCACCTCCTGGCAAAGTAAACTTTGCTGCATTACAGTATCCCTCTTTCACACACGCATGCGCATATTTATATTTAATGTAAAACTTGCTGGGAGAAAACATGCTACAACTTCAACTGTAGATCATCTGGTATCTTGGCTTAGAAACCTCGCAGCCAAACTTTCTCTTTTGCATGTTTAGTTATTTTTATTTCTTTAAAATACTACCTTTCCCGTTCCTGGAAGTACAACTCCAAATATCCTAGATCCAGAATGATGATCAGTGACATTCTGAGTTTGTTACTTGTTTTTAGATTTTCAAACTCCCCATTTTGAACTAAATGCAGATTTTTTTTTTTTACGCACTACTGACCTGGTGCTATTCGTGTGTGCATAATTAAACTGCAATAAATATCTTATAGTATTGGGGCAAAAAAAAAAAATACAAGTTTTAATTTGAATGTTTAGAACCATTCTCGGTTCTACAAAATTATGCAGGGGATGGACAGAGTGGATAGGGAGATGCTCTTTACACTCTCACATAATACCAGAACCAGGGGACATCCACTAAAATTGAGTGTTGGGCGGGTTAGGACAGACAAAAGAAAATATTTCTTTACTCAGCGCGTGGTCGGTCTGTGGAATTCCTTGCCACAGGATGTGGTGCTGGCGTCTAGCCTAGACGCCTTTAAAAGGGGATTGGATGAGTTTCTGGAGGAAAAATCCATTATGGGGTACAAGCCATGATGTGTATGCACAACCTCCTGATTTTAGGAATGGGTTAAGTCAGAATGCCAGATGTAGGGGAGAGCACCAGGATGAGGTCTCTTGTTATCTGGTGTGCTCCCTGGGGCATTTGGTGGGCCACTGTGAGATACAGGAAGCTGGACTAGATGGGCCTATGGCCTGATCCAGTGGGGCTGTTCTTATGTTCTTATGTTCTTATGGTTGCACAATGAAGCCCCTTGAAATGTGCAGTGTTGGGGTTTTTCACTGTGTGTCGCTACAGCAGATGCTAGGCTGCTGCCTTAGAGCCCAATCTTAGAGCCAGCACACACTGTTGCAAACATGCCATCGGGCACGTTTGCGAGGTCTAATGCCGGGCAAGCATCTGTTTTAGCCCGGAGCTGGCCAGTGCTGGGCTTGGCAGTCTCACGGACTACTGAGCTGCGGAGAGGAATGCGGAGTGGGGGGGAGGTGGGGGGAGACAGGAGAAGGTGTTCCTGGGAGGGCGGAGGTGGGCAGAGGGCGGGGGGAGGCGTGCTGGGGAGGCAGGAGGCAGGGAGAGAGTGGGGGCGTGCTGAGGAGAGGGAGCAGGGAGGGAGGGAGGCGGGTCCAGTAGAGTGACGCTGCACCTGATCCAGAGCCTTCTCGTCAGGCTCAGCGCCTGACACGAAGGCTCTTACTTCACTACTGACCTTTTGGTTGGTGGTGAATCGAGTAGCCCCATTGCAGGGCTACTTCCCTTACCCGGGGGAAGGGGATGAAAGTTCCTTTCTCCCAAGATGCTGCCCACGGCTGCCATGGAAGTGCAGGATGCAGCAGCAGCCGTTTTCGGTGCCGGCGCTGCCCCGCGCCACGGGAACTCAGGATTGGGCTGTTGATCTCCTATAACGAGGGTGTGATTAATTTGCAGATTTAGGTGGCTTCAGGACAAAGGAACTTCAGGACAGGAACTTCTGGTTGGGTGCAGAAGTTTACAGAGGCCCACAGAGGCCCTCAGAAGCAGCGGCGTAGCTAGAGGGGGTCCAAAGCACTAAATCTTGCAGGGAGCATCAGCGCAGTGTGCAAGCGGCCCACCCCCCTCCCCTTTGGAGCCATTCTGGGCAGTGGGAGCAAAATGGAGGCATTCGCCTCTTCTCTGGCATTCTCCTCCATTTTGCTCCCACCACCCGGAAATTGCTCTGAAGGGGGGGGGCTGCTTGACCGCTGCAGCGCGTGTCCTTCAAGACTTAGTGCTTTGCACCCTTTCTAGCTATGCCACTGCTCGGATGGTCTGCCAGAGGCCTCAGAAAGCCGTTTCTGTTTTGACGGGCACACCAGAAGTTGCTTTTCCAGAATAGCCAGGGCATTGGCAGTTATCGAATCTACAGATGCCGGAACTGCGGATTACTGGGGGTACACTGTATTCCTCGGCCAGGCCTGACAGCTCATTCAAGCAGAAGGCTCCAGCAATTAGCTGAGTCATAGAGAAACACCACTGGCTGTTGTCGGAAAAGGGAAGGAAGCAGAGCAATCAAGCAGGAGGACCTGGCAAAATCTATCACCACACCACAACCGGGATAATGATAACGCTAAGGGCACACACCTAACCAGGTTTACTCAGAAGTAAGTCCTATTTTGTTCAATGGGGCTTACTCTCAGGAAACTGTGGTTAGGATTGCAACCGTTATCAGTGGGAAGCAGCACAGTACCGCTTACTCTTTCCACTGTTGAAACGTCTTTGTTAAATAGAGACTGAGGGCCCGATCCGATCCAACTTTCCAACACCGCAATGCAGCCCCGAGATAAGGGGACAAATGTTCCCATACCTTGAGGAGGCCTCTGTGAATGCCTCCCCACCACAGGATACAGTGCATGCCCCACTGGTACAGCAGCACCAGCACTGGAAAATTGGATAGGATTGGGACCTCGGTCTGCCAATCAGATGACCTGTGTTGCCTGGTTTATGGCCTTCCAGAGCCCCCTTGAGGAGGATCTGCCCCCAAGAAGGAGGCAGGGGAGATGACACCATACACGTACCAAACTTCTAGGCGTACAGGCGAACTATCTAAGCAAAAGAGAGGACGGTGTTTATCCATAGTTGCTATAATTCAGAAAACACATAGGAATATTTTGTTGGTGTTGGTTCCCTCCCCCGTTTCAAATCATCAGATCTCCTTCCATCTGCGGTTGCGTTCATTTGCAACCACATTTCAAACTGCAAGTGCAAGTGCTTCATTTCTTTCAAAAGCTCCAGTGCACAAATTCTCTCCCACGATCCCTTGCATTTCGCAATCAACTTCAACTGTTTTTTTTCTTTTAATCCGTTGAACAAAATGATAACCACTGGGAACTGAGAAACTAGACTTAACTGGCTGCCCTGACAAATGAAACCCAAAGGTAGTGAGTCACAGAACCTGTGAATCTTTGTAAGAAAACCTTGGCAAACTCTCTGATTTTTAAAATAACTCTACTGAGATCAAGTGGAGCTGTCTTTGGCTGTGATAAAAAAGCAGCAGAAGAAGAAGAAGAAGAAGAAGAAGAAGAAGAAGAAGGGGGATAGGAGGCTCTGACTGTGCAGATAATTCTATCACCCTCAGTGGCTATGGTTGATAAGAATCGGACTGGAGGCTTCAATTGCCCAGCTTCTACCACCACATGTGATGGGTTAGTAGTCATTGGTAGAGGGGAAGGGAGGTGGGACCTGCAGGGCTGCATCCACTAAAATTGAGTGTTGGGCGGGTTAGGGCAGACAAAAGAAAATATTTCTTTACTCAGCTTGTGGTCGGTCTGTGGAACTCCTTGCCACAGGATGTGGTGATGGCGTCTAGCCTGGACGCCTTTAAAAGGGGATTGGACAAGTTTCTGGAGGAAAAATCCATTATGGGGTACAAGCCATGATGTGTATGCGCAACCTCCTGATTTTAGAAATGGGTTATGTCAGAATGCCAGATGCAAGGGAGGGCACCAGGATGAGGTCTCTTGTTATCTGGTGTGCTCCCTGGGGCATTTGGTGGGCCGCTGTGAGATACAGGAAGCTGGACTAGATGGGCCTATGGCCTGATCCAGTGGGGCTGTTCTTATGTTCTTATGTTCATTGCAGTGCTGAGGTCTCCGGGAGCCATTCTGCTGTCTCATGTGGGATTGGCGGTAGGGATGTTCATGATGACGAAGCTGGGAGAGCCAGGAGCCGACCCTGGGTTCAGAGGCAGGCTAGTTCACCAAAAGTAGTAGTAGTAGTAGTAGTAGTAGTAGTAGTAGTAGTAGTAGAAGTTCACCAGCCTCCAACTGGTTGCTTCTCCCAGTTAGGGACCCACATTATGGAGGCATGGAGCGCATCCATTTGACTGAATATAATTGACAGCACTGAAATTAATTCGCTTATCCACAAGGGGCAGAATTGCCACCTACCTCTGGTTACACAGGCCAACACACATTTTGCTTCCTTAAACGTTACACCAATTCCTGGGTATGTTTGGGGTGCTGATTGCAAAAATGGCATCCGTTTTGCCCTAACACGTCTAGTTTTGGAGATATAGTATAGGAAGCCTACAACCATGGCTTCCTCATGAGGAAGCTGCTTGAACCATTCACTAATGAGGCTATATCTCCAAAACTAGTTGTGATAGGGCAAAACGGATGCCATTTTTGGAATCGGCACCCCAAATTCATATCAAACCACCATAACGTCTGGGAAAAACTTTTCTGACCCTCAATTTTGTAGGCCTGTGTTATCTGTGACTTCATTCTCATTATTCACAAATACTTGGAGTGGGGGGGGGGCGTAGGTATGAGCAGTTAGGCGGGTGCAAGAGAGGTTGCAGGAAGAAGAGGAGAGTGGCCTCACAAGCAGAAGACAATGCTGGGGCAGAAGATGAGTCACCTATACAGTAGTCAGCAGACAGGGGTGGGGGGTTGCAGTAATTACATCCAGCCAATTATACTCATTTTTTAGAAAGTTGTCTGGATTGGGTCAATATTTCACAACAAACAGGCATTGATATTGGTCCGTGGAGAATAGTTGGACACTTTTGTGTCCGCTTCCAGGCTTGCCCCACCATCTTGGGTACCATCCCGGGATTTCCAGCTGAACCTTCACAACCCTGACAATGATGAGAGGTCTCTGGATGGCTACCTGGGAGAATGGGGCCAGTCCAGGGAAAGAGCAAAGAGATAGGTGGAAAGGGACAAGGAGGAGTGAAGCAAGCCCCTCCTCACCTCTGAACTCTGAGGCCTTGTTGTTGGACCAGCAACCTTCAGTGGCTTGAGGGAGAGCCAGCACATGGTCATTGCCACAACCTTCAACGCATTGAGGGATACCAGCACGGAGGAGGAATCATCAGAGATGTTGATAAGCCCTCATATCACCCAGCCACATAGGCTCAAGTTAAGATTCAGGTTCATGAAGTTCGTAGAGAGTATGGTGAAGAGGGTTCCCAGGAACCTAATCTCATTTTCCCCCATAGTCTCAATGATTCAGTATGTGCTAATTCACTATCTACTAGATTTACCAGGAATCTAACCCTAGTGGCTAACAAGAACTATCTGATTTTGATATTTGATAATTAACAGCAACAAGAGCAAGTGAAACATTGCTCTTCGCCATTAAATTACACATCGAATGGTATATCACATGAGGGTGTGTTGGCAACCTTCAGTCTCGAAAGTCTCTGGTATCGCGCTCTGAATGGTGGTTCTGGAACAGCGTCTAGTGTGGCTGAAAAGGCCAATGATGGTATTATCCACAAATACCACGGTTTCCAAAGTTTTGGCCACTCGTGGTGTCACCCCCCCCCCCCGAGCGTGTTACCCAGTGCAGTCTTAGTGACACCACTTAGTGGCACTTAGTCACCACTTAGTGACACCCTTAGTGACAGTACTGAATCCAAATGCCAGTTGGCGGTGCCAGTTGGTGTTGTGGACCCTGGGCCTGCCAATGCCCATGGTTACCGCTACCACTCAGCACCAGGGCTTCCGGTTATCAGCTGGGTGGGGGGCTCTCAGACAGTACCTCACCTGTCTGTGGAAATCCTTTCTATAGATGAAGCAAAGATCTTGAAACATACAGACCTTCCAATATGTAGTTGTGCCTGTTGCTCAGATTTTTTTTGCCAGTATCCCATGTGTGATGCCTTCTGTTCTTTCGGTAGCGTTCTCCTTTCTGCCATTATTGTTCAGATGGCTGCTGGAAGAATAAAGACCCAACCAGCGCTGCAGCTGGGTTGACTCTTCCCCCACACCCCACCCTCCCATACATTGTCCACACTGTTTTTTTGTTTAAATGTTTGTAGTTCTTTTGGAATTAAGTGGCAGAAGCAGCTGTACGTGGTGCCCACCTGCTCGTGCCTCCAATCGAGTGTTCCTTCAATTAGCTTTGATTGCAGGGAAAAAGTTTATGAAACAGCCATCAGGGCTTTTGGTGCCATCTGGCTTCCGCCGTTCTCCTGCTTAGAGAGAATCTTTGTTTATACTGATTGATCCTTTTGCAGATAAGCAAGCTGCCACACAGATTACAAAGTGATCTGCATTTTGCCCGGATGTCCGAGAATGAATACCAGATTATGGTCCACAGCTCAGAAATGACCATGTGCTCGAGGCTGTATGGCATGTCCATAATGACAATCATATATCAGGCTGTAGCTTTGCCACTGAATCAAACTGATAGGGTTTCATTAGTCTCATTACGGCTTTTTGTACAGCATCTAGCACATTGTTATAAATCCTGATATAGCCCATTCCAGTGGCCATTCTGACATTTTCCCATACTCTTCGGTCACTCATCGACAAATGAGATTGATGTCGTCTTGCAATATTTTGCACCAAACTGGGTTTTCAGAGCATTTTAATTGAATCGTTATTGGGTTTTGAAGCAGGAGGTTATTGGGTTATGGGCAGGAGGTCTGGTCTAGAGGGTAGAGCCTCCATTTGCCTGAAGATAACATCCACAAGGTCACCAGTTTGAGGCCACCAGCACCGTGCGACCTTGAAGCAGCTGACAAGCTGAAGCCGAGCTATTCCATCTGCTCTGAGCGTGGGAGGATGGAGGCCAGGATGGAGGCCAGATCAGAACGAAACATCTGAATTGTTGTGGCTCTTGAAAGATAGAGTCTTCTTTAAATAAGCCTGCCTATGTAAACTGCCTTGAATAAAGTCTTGAATAAAGACCAAGAAAGGCGGTATATACATACCTGTATTATTATTATTATTATTATTATTATTATTATTATTATTATTATTATTATTATTATTATTATGCCTTTCCTATCCAGAGGGTGGCAGAAAGAGAATAAAAATATAGTAAGCAATAAAATTAAAGGATCAAAAGCAAACGAGAACAAAACCACATCACACATTAAACGTAACTCTCGCACCATACCTAAAATGAACCCAAGACTAGCAACCAACAAAAATCACCCACCAAAAGCTGCACAAAAAAACCAAAGTTTTATGGTGCATTGACAAGAGTACCGATTGGTTTTGGGGGGCTTCTGATGAGAAGCTATGGGGCTCTGGGGTAAATTAGTTTGGGTACCATGTCTTGAGGGGGTATCTTAGAGGCGTTGAAAAGGCACTTTCAGTTTTCAGTGAAAACATGAAACCTCATTAGTTCTCTAACATGCCTTCTGAGGCCCATGGAGGCCTCTAAGAGGCTTTCTGAGGTCAAAGTTTCTCCTTCTGGGATGTTCTGGACTGTCAAAAAAGTCTTCAATGGAGATCAATGTATGGCTCAAGACTTGAATCAAACTTGGTTATCCAGCTATGCCTTCCTAAAGCATGGTGGTCACCCATTTGTCTAAGCCCCATAGAGGAAGAGAATTTCCTGTTTGTCCTAGACCCTCCTCAACAAATTCCAGCTGGAGAAAGTTTGTCTTTCCGAAGAAATTCCATAAAATAGAATGTGCTAACCTTTTTGTGTCAAATGATTTGTCTGCTCAGGAATATTTATGGCAAGCCATCTTCATGCTAATGAAAGAAATGGTTATTTTCATGTGCCAGACCCATCTCCATACCAACCACCGTATAAGCCTTTCTTATCATTCCATCTTGTAAGGGAAATATGCTGGCGTGGAAATGACCTAAGACCCTAATGGTCTGAACTTCATCACGAGGATGCGGAAGAGAACAGAAGATTTGGCCTATCTACTGTTGGCCTTTGTGACAATTTGCTTGCCAGGCTTGCAGTCCCCCTGGACAGAGTGTGGGTGGGTAGATATTGGGCAGAAATGGTTAGCAGTGGGACAGGACACAGCTAAGCAGCCTAATCTATATCGCTCAGTTTTCTTACAGCTGCACTTAGGAAATAAAGCAGAGCTGGAAAAAAAATAATATGCTGTGATTCATGCTCAGTAGATAAATTCAGGAATCAACACTCTAAAGAACTCTAATCACTTTCATATTCTGCCATCCTATTTGTGTGCAATAATGCTGGCTTCTTCAGTTTTGCTTGTGTGTAACAATTTCTCTGTTCTTTAAATTACCAATTGTACTACTGGTTGTTGTTTTTGCTTAGCAGCATGATAATTTTACGACAGACTCAAATGCAAGCCGTTTCAATCAGCTTGTTTTAGGAAGCAGGTCAGGAAAGGTTTTTCAGTGACGCTTCTAGAGAGACAGAGAACAGCCTTATGCATTTAAAAAAAAAATTCTAAGTTCTGATTGAAGAGTATGGGCCTATAAACACCTGACAGCCCAATCCTATCCACACTTTCCTGGAAGTAAGCTCCATTGACTCTAATGGGACTTACTTCTGAGTAGACATGCACAGGATTGGGCTCTGAGTCATTTAGTTTTCAGATTTGCAGTGTTAACTGACCTTGCATGAATGCCAGTGAATAAAGATGCTTCTTCCAACCTTGTGGCCTTGATAAGCCTGAGTGATGAACTGAAGTGCCTGATCCTCAGAATATCCTTGAAGAGCTAGATGATTTGGTGAAGGATACTCTATCATTTAATCTGCTATATCAGCAGGACTGAAAGTGAGGCTGACAAATGGGATGGTTTCATTTCAGATTAGGTCAGGCACAATGGAGCTGGAGGTTCATGTAAACTACTTGTGAGGTTGAATTCGGTATTTCTTTTGAATCATTACTGCAATCAGGGCACAATCCTAACCAGGTCTAGTCAGAAGTAAGTCCTGTTTTGTTCAATGGGGCTTAGGCTTAGGAAAGTGTGGTCAGGATTGCAGCCTCAGTCATGTATCACCATCAACAGAGTTAGTGTCAATGATGTTAAAAACCTTAATGGATCTGGACTAATGTTAAACATGAAATACAGTGTTGTTGGATCACTGTGTGCGCTGCTCTTATGATCCTGCCACCCTCCTCACTGCTCAAAGGACTTCCCACAGGAACCTCAGATACTACTGTGGCTCTCAGGCCATTGGATTTCCACGTCTCCTTCTCGTCTCTTCCCTCGGTCGTCTGTCTCCTGACCTCTTCTGCAACCAACTGACAGAGGCTGCAACCTATTCTGTATTCAGCATTGTGTAGTTAGGCAACCATGCCATGGCACCAGGCCACAGCAGGGACTGGTACAGTCTGGCAGGGGGCATACTGGGTCAGGCAGGAGCTGGCAGATGCTGGCTGGCGGGAGACCTGCCAGGGGGTGCCGGTTATGGGAGGTGGTCCCAACTCTGGAACTAACCTATGCTTGGATATCTCTTTCCTTTGCTGCTATGGGCTAGGCAGCTACCAGGCTAATTGATCAGGATGTGGGCAAATCATCTGAGGCCTGCCATTGGCCCACCAGGAGGTTAGTGGAGAGGCTGCACATCTCATTGTCTGAGCTGCAATTTCCCTAGCAGGGGCTTTAGTACAGTAGTTGGTGTGGTATGTCTGGCTGCCAAATGTAGTCTGTATCCTATGCTCCGTTGTACAAAAGTGGGTAGAGCAGGGGGGTAGAGCAGGACTGTATAATTTTCTGCTGATTTTCCCTTTCCCATTGTTCCTTATGGGGTTACCCTACCTATGCCAGGTCTGCATTGGTGCAGCATTTTTCTACATGTGTCTGTCTTCTGTGGTGGGATTAGGATATGCAATACATTGATTCCTCTTGGTTCCTCCCATGCCCTTACTACATCCTTTCCACAACATGCCCCAATCTCCTCCCTGCTTTGGCCTCTCCGCTGGTGGGGTCATGCTGGCATCTTGGGTACCATCTGAGTTACAATGATGTGGCATTTTTCCATCATTGCACCAGGGTCTGAGGTGGGTCCATCGGCAGGATGAACTTGTACACTGGTGGGCCTGACGGTGCGCTAGTGTACGTGGCATTATTGTGGCATATCTCAAGGGTAGGATTGGGTCAAATGACACCTAGACTAGAGAGCAAAATAAGCAAAGCCAGAACCTGACTGTTGCCGAAGCACAAAGATTCAGACCTGACCTGGAAGTATTTGTAGCCAGACTAGGTCACTAGGAACCACTAAGTTGTCATTGAAGGAGGTGGAGCCATTCTGGAACCTGGGAAAAGTTCTTCCTTCACAATGACTCACCCCCATCAGTGCACTGATCTCTTGGTGTGTGTGTATGAGAGAGAGAGAGAGAGAGAGAGAGAGAGAGAGAGAGAGAGAGAGAGAGAGAGAGACTATTGTGGATGATTTCAAAGGTGATATCATTTTAGATCTCCTGCCTTCCCAAGCAGAAAAATGTTGACATCAGAAGCAGTAAAGAAAATCCTTTACACGTTCCCAAATCTCCAGAGTCAGCCTCTCCAAATTGACATCCTTACTCTGTGGTGCTCTCTAGTGTCCACAGTAATGTTTAAAGGAACCCAATGAGGTTTATACAATCCTAGCACGTGAACAAGTTATCTGCCTAAGGTCAGAAAGAGGTTAATCTTAGAATTTGATGGCTTATATTTTTTAAGCTATGTTATCTAATTATAGCACAGTGGGACCATGATCTGTGTATATAAAAACAGATGCTCCCTGACCCATGCGTTTGCCAGTGATGATGCCTTATGTCAGTGGTTCCCAAATCTGTTAGCACCAGGACCCACTTTTTAAAACGACACTCTGTCGGACCCACCTAGGTTTACCATACTTTTAAAATAGGGGTTATAGAAAGAAGTAATAATAACAGAAAAAGACCCTCATACTTTACCTCTCTATATTTACACATGCTTGCAAACTGCAGGAGCTGAGCTCTTTGCAGGGTAATTAGCAGCTACAGTACCTGATCAGCAGCTACAATATCTGATTAGCAGTATCTGATCAGTAGTTTCTGATTAGTAGCTACAGTATCTCGGCTTGAGGCAATTATCTGATTTTTCCGTCACCTTTTGGTGACACACCAAAGATCAGGTCACGACCCACCAGTGGGTCCTGATCAACAGTTTTGGAACCACTGCCTTAGATAAATACAGAGGGAAAGAAAGATACAAGAAAAATAGTATCCAATACCAGGAGGTCAGAAGGGCAATACCAGGCAATACCAGGAGGGCAGGAGGTCTGGTCTAGAGGGTAGAGCCTCTGTTAGCCCAAAGATAACATCAGAAGGTCACCAGTTCGAGGACACCGGCAGCTCCCTGAACGACTGAGAATCGCGAGACCTTGAAGCAGCTGACAAGCCCAGCTGAGTGATTCCACCTGCTCTTGTTGTGAGCAAGAAGCATCTTGGCTGCCCTCCATGTGAGAGATGGAGCTGCTTGCCAGACTGCGTGGGAGAGCTGGAGGCCAGAAGTGAGACCAAACCAGGAAGATCCATCCTGAAATATTGTTGGTTCTTGAAAGAGAGAACCTCTATGATTGTAAAAATCCCCTTGAGGGATTTAGAAACGCCTGCCTATGTAAACCGCCTTGAATAAAGTCAGAGGAGTAATCCAATGACCAGAAAGGCGGTATGTAAATACCGAGTTATTATTATTAATTATTATTATACCATGAAACGGCCTTCAGATACGACACTGATTTCTTTTTCTGTCTTGTTGCAATTCTAAGGGAGTCAGGATATGGAGGGCCATTGCAGTGAATTGCATTCTAGTTGCAATTGCACCCAAGTACCCAAGAGACTGGCCTTTGAATTGGGAAGTGCCCCTTTTAAGGCTTTGTGATGACCTCTCATCTGCTATTACCTCAGTTCTCCCTCCTCCCCGCAATATGGGGAGTGATATTATTTATTTTTACATTTTTATATTACCTTTCCTTTTTTATATTGCCTTTCCAAACCCCTGGGGGCTGGGGATAAGAATAGGCCCTCAGTTTGCCTGTACTTGTCGTAAGAGGCGACTAAAGAGCCACCGGGTAGATGGGACTCGTCAGCCTGGGAAGGCAGCTCATCTGAGAGAAGGAAAACTCTGATCCCAAACGCCACTGCCTTGTGGCTACATCCAGTTATGGAAAAGGCTTCAGGAGTCAACCTCGAGGCAAAATCCGGAGCCGGAGTCCCTGAGGCAGTTCATGGCTGAACACAGTCACGTTCTGGCAACTCCTGCGACGCCGCTGGAACCAACCGTATTGGCCTCTGCCTTTCCATTGGACCATTTCAGTGACGTAGAGAGGGGGGATTTGCTGCATGGGAAACAGTCTATCCCCCATATCTACTTTACCTGGGCTTTGCGCACTGCAGAGGACACTGTTCCAGAACCACCATTCAGAGCGCGATACCATAGTCTTCTGAGACTGAAGGATGCCAACAAGAGATTGCCTTTCCTCCAAAGAGCTTAGGTGTACAAGGTTCCTTCCCTCCTTTTGTCCTCACAACAATCCTGTGAGGTAGGTGAGGTTGAGAGAGAGTAACTGGCACAAGGTCACCCTGAAAGCTTCATAGCTGAGTGGGAATTTGAACCTGGGTTTTCCAGGTCTAAGGTCAACTCTCAAACCACTACACCAGTGGTTCCCAAACTGTGAACTGTGGCTCCCTGGGAATCCTTGCAAAAAACACACCACCCTATACAATGTATAGGATTTTAAACCTAATGTGGAGCTGCAGTTATTGTCCCGGTAGGTCAAGGGACCACCACTTGAAAAAGTGCACTACACCATCATGGCTCACACTATTCAACCATGTACTTTGTCATTATTTAACCATATAAATGGAGAAGTGTGTATAGGGTATGCGTAGAAGAGGGATCTGTAGAAAGTCAGACAAAATTAAATGAAAATACAGGGTGGAACACCCTTTGCCTTTAAATCTGTGTTGGAAAAGCTCACGTCAACCAAAGTCCCAGCAGAGAGAGGGGCCAATTTCAACTGATAGCTGCGTCCAGCACAGTAGACCGAGCTGATTAAAAATTTAACGGTTCTGCTGATGAATGTCCCAGTTCCGATTTAGAAAAAAAAAATGTCAGGACTTAATTTTCCACTGACTAAATAATCACTTTATAAACCGTGTATAATTCATGTAATGCTCACTTTACATCCTTGTTAAATAATGACTGCTGCTAAACAGGGAATACGTGTCCAGCAAACTGGGGCTTGTAAAATGACCATTAGTTAAAAAAAAAACAGAATTCATTTATGGAAGGCAAACAAGGATGGGGGGGGAAACTTTGCTTTCACCTCACAAATATTCAGGATGTCTGGCATGTTCCACCCAAGCCATGTTCATGCAAAGCCATTGCTGATTGGCCACCAGAGGTTACACTACATGGAGTTCATGTCGTACTGTATTTGGGTCTGCAATTGACTGATTGATTGATTGATTGATTGCCATAGTTATATACCATCTTTTCTCATAGACTTGTGTCTCATTGGCTCAAGGTGGTTTACATAGGCAGGCTGACCATAAACTCAGTTTCTTCAGATGTTTCCCTTTATGGCTCAGGGCCTAATTCTATCCAATTTTGCTAGTGCAGTTGTGTCAGTGGGGTGTACGCTGCATCCTGTGGTGGAGGGGCAGTCACTCGGGCCTTCTTAAGGGAACACATGTTCCTATACCTTACCATGGGGCTGCATTGTGGCTACGCCAGAGCTGGAAAGTCGGATAGGATTGGGCCCTAGGTCGTCATCCCGGTTGCACAGTTCTTGCACTTTCCAAGCTTCCACAGGCAGCCACAAAACACACCTCCAGATCTCCCTGATTCTCAGGATGTTTTCCATTTCTTGCCCTTTCACATTCCTTGGCCAGCATCATCTGATCTTCCATCCAAGGCGAGACCCGAATTGATCCTGCTTAGCTTTTTCAGGCAAGGCAGCAAGTCAGACTCAAGGCAACACTTCCTCTAGTTTAAACTATGAGAAGTTCATCAAGGGTCATATATTAGTAGGGGAATTGGTGGATGTGCAATCCCCCCAGCTGGAAGTGAGGTCAATTGTCAAAAAACATACCCTACCCCCCAAAACTAGAACCAATCAGGTGAAACCAATGCCATTTTTAGATTTGGTACCCCAAAAATACAATGAGGAGGAGGAGGATGCTTTGTTCAGCACACATTATTTGCAAATATATTTGCAAACGATGTTGTAGGTCCCTTGGTATTTAACACCAAGTTCAGCTAAAGTACTGGCATGTGTGATATGAGAAATAATAATAATAATAATAATAATAATAATAATAATAATAATAATAATAATAATAATAATAATAATAATAGATTCCTATAAAAAGCCTCCAGGTTCAAGACTGCTTGAACTGAGTCAATAAAAAACAATTTACAATAATTAAAAAAACTAAAAACAAACAAACCCCATGGATTTTCATATAAAAAGGCAAGAAAGCCAGCCAGCCTGTCAACAATTAAAAGCTTTTTGAAATAAAAAGGTCTTCAGTCCATACCGAAACATTAGCAACGGGGGAGTAGTTCTCAGTTCTAAGGGGAGGGTATTCCACAGTTCTGGGGCCACCACCGAGAAGGCCCTCTTCCTGGCTGCCGCCCCTCTCACATCTCTTAGTGGCGGCACAGTCAAAAGGGCCCCCACCCAGATGATCTAAGAGCACGGGCAGGATTGTAGGGAAGGAGGAGGTCCCTCAAATACCCTGGACCCGAGCCGTAAAGGGCTTTAAAAGTCAGAACTAGCACCTTGAATTGGGCCCGGAACAGAACTGGCAACCAGTGTAGCCGCCGGAGCAACAGCTCAACAATGTCAAACCAACGTGCCCTAGCAACCACACAAGCAGCCGTGTTCTGTACTAATTGTAATTTCCGGACTGTCTTCAAAGGCAGCCCCACGTAGAGCGCATTGCAATAATCTAATCTCCATAAACTCCATAAGCTATAAACTCACTGGACTGCTTTTGGATAGGTGCCAATGTGGCAAACTTGATTGTATTTCTGTTATAATATTTTGCCTCCACCATATTATTTAGAGGGAGGGGGGAGCTGAAAGTCTATAAAACACTTTGAGCATTACAAGTTCTACATAAATGATTAATACTAAGTATTAAGTGACTGAGAATTCTTTGAGGGCATTTCTGACTTATCGTAGTTTTTTTTAACAGCATTCATCCTCCACGATAACAAATATGGCTTTGCCCACATAATTTAAACTCTCTCCAGTTTCTAGAAACAAGAAAGCACAAGTAAATCCTACTGCCTCCAAAGACGAGAGAGAGGTGTGTGTTGTAGATTTGGGTTGCTCAGTTTGAACCTTGGCAATTAAGTAACATTTTGCTTCTGAGTGGAAATAAACCTGCTTTGGTTCAATGCTACACAGTGGCGTCACTAGGGTTCGCGTCACCCGGTGCGGACCCCCCATGCAGTGGGTGGGGCAATACGCCAGGTGGTGGGCGTGGTGATGTACCATCACTCCGCCCCCACTGGTTTTTTGGCTGTACCATTTGATAGAACAAAGATAGAACACATTCTGCATGAAATTACGCATTGATTAACATAAGAACATAAGAACAGCTCCACTGGATCAGGCCATGGGCCCATCTAGTCCAGCTTCCTGTATCTCACAGCGGCCCACCAAATGCCCCAGGGAGCACACCTGATGACAAGAGACCTGCAAGGCTTCCTGGGAATTGTAGTTAAGAACATAAGAACAGCCCCACTGGATCAGGCCATAGGCCCATCTAGTCCAGCTTCCTGTATCTCACAGCGGCCCACCAAATGCCCCAGGGAGCACACCTGATAACAAGAGACCTGCAAGGCTTCCTGGGAATTGTAGTTAAGAACATAAGAACAGCCCCACTGGATCAGGCCATAAGCCCATCTAGTCCAGCTACCAGTATCTCACAGCGGCCACCAAATGCCCCAGGGAGCACACCAGATAACAAGAGACCTCATCCTGGTGCCCTCCCTTGCATCTGGCATTCTGACATAGCCCATTTCTAAAATCAGGAGGTTGCATATACACATCATGGCTTGTAACCCATAATGGATTTTTCCTCCAGAAACTTGTCCAATCCCCTTTTAAAGGCATCCAAGCCAGATGCCGTCACCATATCCTGTTGCAGAGTTCCACAGACCAACCTCACATCGAGTAAAAAAATATTTTGTCTGCCCTAACATTTCCAACACTCAATTTTAGTGGATGTCCCCTGGTTCTGGTGTTATGTGAGAGTGTAAAGAGCATCTCTCTATCCACTTTATCCTTCCCCTGCATAATTTTGTATGTCTCAATCATGCCCCCCCTCAGGCGCCTCTTTTCTAGGCTGAAGAGGCCCAAATGCCATAGCCTTTCCTCATAAGGAAGGTGCCCCAGCCCAGTAATCATCTTAGTCGCTCTCTTTTGCACATTTTCCATCTCCACTATATCCTTTTTGAGATGTGGCAACCAGAACTGGACGCAATACTCCAGGTGTGGCCTTACCATCAATTTGTACAACGGTATTATAGTATTAGCTGTTTTGTTCTCAATACCTTTTCTAATAATCCCAAGCATAGAATTGGAGGAGGAGGTCTGGCTCAGTTGATAGAGCTGTCTCCTTGTATGCCTGAAGATCAGAGGCTGCCAGTTCGAAACAACCGAAAGTACCCAAGAACTGAGGACATGCTGATATACTGATAAGCTGACCCTCGGTGGCAGAGAGGAGTTGCCGTCAAGCGGAGTGTGGGAGGTGAAGGACCAGAGAGAGGCCAGACCAGGAAGGAATCCAGCTGGAATGAGGAGTTGTATGAAAGACTAGAACTATTCAATTGTGAAAATCCCTACGGGGGTTTAGAACAGCCTGCCTATGTAAACCACCTTGGATTAAAGGCTGAGGAGAAATCTGACGACCAAAGAAAGGTGGTATATAAATACCTGTATAAATAATAAATATATAAATAAATTGGCCTTCTTCACTACCGCCACACATTGGGTCGACACTTTCATCGACCTGTCCACCACCACCCCAAGATCTCTCTCCTGATCTGTCACAAACAGCTCAACACCCATCAGCCTATATGTGAAGTTTTGATTTTTTGCCCCAATGTGCATGACTTTACACTTACTTACATTGAAACACATCTGCCATTTTGCTGCCCATTCTGCCAGTCTGGAGAGATCCTTCTGGAGCTCACAATCACTTCTGATCTTCACCACTCGGAAAAGTTTGGTGTCATCTGCAAACTTTGCCACTTCACTGCTCACCCCTGTCTCCAGGTCATTTATGAAGAGGTTGAAAAACACCGGTCCCAGGACAGATCCTTGGGGCACACCACTTTTCACCTCTTTCCATTGTGAAAATTGCCCATTGACACCCACTCTCTGTTTCCTGTTCTAAAACCAGGAATGTTTTTATGAAACCAGGTCTCAATCCAGGAGAGAACCTGCCCTCTAATTCCCTGACTGTGGAGTTATCCTTTGGTGAGGGACCGTGTAGAACGCCTAGACGTCTAGGGTTCTCCCGCATCCACATGCCTGTTGGCCTTTTCAAAGAATTCTAAAAGGTTCATGAGGCAAGACTTACCCTTACGGAAGCCATGCTGATTCTCCCTCAGCAAGGTCTGTTTGTCTGTGTGTTTTGAGATCCTATCTTTGATGAGGCATTCCACCATCTTACCCGGTATAGATGTTAGGCTGACCAGCCTATAGTTTCCTGGGTCCCCCCTCTTTCCCTTTTAAAGATTGGTGTGACATTTGCAATCCTCCAATCCTCTGGCACCGTGGCCGTTTTGATGGACAAGTTGCATATCTTAGTCAAGAGATCAGCAACTTCATTTTTCAATTCCTTAATAACTCTTGGGTGGATGCTATCAGGGCCCGGTGACTTATTGATCTTTAATTTATCAATGAGGTCTGAAACATCTTCTCTTTTAACCTCTATCTGACTTAACTCCTCGGTCAGGAGGGGCCGTTCGGGCAGCGGTATCTGCCTGAGGTCTTCTGCCGTGAAGACAGATGCAAAGAACTCATTTAATTTCTCTGCCATCTCTAAGTCTCCTTTTATCTCCCCTTTCCCTCCCTCACCATCCAGAGGGCCAACCGCTTCTCTGGCGGGTTTCCTGCTTCTAACATATTTGAAGAAGCTTTTATTATTCTGCACATGCCCGATCTCGTCTGATCTTGGAAGCTAAGCAGGGTCAGACCTGGTTAGTACTTGGATGGGAGACTGCCTGAAAATACCGGGTGCTGTAGGCTTATACCATAGTCTTTCAAGACTGAAGGTTGCCAACCATGCTGGCCATGAGTTCCTCACAGTCTCTCTTGGCCTCCTGTATCACCTTCTTACATTTCTTTTGCCACAGTTTATGATTGATATATAACATGCTGGTATTATTCCTCCAAACTGTGATTTTAGTGATTTTGATCACTAGTGGTGTCACACCCCCCCCCCCCGGGTATCAACTTACTAACACCTTATTGCAGCAGTTCTCAAACTTTTAGCATTGGGACCCACTTTTTAGAATGACAGTCTGTCCAACACTCACCAGAAGTGATGTCATGGTGGAAGTGACATCATCAGGCAAATTAAAATGCTGGTCCAGCCCTGGTCCACCAAGTGAATTTCCTCTGTAGCCTGCCTGCAATAACACCCCCCCCCCCTCCAAAACCAATGCCAGCCCTACCCACTGCCCAGTTCAATTTAAGAACTTCTGTTTAAACCAGATCACTTGTCAGGATCCACCTGGCTTTGCAGGTCTCAAAAAAGTTCACCTTATCAGCTGAAGCCTCTGTTTTGATCCTTTTTAGGGGGGAGGCTGCCTTCTGGAGCACTTGTTTAGCTGCACATACATAGGATCAGGACCATTCTGGTAGCCTTGCACTCTCCTTCACCTGATCTTCCACACCAGCCAAGACATGTTTGCTTACTCACAAGTAAACTCCACTGTGAGGCTTAGTTTCGCTTTCCATAGGCCTCAAAACATTCGTCTGCTTGGAGGGAGGGACTTCCTTCTCAGGTGTTTTGGGGGGCTGCAACCATTGGATCAGGACCATTCTGGTGTGGTTGGATTCCTCTCAGCCTGCCCTTTCCGATGGACTAAGGCAAGTTTGCTTACTCACGAGTAAACACGCGATATGGCTCACTTTCACTTTCCATAGGGATTCATGCATTTTTGTTCTCCAGTTTTTTGGCCATAACTTTTGATAGAAAGGAGATATTTCACTCAGGTTCTTTGCACTGCATTCCGCTCGAAATTCTACATCCAACGGTATGTAATATGATGGGGTACTCCTAACCACCGCGATTTTAGCGTGTCACCCCCTGTGCACGTCACCCGGTGTGGCCCGCACCCTCTGCATCCCCTAGTGACGCTACACAAGGGCTAGCCGAAAACATTTTAGCTCTTGAGGTGTACACACACACACACACACGCACACACACAAATGGCATCTCCAGTCTCATTAGTTAACCTGGGGGCACAGTCTACTGGGAAGTGCATAGAAAGGTATGGAAGTATGAGGCTGCCATACTGAGTAGGACCATTGATTCACCTAGCTTGAAATTGACAACACGGACTTGGCAGTAGCTCTCAAGAGATTCAGACAAGAGTCTTATCTTGGAGATGTCACCCTGAATCCTTCTGCATGCAAAGCAGCTATAGTGCCAGTGCTCTTGCACAAGACCAGTCCTGTGAGGCTTGTGTATCTCTCACTCTGCAATTTGAATGACTCTTCTGCAGACAGCGCATAACACAGGCCATTGAAATGGAGGTTAAGAAAAACTGGTGTTTTTTCAGACTTTATGGTGGTTTTATATGAATTTGGGGCGCTGATTCAAAAAATGGCATCAGTTTTGTTCTGTCATGCCCCTTTTCTGAGATACGGCATAACCTTGTTAGTGAATGGTTCAAGAATTCAAGTGAATGGTTCAAATGAATGTTTCAACAGAGCCCTACCTCGCGAGGAAGTGAAGGCATAGCATCCTCGCGAGGAGGATGCGCACCTGAGTAGATCGTGGTAGGGCTCTGTTCACGACAGTAATTGGTTACAGTCCAATCACATAATTAGCGTTGACATTGGTCCTCTTCTTCTTTATCATCATCAGCGCCAGTTGCAAAAGGTGCTTCATCAGTGCTCCACAAGTCATGCTGTTGGCGGCACTAGTGGGAAATCTCGTGCCTTCCTGCTGGTGTTAGAACTTCTAGTGGTCACTGACACATGTAGGTCTGTGGGAAAGGCAGGAGAGGGTGGCGGGAGATCGGAGCAGGGGTGGGGAAGGTGAAAATGGTTGGGGAAGGGAAGAGGATGGGCAGGATCAGTGGTGCTGGTCCTAACCCCCTTCCTGGACCCAATCGTGTAGCACACGTCAACATGGACTTGTGAAAGCAAAATAACTGTTGCAGGTCCATGTAGACCCCTCTGTACCAGGGAGGCTTGCCTCTGGGCATTGGAATTACTAGGGGGTGTATGGGTGCAGACTGCACCAGATGACACCCTTGGGAGGGGGGTTAACACCACTTGTGGCCAAATTTTGGAAACATTGGTTGGTTACTGATTTGTCGGGTGACTTGTACTCTTATATATTAAAATAAAATTAATGGGAGTTACACCAACCTTAGTGATGCCATTGCAAATAGGCTGTGTGTATGATATTGTAATGTATTCTGTATGGTCTGGTATGGGAGGAGATCATCATGGGGGCGATGCAATGGGGTCTTGCACTGGGTGATGCAAACCCTAGTGAAGTCTCTGCCTCTGGGAAAAGAAGCGATGTCCCCTTACCTAGAGAAGACCTATACAACATCCCCCCATCATAGGATGCAACAGACACCATTGCGGCATGCTGCATCAACGGGGAGGGGGGCGGAGAATAGGATTGGGCTGTGACATCAGTGAACTCATGTTTCTATGGCCATATGCTGCAATATTTCAGAGAGAATTTGAACTTTGCACATTGCAGAATTTAAAAAGAGGTTTTGTTCAGAACCTTTCAGGGTCACTCAGCAACAGCAACAACAACAAAAATCTTTATCCAATGTGTTTTTTAATTAAGGGGGGGGGGGAGAAGGAGAACAGGAATTGTTCTTTCAGGATCTAGAGAACGACTGACCTTCAAGACACATTTGTTTCCATTTTTCTCTCCCTATTTAATCCCGGCATGCACTAACACTTGACTTTTCACTTACAGCTCTATGCATTAAAACACATGTTTCTCCTATAGATGAATAGGTAGCTCACCATCTGTCACATAAACTACTATTTGTAATTTACATCCCTGAATTCCACCTGGAGCTTTCCTCATTGTTAAATTGACATTCTCGGGAGACCTGGAAAGTACTTTGTAAAAATAAAAAAATAAAACTGGTGGTTCTGCTTGAATAGTGAAAATGTGACTTTGAAATCATAGAATCTGGTCCTTTCCTCTTTCAGGACTGTTTCTGCTCTGTTAAATACCAAAAGCAATAGGTTCAAATTTCAGTTCGGAAAGAACAAAAAAAAAAAAATGACCAGGAAACTCTGCCTCCACCCTGTCTTCAACCATTTTTGGTCCCTCATTATGCAGAACAACAGCTGTGTTAACAGAAAATGTGACTTTCTATGGAAAAAAACTCCAAGCTGTTATTTTTTCTTTCCACAGTGCTGCTGAATTCACAGCTCCCACATCAGGGCTATGGCTGCTTTTCCTTGCTAGTTCCCAATCCTAACTGCTGCAGAGACCACCATAAATGTATGAATGACATCATACATGCTTTTATGGCATTGTTCAGCACAATACTGGTGACCATTTCAAGGACACTACCTACCACAAGTGGTGATGGTAGTGTCAGCACCCTGCTATCCACAGGACTGCAGGTAAGCTGATGCAGGGGGAAGAAAGGATTGGGGGGGAGGAACGGAGGAGCAGTGGTGTAGCTAGGCACCTGGCATCCAGGGGTATATAAATTATTGGCACTCCTCCATACACAAACTCCTCCCTGACCCTCAGAAGACTTTCCTGGATGCTTTTTCGCCAAAAACTGGAAGTATCTTTTCTAAGGCATCTAGGAGGCATTCTGAGGCTCAGGGAGGCTGTGGTCAGGCTCCCTGCTCTTCAGAACACCTCCCAGAAGGCCTCCTCAATGTAAGGGAACATGTGTTCCCTTACCTCCGGGTTGCATTGTGCTTGCATCACTGCAGGAAAGTTGGCTAGGTTTGAGCTGTAAAAGAATGAGGAACATCAAAATAAAGGTGTAAAAGGCAAGATGAAGGTACTTAGTAAAGCACAGAAAAACAAAAAAGAGTCAGGTGGATAGGTTAGGAGGCCAAGGTTGTCACAGAGGGTGAAAGACCAGCTAAAAATAAAGCCAAACTCTACTGAGATTGACTGGAGGCTTTCCCTTCCCTAATCCAGGATCTTGGTCCTGGCACTCACACCTAGAAGGTGTGATGGCCCTCACTAATGCATGTAATGCTTGTGTGAGAGGTCAGGACAAACATGCAAACAGGAGTGTGTGAGACCCCATTTTTTATAACTGTGGACAGAGGCATAACTTCAGGGGAGCCTGAGGGGCACCTGCCCCAGGCGCTAAACCAAGGGGGGGCAGGATTGCCCTTCAGGTTTCACCCTAGTTACAGAGGAGGTGCTGGTAGCTTTGCGCTCCCCGTTCCTTCTCCTTCAAGGGGACCTCCACAGGAGAAGGGATAGGGGCCATGAAGCTACCATAGCGATCGCTCCCTCCTTGGGGAAAACCTGGTAGCGATGTCATGAAGTCACATGATGTCATGATGCCACTGTGTCTCTTTCCTGTGGGAGTTAGCCACGTTTTATCTGTTGGACTGGTCACTTGGAAGTCACCTATGACTCTTGAATTGTTCCAGCTCTTGGGAGTGAGGTCGGCTTTATGGTCCAGTAAGCTGGCTTAATGTCAAGTTTTAGGTTTATGGGTCAGCTGGCAAAGAAGGAAGGCTAAACAATCAACCACAGAAAGGTCCTCTGTCTACCACAGCTGGATGACTCAGCAGTCTCCTCAGAATGTCAAGGCACCACAGGACCTCTAAGATGAGAGGCCAGTCCAAGCAAGTGAAAAAACATAGCAACAAATAGGGGGAAATCCGAGTTTTCATCATCACCGTAGTTTTCAGATGCCATGCAGCCAATGACTTTGAACCATCCTTTGTTGGTTGCAGCTACTTTTTTTTCTGTTTGCAGTGTGATTGATTTATGACACCATCAGCGCATTAACAATCCATCAAACCATTTTTTCTTGACTTAGGGAAAAGTATGCCATCTACAGGGCAGTAATTCAAAGACTTTTGGTGTCAGTGGAAAGATTGGTTTGTCCATTGGCTGAATGGATCAGGCTTCACGTGGAAAAACAAATTCCTTGTGCTTGATTGATTTGAACTATGGAGATATTGTTTCCTAGCTGAACCTCAGAAGTCCACACTGAGGATAGTGTCACCTCATGTTCTTTTATGCATTGGTTTGAACGTGTACATTATTTACAAATTACAAGTCTGATAACAACAAACAACTATGACAGTATTTATATACCACTTTTCAACAAAAAGTTCACAAAGCAGTTTACAGAGAAAATCAAATATCTAATGGCTCCCTGTCCCAAAAGGGCTCACAATCTAAAAAGATGCAACACCAGCAGACAGCCACTAGAAAAGACACTGCTGGGGTGAGGTGGGCCAGTTACTCTCCCCCTGCTAAATAAAAGAAGAGCACCCACTTGAAAAAGTGCTTCTTACCAGTTATCAGGGGAAAATCCTGATAGATCCCATCACACTTGCAGCAATGCACCAATGAGAGAGGACTCCCAAAGGGCAGTGCTTTTCCCATTTCTTTCCAGAAGTTCTCCACATTGACCAGGCACCTAAAGAAACCCTGCATGTGAGACTCTCCAAATGCTGGTTGGGACCTGGATTCCAAACCCACAGATAAGGAGGCCAACCTGTATAGTAAAACTATGACGCTCTGCTATTTCTAACATTGTTGGTTTTAGCATACTATTCAGATGAGACAGAAACATTTCAGTTACTTTTTACTACCATAAGCACTTATTTGGGGGGGGGGGAGTCTATAAATCCCACAAAGATGTGGAAACTTTTTAGTTTCTCCAATGACAATAAAGCATTTTTCCTCCCCAAAACACATTAAGGATGTCTGAATCTACCTTTGTGATGAGTAACATCTTTTAGAAGAACGGTTTAAATCATGGCAGGACCTCTGGTGACATTTTGATTGCCTTGATGTTCGTTGATAATGAAGAATTAACTTTGCACATAAAAAATTTATGGCGGCTTCCGTTTACTGCGGAGGAAGAGAAGTTTTCCGTAGCCAACCGAACCATGCTTCTTCAGGGACTGTCAGTTTAGACACTTTATTCTTGTAACTTATGAGGATGTTTGTAAGCAAAGGAGGATTATTTATTCCACAGTATGCCCATTTGCTCAGCCATTATACTCTTCATGACCGGGTGCAATAAACTTCATAACACCACGCATTAATGGGGTTATTTAATGGGGTTATAATTGCAGTACTGTTTATGTAGAAATGCATGGCCGTTTCCCAAGTTTACTTCCCACTCTGAAAATAATGATCAAGACGTGCTTTTGGAAGAGTCGCACACTATGATAGCGGGGAAAAAATCCCTGCATTTGATAAATATAGAACAATCGACACTGATGTCTGTGGCTCCATGGACATGTCCACTCATTAAAAAAGATGGCTTGATTTACTATTCCCACCCCTGTAGTGAGGAAACATTTTGAGTGACTGCAAGCAAATTGCTATGAGAGACACTTAGCCAGGTTAGTCGGGCATTTCCAGAGCATTTCCAAAGCATAGAGGGCCAGGGTGGTGTAGTGGTTTGGGAGGTGGACTCAGAAGAATCAGGTTCAAATCGCCCCTTAGCCACGAAGCTTCCTGAATGACCTTGGGCCAGTCATTTTCTCTCAGCCTCACCTACCTCACAGGCTTGTTGTGAAGAAAAAAGGAGGGGAGCAACTGTGTACACTGCCCTGAGCCCTTTGGAGGAAGGGTGGGATAAAAATATAATAAATAAATAAATTGCTAGTATTCAAGATTGCATTCACAGTTAAGGGGAAAAATGGCATTTGAGAGAGAGAGAGAGAGAGAGAGAGAGAGAGAGAGGAACGAACATTTAGCATGTTAACATTTAAAGATTTTTTTTAGCATTGTTATAAGGAAAACTCACTGCATAGGTCAAAGGAGCGGCCCGCTTGGAAGCAGGCTGTGCAACATGGCCTTTCCCAGTTTGAAGAGGCACTTGGCCAACAGACTGAGGCAAAGAGGCAAAGAAGGAAGGCCCATAGCCAGGGAGACAGACCAGGGACAGACTGCACTTGCTCCCGGTGTGGAAGGGATTGTCACTCCCGAATTGGCCTTTTCAGCCACACTAGACGCTGTTCCAGAACCACCATTCAGAGCGCAATACCATAGTCTTTTGAGACTGAAGGTTGCCAACAAGAACAAAGGTCAAAGGAAATTAATTAATGAAGACCTGTCAAAATATAAAGTTTTTTTTCTTTAGAAAGTTAAAAGCTCAAATGTGCTGCTCATCTTTAGAATATTTGATTTAATAGCATCTTTTTTCATTTCTGATTTTCACTATACCAGAAAACTATCTCTTACTAAAACCCCAGATTTAAAAAAATTGGAGTCTTTTTAAATTCAGGGTCTCATTAATTTTATCTTCCTAGCCAGTCTCTCTTTCTCTTTTACCCCAGAGACAGAGCACTCAAATTTATATCTTAAAATTTTTAGTAGAACTTGAATTAAATCTCTGTTCAAAGGCAGAGGTTGTTAAATTTTGCACAGCCAGGAAAGCAGTGTAGCTAAAGAAAAGTTTCTGGAATGACAGGCGATCAGAATGATCGGGCGGGCGGGGGAAGGAATCTCAAATCTTTTTAGCAAAAGATGACTTTGGTGGAACCTGTTGTTATTTTTAAACAGTAGATGACGGGAACAGGAAATACTGTACTCAGATACAGTACAAATCACATTACTGTGCTAGTGATAACTTTCTTATTAATTATGACAACCATAGGATTTATGCTCTGAACTATTGCAGTTATAGTCAGAAGCAGCACAAGTTAATCACATCTCTCTCTCTCTCTCTCTCTCTCTCTCTCTCTCTCTCTCTCTCTCTCTCTGTTTGTATGTGTGGAGTTTCCCAACCAATAGTGTAGCTAATGGGGGGACAAAACAGCAAGTACTCCAGGCACCACAATGCACTGTGTAAGTGGCCCCTCTGTGCCATTGGAGCCATTCAAGGCAGCAGCAGCAGCAGCAACTTGTGAACATTTGTCATACCAAATGGTGTCTCCTCCACATTGCCATCATTGCCCAGAATTGCTCTGATGGCAAGTGGGAGGGGGTGTTCATGTGGTGCATTTTGGCACCTGCAGTACTTACCACTTTGCCCCCCTCTAGCTATGCTACTGTTCCCAACCCTAGCCCAGATTTGTTGTTTTTTTTGGGGGGGGGTCCTCCCTTGTCATACGCATATGCTGGCCCTCATCCATCCATCTGGGAAGGATCCTGCTGCCTGGCCTAGAGAGGTTTCCCCTATTGCAGTTGTTTCCAGACTGTGAATGCTGGTTCCCCAGGGAGCCGCAGAAACCAGCCAAGGGAGCTGCAGAATCCTTGCAAAAACTCAACACCCTATACAATGTATAGGATTGTAGCCCTAACGGATAGCCACAGTCAATGGCCCAGTAGGTCAAGGGAGCACCCAGCTGAAAATATTTGGAAACCACTGCCCTATTGCCTCAGTTTGGATTGCAGAGAGGAGAGAATTATACAGCAACCACTTCCTCCTCCTTTCCCCAGGGCAGCCTCCTCAGGCCATTGTCTCCTTCTGTGGCTGTTTACAAAGAGCCTCAGCCTTGCATCTTGCTGCTAATGCCTAATCACTGACACAGACTGAACCACTTATAGTGGGGCCTGCCTTCTGGAAAAGTACAGTCTGCCCCCCTTTCCTTCCCAGAACCCCTTCCCAGGCACCACCGTCTTGGATTGCTTGAGATCTCACAAGAATTGCACATGATCTTGTTTGAATCTTGTTTGTGAGATCTCACACAATCCAAGATGGCAGTGCCCAGGTGAGCTGGGAAGGCTGCCACAAAAGTGTGCCATAACCACAGAGAGTTTGAGAACCACAGGGTTAGTGACTGGATTGGTAGCAGTGTGTTTCTTGATTGTCTAGGTCAGGGGTGCTCAATAGGTGGATCACGATCTACCGGTAGATCGTGAGGCAAAATGAGTAGATCGCGGAGCCCTGTCTCTCCAAACTGTTAATATGTCAGTTTCGTCTAGTCACTAGACGAAACTGACATATTTAGCTAAACTGACACTGAAACTGACACTTTAGCTGCTCTTCAGGCATGCAGCAACAAAACTGACGAAACTGACTAGACTCCAGCAGGAGCTCCATACATTAAAGGGGGTGTCTGTCAGACGCTTCCTTCCCCCCTGGTAGATTTCCTGGCCTTGCTGGGTTTCAAAGTAGCTCTCGAGACAAAAAAGTGTGAGCACCTCTGGTCTAGGTGACCTTTGTATGGGGCCCATTGGCCATACACAAAGGTGGCAACCTCTCCTGAGGGGCTTGCTAGGTGCAAGGACAGGGTATTGAATACTTAATGCATTGTTAAAGTTTGATTTAAAAAGGATAGCATCTCAGCAGTACTCTAGTGGAGCTAGGTAGGTCAGGTGGTGACTTTCATGGTCTCTGGAGTGTCAGGGAGCCAAGTTCAGCCAAGCTGCAGCAAAATGGCAGATACACTTCAATGTCTGTTGCAGTACGCAGCCAACACCGCAGCTTCAGAGACTCAAGGTCAGGCAAGTACTCCCGGGAAATAACGAGGCACAGACATGGCAGTGCTCCACCACCAGATGTCCTTTACTTGCAGTATGTACAATATTTACAGTTCAAAGGCAGTTTAACAAGCAACAGCACAGATAGCTCTCTTTCTCAACACTCCGATCACGATCCTCACCGACATAGCTTCCCGCATACACTCCACACATCATCTCCCACACAGTAGCTTGCACTGGCTGCAGTATATACTGGCACTGGCCAATCAGAGGCAAGCTACAGTCTGGTGATCCTATGACTCACCATCTGGTGACACGTTGGGTGACCAGGTATTGCATCAGCCACTCCCATGATGCTAGACTGTATGCAGGCCAAGACATCAGGGCCTTGCTCTATCCAGCCTGCAAATTCTCTACAGGCCTGGGGCATATAGCATAACAATGTCAGTAAGTGTAAGGTCATGCACATTGGGGCAAAAAATCAAAACTTTACATATAGGCTGATGGGTTCTGCGCTGTCTGTGATGGATCAGGAGAGAGATCTTGGGGTGGTGGTGGACTGGTCGATGAAAGTGTCCACCCAATGTGCGGCGGCAGTAAAGAAGGCCAATTCTATGCTTGGGATCATTAGAAAAGGTATTGAGAACAAAACAGCTAATATTATAATGCCGTTGTACAAATCGATGGTAAGGCCACACCTGGAGTATTGTGTCCACTTCTGGTCGCCGCATCTCAAAAAAGACATAGTGGAAATGGAAAAGGTGCAAAAGAGAGCGACTAAGGTGATTACTGGGCTGGGGCACCTTCCTTATGAGGAAAGGCTACGGCGTTTGGGCCTCTTCAGCCTAGAAAAGAGACGCCTGAGGGGGGACATGATTGAGACATACAAAATTATGCAGGGGATGGACAGAGTGGATGGGGAGATGCTCTTTACACTCTCACATAACACCAGAACCAGGGGACATCCATTCAAATTGAGGGTTGGGAGAGTTAGAACAGACAAAAGAAAATATTTATTTACTCAGTGTTTGGTTGGTCTGTGGAACTCCTTGCCACAGGATGTGGTGATGGCATCTGGGCTGGACGCCTTTAAAAGGGGATTGGACAAGTTTCTGGAGGAAAAATCCATTACAGGTTACAAGCCATGATGTGCATGTGCAACCTCCTGATTTTAGAAATGGGTTATATCAGAATGCCAGATGCAAGGGAGGGCACCAGGATGAGGTCTCTTGTTATCTGGTGTGCTCCCTGGGGCATTTGGTGGGCCGCTGTGAGATACAGGAAGCTGGACTAGATGGGCCTATGGCCTGATCCAGTGGGGCTGTTCTTATGTTCTTAAACTACAATTCCCAGGAGGCCTTGCAGGTCTTCTTGTTATCTGGTGTGCTCCCTGGGGCATTTGGTGGGCCGCTGTGAGATACAGGAAGCTGGACTAGATGGGCCTATGGCCTGATCCAGTGGGGCTGTTCTTATGTTCTTATGAATAGAGACCAAGTCAAGGTGCTCATACCATCACTTCCTGAAGCAACCAGCACTGACCTGCTACATTAGTTCCACCTTCCCAACATACCCTGAGGGGACAGCAGAAGAAGAGAACCTGGGTCACATAGTCTCTTAAAAGAACCACCAACCAAGGCAACCACTGCACATGTCATGTTGCTCATTTTGTGCCAGTTTTTTAAAAGGAGATCATCTTTTCCCATGTGACTCCTAGAAGCATGAAGTGTTGTTAGATATAAACCCAAACCGTATGGTTAAGAAAATCATCCCTTTTTTCCTGCAGTGATATTCAACTATATCCCGTTTACACAGAATGGATGAAAGTTTTTTGAAGGATTGTTGGAGGCAGTCACTGATAGCTTGCATAGATGTGCTATAATACATTATATCAAAGCCATAACTATGAGATGAGTTTCCCCCCCCCCCTTGGGATTGATCTTATAGTGAATCATTTTTGGTACATTTATACATAGCATCTTTTTTTCTTTTTTTAAAGAAAGCAAAAACTCTGTCAGTTTATAGCATTCAAGTCACGGAAAGAAAGAAAGAATGGAGAAATGTTTTTAAGAACATTGCAGCAATGATTATGTAATAAAGATCTAATCTTTGCAAATAGTTTTTTTGAAAGTGGCCTTGGCAGTGGCGTCGCTAGGAAGGTGCGGCGGGTGCGGGCCGCACCAGGTGACGTGCACTGGTGGGGTGATGCGCACGGGGATGGCACGCTAAAATCGCGGTGGTTAGGAGTAACCCCATCATGTTGTAAACTGTTGGATGCGCAATTTCGAGCAGAATACAATGCAAAAAACCAGAGTGAAATATCTCCTTTCTTTCAAAAGTTATGGCCAAAAAAACTGGAGAACAAAAAATGCATGGATTCCTATGGAATGTGAAAGTGAGCCGTATCGTGAGTTTACTCATGAGTAGGCGAACTTGCCTTGGTCCATTGGAAAGGCCAAGCTGAGCGGAATCCAACGACACCAGAACGGTCCTGATCCAATGAATGCAGCCCCCAAAAACACCTGAGAAGGAAGTCCTTCCCTCCATGCAGATGAATGTATTGAGCCCTATGGAAAGTAAAACTAAGCTTCATGTCATATTTACTCATGAGTAAGCAAACGTGCCTTGGCTGGTGGTCAGACCAGGCAAAGGGGAATGTGAAGCCACAAGAATGGTCCTGATCCGATGGAACTGGAGCTCAACAAGTGCTCCAGAAGGCAGCCTCCCCCCCCACACACACACTAAAAAGGATCAAAACAGAGGCTTCAGTTGATAAGGTGAACTTTTTTGAGACTTGCAAAGCCAGGTGGATCCTGACAGTGATCTGGTTTAAACAGAAGTTCTTAAATTGAACTGAGCACTGGGTAGGGCTGAAAACCTTACTGGTTTTGGAGGGGGGGGGGGAAGTTATTGTAGGCAGGCTACAGAGGAAATTCACTTGGTGGAACAGGGCTGGCTTCTGCTTATTTAATTATTTGTTTTACTTTAATTATTTATACTGATTTATTTTAGTTTGCCTGATGATGTCACTTCCACCATGACATCACTTCTGGTGGGTCTTGGACAGATTGTCATTCTAAAAAGTGAGTCCCAGTACTAAAAGTTTGAGGACTGCTACAATAAGGTACACAATACATCATGTGTGTGTGTGTGTGTGTGTGTGTGTGACACCACTAGTGACCAAAATCACTAAAATCATAATTTGGAAGAATAATACCATCATGTTATATCAATCAATGTGTAATTTGATGCAGAATGTGTTCTATCAAAAGGTACAGCCAAAAATCAGTGGGGGCTGAGTCCATGCCCGCCACCTGGGGTGTTGTTCCGCCCACTGCATGGGGGTGATGCGCTGGCATCCCGCACCGGGTGTCGCAAACCCTAGTGATGCCACTGGGCCTTGGGTCAAAAATAAAAATGCTCATTTTATCTTTGGCTTCCACTGACTATTGCTAACCTTTTTGTGACCCCTAAAATGATGCCAAATTTTCTTTTGTGATGACCCTTCACTGGCTTATGTCTGTGGCTTAACAGCTGAAGAACATTGAATGCGCTGCTGGGTCTTTGAGGTCATTGGGAGAGAGCCGTATAGTCACTTTTTACTGCTAATGGCATTTCTGTACATGAATCCCCCCTCGCACGCATGTAGAATACAAACTAAGCCAACTCTCTGGCTGCAGAAGGGACTAGAATAGCAGCTGCCTCTGGTATTTGTAAACCAAGTCACTCGCTGGTTTGAGAGATATACTGACTGGAATTCCTAAAGCAATTTATTTGTCAATATCGAAAAAAGGTGAGGTTTTTCTCCAGCTGATGTGAAAGCTTTGCCCTTGGTATTAATGAGGTCAAGTGGACAGCTTCAGTAGTGAGATGTGAGAGCTGAGAATTTGGCACCTAGATCAGACCTGGACAACTGGTGGCCCATCGAGCTGGAACACAATGCACCAGTAAGGTGTGCTGGAATCCCTAGCATGTATGCACTACTGAAACAGAGACGCCTGCGTTGGCTCGGTCATGTCGTGAGAATGGATGATGGCCGGATCCCAAAGGTTCTCCTCTATGGAGAACTCGTGAAAGGAAAGCGCCCTACAGGTAGACCACAGCTGCGATACAAGGACATCTGCAAGAAGGATCTGAAGGCCTTAGGAGTGGACCTCAACAAGTGGGAAACCCTGGCCTCTGAGCGGCCCGCTTGGAGGCAGGCTGTGCAACATGGCCTTTCCCAGTTTGAAGAGACACTTGGCCAACAGTCTGAGGCTAAGAGGCAAAGAAGGAAGGCCCATAGCCAGGGAGACAGGCCAGGGACAGACTGCACTTGCTCCCAGTGTGGAAGGGATTGTCACTCCCGAATCGGCCTTTTCAGCCACACTAGACGCTGTTCCAGAACCACCTTTCAGAGCGCGATACCAGAGTCTTTCGAGACTGAAGGTTGCCAACAACTAACAGATCAGCAATTTTCAGTGTTTTACTTCTTATGGCACACTGACGCCTATGGTCTTCTCTATGGTCTTAGCTACTGGTGATGTCACTTTCAGCTCCAGAGAGACTGTTCCAGGTTCTGTGACTCTGTTTCTAGGGCAACTGTCTATAGCAGTGGGTCTCAAACTTTTTACACAAAGACCCACTTTTTTTGGAACAGTTAAGACCCACCAGAAGTGGTCATTAATGTGGAAGTGATGTCATGGCTGGAAGTGACATCATCAAGCAGGAAAATTTTTAACAATCCCATATGGCAAAATTAAATCAATCAAGTAAGTAAATTAAAAGTTTACAGTAAGTATAAGTTTTAAACATTTATTTAAAATAACGAGCCGTCCTAACCCTCACAACCAGTTGTTGATCTGTTTAAAAAAATTCCTCAAACATCCCAAAGACTGAAATCCTATCTTACAATTACCTTGGGAGTAAACCCCATTGACTATCATTGTCAAAAGCATATACAATGTAGCCTGTTAAAAGTACAGATCTGTAACATTTCCCCCAAATAAATTCACATACCATGGTAGCATCAAATCTATTAAAAATAAAATACACATTGAAGTGAATGGGAACCCACCTGAAATGGGCTCGTGACCCACCTAGTGAGTCCCAACTCACAGTTTGAGAAACACTGGTCTATAGTAATGAACTGTCTGTCCCAATTCCTCCACCAGCAGAGCAGATTCTTGAATCAATGTAGGAAATGTGACACATTCTGGGATTGCTCCCAGGCTGCTCTACACATCCTCCTTTGTTTAAAGAGCCCTCACAGAGGAAAGTTCAATCTTGCCCTTTTCTCCACCTGGCTTTTTTAAAGGTGAGGGAGCCAGATAGCTGTACTCTGAGGATTGGAACATAGTGATCTTGCACCTTTCTTGGCTTGGGCTCTCCACACAAAGAGCAGAACCGACATTATACACTTTGATTAAATAGCCGCACTGAGGAAGGGGCAGGTAAAGAAGCCAACTCCACCTGTGGTGACAAAAGGTGGAGCAGGTGGCAGGCATCTCATTCCTCCTCTTAGAGCCCAGACCTGGGCTTGGCACAGTGGCTCCATGTCACCGTGCACTGTTGCAAACATGCCATAAGTCACATTTGCCAGGCTTACCGCTGGGCTACCACCTGTGCTAGCCCAGCACTGGCCGGCGCTGAGCTAGTGCTGGGCTAGCGCTGGGCAGGTGCCCGGCCTCCACTGCTTGGTGGTCTCAAGCATGGTAAACGGGGGCAGGGAGGAGGGCAAGGAGGAGGCGTTTCGGGGAGGGGAGCAGAGGGTGGATAGAGGGCGGGGAGGAGGCGTGCCAGGGAGACGGGGGCAGAGAGAGGGTGGGCGGGAGGCGTAACAGGTGGAGGGAGTGGGGTGGCAGGTCCGTTTGATCTCTGCTCCACCAGATCCTGACCGTTTCTGTAAGTCTCGGCGCACTACAGAAATGCCTTTAATTTAATGCCAACCTTTTCATTGGCAGTAAAGCGAGAAGCCCCATTGTGGGGCTGCTTCCCTTATTTGGGAGAAGAGGACAAAAGTCCCCTTCTCCTGAGGTGCCGCCCATGACAGGCTGAGGCACACAGGATGCAGCGGCAGCCATTCTCAGCGCTACTGCAGCTGTGCGCCCTGGGCAGCTCAGGATTGGGCTGTTAGTCCCCAATCCACCACTGGAAGATCAGAAGATCATCAGGTGGATGATGTGGTGTTGACAGTGATCCCATGTTTTGACAGCTGTTTGACAGCTCTGGGAAGGGCAGGGCTGGCTCCACAGCTGTAATCAATCAAGGCCAATGGAGACTCTGATGGACACCTGAGCTTCATTTGACCTTGATGAGACTTTGAATGGACTGAAGAGATGGCTCCTGAGCCTAACTTGGACTTCTCACAGCTGAGCTGGATTTGGATTTAACATGGGGCTGCAGGATAAAAGGCAGCTTCAGAAGGAGCCAAGGGCTGGCCAAGCAGGATGCTGACCCAGCCGGAAGCTGGTCACTGACCAAGAGTGCTACCTGACCCAGACCTACCGGAAGAGAGGACTGCCAGGACCCTGCTGGAGAAGACACGCTGCTGGAGAGGAGGAACTCTACTGCAGAAGACTGGACTGTGTTTTGGAGACTGGATTGGACTTGGACTGGAGGCTTCAGACATTACCCCCGGAGTTAAGTGGAGTTTTGGGGAGGGAAAGCCTCTGGACAAGAGGACTTGCAGGGAATGTCTGTGTTTGTAGCAATAAATTCTTGTTAATTCCTATAGATAAGAAGTTCTGTGTTTATTCCTTTGCACACCACAGCTGTTGTTCTTGGGAAAGGGGGTTGTTAATTAGCCAAAAAGCGGGCATTAAAAGGGAGTTGGGATATTTGGATGGGACAAATTGCCGTGGTCGGCAGGAGTCGAGAATTTGGCAGAACAACTCCCTCTTCAGATTCAGAGAGAGGAACAGCAGCAGATGTGGGCACATAAAGGTGGACACCTTTCCCCAATCTACTGTCTGATAAACCACCTCAGTCACCACCCCATAATTAGGCTAGCCCCACCAGTGGCATGGCGCCACTTCTGACCCGACAGCCATGTTGACTTCCAAAAAGGTTGGTCATGCAGTGAGGCCACTGGGAACCAGCAAGGAGCCCAACAGATTACTGATTGGTCCTGAGTCTTCAGAAACCACAGATAAAGAAATCCACGGTCCAATCTTTTTTCTGAGGTGTGGGGAGGTTGAGCGCGGCCCCCCACAACTCAGAATACCCACCAGAACCTTTCAGCAGGCACTTCTGGTTTTCGCGTCTGGGAGGTCCTCACTGGGTTCTCCAGCCACAGATTCAGAACTTGCAGTGCATCAGATCCATGGGTTCTGAATCCACAGATAAAGAGGACCCACAGTAGTTATATAAAAAAATCATTGCATTTTTTTACAGTAATAATGTAAAATGCTCCATGCTCATTTATTCTTTTAAAAAATATTTTCTGAAAGGTCATTTGGTTGTGTCCCTTACGTAATGACTATTTCAATCAAAAAATCTCTGTGTAGTTTTCTGTGGCAGAATACATGAGTGGTGTATTATTATTTTGCAGGTAAGTGATAATTTTCAATGATTATTGCTTATCCAAAGTTGGAGCTATGTGCTGTGATTTGATTGATGGCAGTTATTTAAGTTTCTCTTTTAAAAAAAAGAAAAAAAAAAGAAGCAGCATTTTTCATGGTACCCTCTGGGTGACAAGCTTCACTTAAGATCATTACTAATGAAAGATAATGGCTAGTCTTCCTCTTTCAGCTTGCAGTTCTGCTTGCTCGAGACCTGCAAAGGCTCATCTTCAATCTTTGTCTTATAAAGTACAGTCAGAAGTGCATCTTGTGTGACATTTGTTCATCAGGACAATGCTGCTCAGCCTTGCTGCAGCTACACAACAGCTGCATCACCTCTGACTTGGTTATATGGTTGTATAGGATGTGCACTGCACACGGGTGCCATATCCAAGGGGGCAGGGGGAGGGTGCCACTGGAATGTCACTTCCAGGGAGGAGGAAAGGGCACCTTTTTCTCCTGGGCTCAGAGCAATTCTGCGGGTTCCCCCTTCCAGAGAACATCCATCTCTACTGACTGGAATCTATCGGGTATCTGTGTAGTGCAGTTTCTCTGGATATCTTCAAAAAGCAGCCCTGAAGATGGTTACAGCCCAATCCTATGGATGGGTGTATGTCTGTGTGTGACCTGAAGGCAAACTGGAGGTATATAAAAACTTTTTCACACATTTGGAACCAGAGTTTGTACGCTATGTCATTTGGGCAAGGCTTCCATTTTCTGAAGGAAGTCTTGTTGCCTTTTTAAAGCTTCCTCTACTCCACTCATTGGTAGAGGTGAGTTTTTTATTGGGGGGGGGGCAATAACAAAATAAAGACACATAACACTGCTTTCTGCACTTTTTTAATTGTAAAAAAATTAAAAAATCCCAAAATCCCAAAAATCTGTGAAGAAATAAAACCATTCTCTAATAGGGGTCTCTAAACTCAGGACTGTGGGGCACATCTGGCCCTGGACACCTGTCTTGCCACAACTCCTCCCCACTGGGCCTTGTGCCCACTTAAGGCTGATTGGTTTCCCTTGGTTGACTCACCAGTACAGCAAGCAAAAGTCAGAGTCAATTCCCAGTCCAATCAACGAAAGTGGCCAAGTCAGAGTCCAGAGCCAATAAGCCAAGTCACAGTCCAAGGTCAGTTTGTCAGTCAGTCAAATCAGTCAGAGTATCCAAGTCACAGTCCAAAGTCAATAAGCCAATCATGGTCCAAGGTCAGATTCCAAAGTCAGTAAGCCTAGTAGGTTGCCAACAACAACATGTGAGCCTAGTCAGTCAGCTCTCCAACCTACACTCCTTCTACAACCCCCACAACTGGTTCCTCCAGGTGCTGTTTATATGCTCCCAGGTTCACTTTAGCCTCTAGTGGCTGCAGCTGTGCAGCACACCTCCAGCTACCACCTGGGCCTTAATCCTGCATTTACTTAGAGCAAGGGGCAATGTGGACACCACACCCTATCTCCTCGGCAATATCTTCTGCGATGTCACTACAACACCATGTTAAGATATATGATGCAACCCTGGGGCCAAAAAGTTTGAAGACCCCTGCATCTACCTGTTCTCTAACACCTCTCCATGCATGTGGCTGCATCTACTGGGACTATAACACTATATCACCTACCTAATAGACTTTTAAAGTGATTATAATTTATAATTATAAATGGTGCTCTTTTGCATCTTTTTATATTTTGAGCCCTTGGACAGGGAGACATTAGTGATTTGATTTTCTCTGTAAACTGTTTTGAGAACTTTTTGTTGAAAAACAGTATATAAATACTGTTTATTATTTTTTATTATTGATAAAAATTCAGCCTTGGAATAAAAACACATGCTTTCTGCACATCTAACTTTGGAAAACACTGAAATCCGCAAAAAAACAACAACAACAACCATTTTCACCTACCTCTACTCATAAGACATGCTGGCATCTTGCTCATTCTAGTGGTGTCCTTCCTTCTTGGTAATAGGTATTTTAGCTGAGCTTCTCTTATTGAGTTTTAAATATCCACTGTGCTTTCTGAGAGATTTGAGCCTCTTGATTTTCCCTAGCAGAGTCATTTTTACCAGACCCTCAATTTTAGAAGTGCCTTCTTTTGAAGTCAAATGTGTCTGGGATGGCCAATTTGCAGAAGATTCTTGGTGGACAAATCAATATGGAAAGGGTCCATGAAGGTAAGAAGCTTGAGAGCTGTTGGTTTAGTGTTACTTTCTGTACAAAGCATTTTATAGTGGTTAGCAACTGGGGACTTTTATCGGCATGCATGTTTCAAAGTTTGCCTTGCAGTTATAGGGTCCTGGCAAGCAAATGTGACCTAGAGAGAGATAGAAAGATTGGATGGACTGCTTGCTGTTTTCTGCTTGGCTTGCATGGCAGCCCATTAGTGAATTGCAACTTGACTTGGCAGTTTTCTAGGTTTCATTTGGACACATAAGGGGCATTGCTTCCACATAATTAATTACATAGTGCAAAGGAAAGTTGGCAGAGACCAGGCTGTAAATACCATCTTGCAGAAGCCTTGATCTAGGACATGTTTAAGTCATTTGAACAAATTCATGCAATTATCCAGCATCTGAAGAATGCCACATTCATCTGAGTTGAGCTTCTGTTCTCTTGAACATTTTCTCTCAGGTGTTTTAGGGCCCAATCCTATAGGCCATTAATGCTGGCACTGGGCATTGTAAGCATGCCGTAAAGCACTCTCATGGAACCATGGGAGGAGAGAGCCAGGCCAGTGCCAGGAGGAGTAGGACATGTGGCTGCCAGAGGTAAAAAAGACTGTAAGGTGGCACTTCAGCAGGGGAGGAATTCTGGGGTGAGGGAGGGCTGGGTGGTGGGAGGAACTAGCCCAGGAGGGGGGTGGGACTGGCAGAGACCTCCTCCGCCAGAGCCTATCCTCCATACAAAGGCCGTCATGGAGGTTCTCAAGTCTGCGTCGGCAAAATAACTGACACAGACCTGAGAAACCTCATTATGAAGTCTGCACCCTTAATTGGGGGAAGAGAACAAATGTTCCCTCCCCCCCCCAGGAGACCTCTGGAAGCTTCCCAGCACAGGATACAGTGGTCACCATATTGGCACCACTCTTCCTCCAAAAGTTGGGAAGCTTAGGATTGGGCTGTTAGACTTTGTGCAATTAAAGTATCAGATCCAAAAGTTTCCCTTCCTTCAACAGAAGAAGTTTTCCCTGGATGAAGCTTCCTTTTGGAGGAAGGAAGGCCATTTAATTGAAATATTTCTAAATTGAATATTTCCATGGGAGATTCCAATCAAAATGGTTCAGGAACACCAATCTCAGCAGCTATCTTGTCCATTCAACATTGTCCCGTTTTCACTGGAAATGTAGAAATTCATGTTCCATACTTGATTTGAGGTAAAATAAAAACCTGCTCTCCTCTTCACTCCATTGTAGAGAGCAGAATTTCTAAGGGCCCTATCCTATCCAACTTTCTAGGGTTGATACAACTGCAATGCAGCCCAGAGGTAAGGGAACAAACTTTCCCTTACTTTGAGGAGGCCTCCATGACTACCTCCATGACTATTCCCCCCTACTGCAGGATGCAGTGCACTCTCTGTTAGTGCAGCTGGAAAGTTGGATAAGATATGGCCCTAAGGAAAGAAGGTGTTGTGGATTACTGATAAAATGTCCCCCTTTTGCTCTGTCCTAAATGACAGATAAAATGTCCTCCTTTTGCACTTTTCAACCACTGTACCATGGCTCATTGGTGTGCCACAATGGTTTGCAGGTGTGCTGTGGGATTTTGGGGAAGGGCATATATTAATAGTGCCATTGGGGGATGTGAGCCCCTGGCTGGCAGTGTGGTGTGCCTTGTCAATAGTCAAAAAAAACTGGAGTGCCCTGACAATTTTAGCACCTTGTCAGTGTGCCGTGAGATGAAAGAAGCTGAAAATTGCTGCAGTACATTATTTGATTTGATACTAACAGCCCAGTATCATCCCCGCCCACCCCATTAGTGCAGCAGTGCCAAACAAGATTGCACTTTATCCATGGGGGTGGGGGGAATCGGGAAGCCTCAGAAGGAAAAAGGGATTGAAATCCCCTTACCCCTCTGTAAGCTTCCCACCCTGCAACGGGTCTTCTCAGACTTGCACCAACAATTTTAATGGCGCCAATTGGAGGAGAGAGAGAGGGCAGGGTGGATGCTGCTGGAGGGGACAGGATCCAGTGCACACCATCACCGCTGAATCCACTCTCTCCTGCAGCCTGTCTGCCCTCTGTCCTCCCGCTCCCTCAGTTTCACTCCTCCCTTCCCTCATTTTGCCCTCCTCCACCCCACCCCCCCATCGGCTTATCTGCTCCAGCAGGTGACCAATGATCAGGCAATCAGGAAGCTGCCAGCTTTCCTGCCATTACCCTGGCAGCATGCTACCCAATAGGACTGGACTCCCTTGAACTCTCTGGAACTTACTTTTGAAGACACACATGGACCTGCGCTTAGAAGTTGCTTTCCTCTTTTCTCAGAAAGTCATCCCTGATGTACTTCACAGAAATCAAACTGGCTTGCATCCATTCTCAGTAAATCTAACTCATAACCTGTGGGATCCAACTGTTTTAAAGTTTCAGTGGTGGAAGTTTTGAACTGAAGTTCAAGATATGAAGAGGAGTTCTCCCTCCCCCACCATTCCCACATATACTGTCAATCAAGTTCCCATCTTTCTCAAAAGTCTGCACAAGCTGCACCTTTAATTGCTATATTGCTATAGCAGTTCTGATGAAGAACTGGACCAAAAGTTAGCCATTATACTGTCAAACTCTCCACTCTTGCCTTCTGCCTATTTTGCCCCAGAGGTACAGGGGCCGCTGTAAGTATTCCAGTCTCGGTCACTGCACAGATAATAGTTAATGCTGGGCTAATTTATACCCTGGGGTCTGTGGACTATTTTTCTTATGAATGAATCTCATCGGGATCTAAAATGGTAATTTCTTTTCCCATTGCTAGATTGCATAAAGTTCAGTACATTAGTTTGCTTGAGGTTAGATGGTGTATTTTTCAAGGGCATGAATATTTAAATGAGTTTCCTCCTTTCTTGTTAGAAACATTTCCTTGAACTTAGACCCACTGAATACAGTAGGACTTACTTCTGAGTAAACATGCAATTGCACTGCAACAGTAAAACTTCAAACTTTGAAACACAAAACAGTGGTGCAACTAAGGCATCTGTCATCCAGGGGGGGACAAAAAAATTTTAACACCCCATACAACATACCCCATTACACCCCCCCAAATGAATTTACACCCCACATACCCCACTCCACACCTTAGAGGCCTTCTAAAAGCACTTCCGGTTTTCAGTGAAGACCAGAAGTGCCTTTCAGAGGCTTCTAAGACACTCCCTCAAGGCGTGGTGCCCGGGGCAATATATGTCATGCCCCCCTTAGCTATGCCACTGACACAAACCAAAAGCCTAATCCTGTCCCAAACTAAATCAATTCAGTCCAGTTTTCAATAGCAAAAATAAACAGAATAACAAAACAAAGATATTCAACATGTTTAAATTGCACTAGAAGAAATACATTGATTATAAGCATAGCCCAAGTCTAAACAGGTTTACGTGGAAGTAAATTCCACTGAATTCAATGGGACTTCCTTCTAAGCAAATGAGTTTAGGGTGGTAACTGTACCATTTGCTAATCTGTGCATGTTATCTTGGAATTTGGCATGACAGAATTCAGTAGGGCTTACTCCCAGGTTAGAAGGCTCAGAGCTGCCTCTTTTAAACCTGATATCATATGCCTCTTCCCCTGGAGGTTGCTTCCACCAAGTTCAGTGGAGCTTACTCCCAAATAAGAAAGTAAAAGATGGCAGTCTCAAGATTATGATGGTGAACAACTTTGGAATGCAAATTTAAGCAAATTCTGCTCTGGCAGCCATCCTGCCAGGAGTGTTTTTAATGAAAATGCACCTTCTTTAATGAGATTTGTGCTTTAGTTGCTGTGGCTTTCACCATCTTAGTTTATTCATTGCCTGCAAAGAAAAAAAAAGATTATTTCAGTGTCTGTTGTCATGGCATGGGTAACAAGAAGCTAATGAGAATACGATACAGACACAAAAGGAACAAAAAAATGGACCATCACTCTTGGGTTTGGGTTACTTCCCCACCAGGCAAAAAGTCCCCCCAAGGAATCCTAGTTCCTTTGAGCAGGAGAATGAAATATCTAAATAATTTACTCAGGTAAATTGAGAGGAGATGATGCATGTTAATTTACTATCATTTACTTTTTTAAAAAGTTAATGTTTAATAAATGCATAGCATTTAATTTAACTTTTAGGTAATTTATAATTAAACAGCCCGTAAGAAGCAATTAATTCTTTGCTCCCCAACTTTTAAAAGGTCTCTGATCCTGTTTAAAGCCTGATTATTAATAGAAATGAATTACCTTTGCATATTCCAGCGAATATAGAATATTACTGGCTGACATTTTTTCCCCCTTTGCTGTCTTTTTCTTTTAACAGTTTTTAGAAACTCAGAAGCACCTAGAGACCTCAAACAAGAAAGTATTTTTCTGCAATAAGAACTATAGGCCAAAATTCAATTGCTACTTTGGGCATGTTGAAAGGCTTGGATATGGCCAAGGGAATTTTTGGGATGGCAGACCGCCATGCTTATGGACACTGTACTGAGGTGTGACATGCAGCATGGGAGTCTGCTGTGCGAGAAAGACACGTCCAAGGCTCCTTTGGGTCTGTCAAACTTGGATCCAGCAAGTCAATGAGAAATTAATCTGGCTTTTAATTAATCTGGCTTGAATCCAAAGATCATTTCCGTGACTGAATCATAGTATTTGATACAACCGCTTAATAATCTTGTATGAACTTTGGCTAAAGTTTGGTATGTTTGGCTAAAGTTTGGCTAAAGCTTGTATGAACTTTGGCTAAAGTTTGACATAAATTAAAAGTGAACAAAGGTGAAAAGCACAGGTAGTTAGTTGTTTATTGGCTAGATCAGGGTTTCTCAAACTATGCATCATGACTCACTTGGTGGGTTACAACCCAATGTCCAGTGAGTCTTGGGTTGAGCTTTCCCACCTGTCCTTTGGTTTGCTCCAAATGGGAGCCTTCCAGATGCAATTAGAGGACACACTGGGCCTCTGCTGGCCTCAGAAGGCCCCAGAAGCAGCCTGAAAGTCACGAACTGGTACGTGAAAGTCACAGGTTAGTGAAAGTGACTTCCAGAGGCTTGTGGAGGCCCAGCACTGGAGAAGGAGGTGGGTCATAGTGCCTTCTACCACAGATCTGGTGAGTTGCAGTAGGAGGAAGTTTGACAGCCCATGAGCTATTCTGTTTGAGTAACAGTTCGAGTGTAGTTTGAGTTTGAGTGTTTGAGTTTGAGTATGTTTTAGTAACAGTTTGGGTATAAAGTTCAATTCATAAAATTGCTACCTCATTTTGGAATCTGTTATTTTGCAGGACTCAGTCGAACATGGGCAAATGATACTGCATCTCTGGGTTTGTCAAGAAACGCGAACCTTGTAAGTTGCCATCAGTGCCACGAGGGCTAGAGCCCAAGCAAGGTTTAGAGTACAGAAAGTTTTTCACAGTAACTTTGACAATGTAGAGAGCTGAATTCATGAACATTCAGAAATACAAAATGTAGAGGCTTGTAGAGAAAATCCTGGGTGAGGCAGGTAGAAAAGGCTCAGCCAGGTCTTGGAGTAGTAACATGAGTGATCAGAACAGGATTGCTTAGTCTTCCTCATCTTGCCCACCCAGCAAAAAGGCCAGGACAGCCTTGGGAGCTGCAGGGCCCAACTGGAGCTGCGGGATCCAATTATATCTACAGAGAGATATAAATAAAATGCATTCTAGACTTTAAATCTCTATGTACTGGTTGGCAACCTTCAGTCTCTAAAGACTATGGTACAAGCCTACAGCCCCCGGTGTTCCCAGGCGGTCTCCCATCCAAGTACTAACCAGGCCTGACCCTGCTTAGCTTCCGAGATCAGACAGAAAGCAATCAAAATGTGCACTTAAAAAGTGCACATGAGTTAATGGACCAAATGGATCTAAGTACATAAGAACATAAGAACAGCCCCACTGGATCAGGCCATAGGCCCATCTAGTCCAGCTTCCTGTATCTCACAGCGGCCCACCAAATGCCCCAGGGAGCACACCAGATAACAAGAGACCTCATCCTGGTGCCCTCCCTTGCATCTGGCATTCTGACATAACCCATTTCTAAAATCAGGAGGTTGCGCATACACATCATGGCTTGTACCCCGTAATGGATTTTTCCTCCAGAAACTTGTCCAATCCCCTTTTAAAGGCGTCTAGGCTAGACGCCAGCACCACATCCTGTGGCAAGGAGTTCCACAGACCGACCACACGCTGAGTAAAGAAATATTTTCTTTTGTCTGTCCTAACCCGCCCAACACTCAATTTTAGTGGATGTCCCCTGGTTCTGGTGTTACGTGAGAGTGTAAAGAGCATCTCCCTATCCACTCTGTCCATCCCCTGCATAATTTTGTATGTCTCAATCATGTCCCCCCTCAGGTGTCTCTTTTCTAGGCTGAAGAGGCCCAAACGCCGTAGCCTTTCCTCATAAGGAAGGTGCCCCAGCCCCGAAATCATCTTAGTCGCTCTCTTTTGCACCTTTTCCATTTCCACTATGCCTTTTTTGAGATGCGGCAACCAGAACTGGACACAATACTCCAGGTATGGCCTTACCATCGATTTGTACAACGGCATTATAATATTAGCTGTTTTGTTCTTAGTACTTTTTCTAATGATCCCAAGCATAGAATTGACCTTCTTCACTGCCGCCGCACACATTTTAGTATAAAATTGCATACAAGACTAAGGATTGCATGGAATCCTAACCCCTTATGGTGGTGCTTTCCAGCACTGACATAAGGGCAATGCAGCTCTGAGGTAAGGGAACAAAGATTCCCTTACTTTGAGGAGGCCTCCGTGAGTGACACCCAACTGCAGGATGCAGCACACGTCCCATTGGCACCGCTATGCCAGTGCTGGAAAATACTGACAAAAGGGGCTAGGATTGCACCCTAGGTTACCCTAGCATAGGGCGGGGGGGGTCCTTAGGCAAGGAGCCCAATTGGAAGCACTTGGTCCACTTGACTTAAAGACAGCCCTGAAAGAGGCAGAGCTTCCCACTCTTTCTTTCTCTTACTGTAAGGACCAGCTCCCTGCCACTCTCTCTTGCTCCCATCTGGCCATGTTGAAACCAAGAGGGTGGGCGAGCATGCTGGAAGCAACAAGCAGAAGGTGGCTGTCATTGACTGGCTGGTGGGGGATAGGATTGGGCTGTTAATTTCTGGGGAAACTGACCTACTATCTTGCTTCAGCATCAGCAATTGTGTGCATCACTGTGGCTTTACCCTGATGCCTTGGAATGAACTTTTAACAGCACATCCAGTCATGTTTTATTAATCTATTTTTCGATACGTTTATATCAGTTCCAGGTTTTAAAAAATACCCTTGCAATTACCCTTACATAAAAACCAATTTAAAAGACAAATAAATAAAACAAAAGGAATGAGCACCAGCTAAAAACAAGAGCCGCAAGTGAAAGCCTCGGCACATTATTTCAAATACACAATTAGCAGTGCTTACAAATAATCACCAAATTTTGAATTAAGTCTAAAAGCAGCGGTTCCCAAACTCCTGAGGAGCAGTGGCGTAACTAAAGGGGGTGCAAAGCACTAAGTTTTGCAGGGGGCCTCACCACAGCGTGCAACGGGCCCCTCCTCTTCCCTTCAGGGCCATTCTACAAGGTGAGAGCATTCCCACCACCACATCAGCACCTCGAGGCCCTCGAGGCTTCTCAATGCGGCCCTCAGGGAGCCCCCAGTCTCCAATGAGCCTCTGGCCCTCCGGAGATTTGTTGGAGCCCACACTGGCCCGACGCAACTGCTCTCAGCGTGAGGGCGACTATTTGACCTCTCTCATGAGCTGTGGGATGAGAGCTCCCTCCACTGCTTGTTGTTTCACATCTGAGATGCAGTAGTGGCAGCAAAGGAAAGGCCAGCCTTGCTTTGTGCAAGGCCTTTTATAGGCCTTGAGCTATTGCAAGACCTTCATTCATTTATATAAGTTCATCTTTAATATATTCATGTATGTAAATTTATGTAAATTTATTCAAATTTGAAATGTAAATTGATTCTTTTTTTCCCCGGCCCCTGACACAGTGTCAGGGAAATGATGTGGTCCTGCTGCCAAAAACTTTGGACACCCCTGGTCTAAAAGGATGGATGCAAATTAAAAAAAACTCAAACATGATGATTCCCCCAAGAGTAAACATACAGGATGACTTGAGATCAGTGCAGTTCTTCAAGGGCTGATAGGTTACAGGCAGATTGAGGGTGGGGATTGTTCTCTCTCACCTTCTGGGGGTCAGATGAGGTGATGTGCAGTTTTTTTTCTGAATTTCTATTGGATTATGCTGATATATACTATTTGAGGCTATGGGCTAAGGATATGAGTCATAAACATTTCAGGTATATCAGTTAATAAGCATTTCAACCGCTGCCTTTTTCTTTCCTTGATGTCAAGGTTTATCCTCCATGGAGAAAATATGGGCGCTGCAATAGTAATTAATTTACTGCTCAGTTGCTTAAATTATATTACAGGGCTAAAGCTTTAGGAATAGGACCTGATAGACAGGGGTGTGCGTGTGTTTGCTTCTGCTTGACACCATTTACTATTAATAGCTACATCTGTACATCCATTGATGCAAAAACTGTCACCAAGCTCTTCAGACAGCTTCTTACGATGGGGATATAAAAATAAACCTTTTTGCTGCCAGCTGATTCCGACAGATAAAATGCCTAGGCTGCTTTTATTTGTGTGCGAGATCCTTGGTGTCTGCTGTCGTGTAACCGGCAGCCTTTAAACGTTTTTTAATACCCTTTCCCTTTTTCAGCCATGTGGCTTCCCAAAGTGATTCATCATTTGCATTTCAAAGAGATTCCCACTGGTACTTCAGGTGAGATAGGAAGGCACAGTTAGCAAATGCAATGATTTATCAAAATGAAGCCTGGGGACTCTGGAGGCCATCCTACAGTAACTCTCATTGGCAACCTTCAGTCTCGAAAGACTATGGTATCGCACTCTGAATGGTGGTTCTGGAACAGCGTCTAGTGTGGCTGAAAAGGCCAATCCGGGAGTGACAATCCCTTCCACACCGGGAACAAGTGCAGTCTGTCCCTGGTCTGCCTCCCTGGCTATGGGCCTTCCTTCTTTGCCTCAGACTGTTGGCCAAGTGTCTCTTCAAACTGGGGAAGGCCATGCTGCACAGCCTGCCTCCAAGCAGGCCACTCAGAGGCCAGGGTTTCCCACTTGTTGAGGTCCACTCCTAAGGCCTTCAGATCCCTCTTGCAGATGTCCTTGTATCGCAGCTGTGGTCTACCTGTAGGGCGCTTTCCTTGCACGAGTTCTCCTTAGAGGAGATCAGAGTGTCAGGAAAACTTTGGCACAGGCCAGCATCAGTGTTTGGTTTACAGAGAGGGGAGATCTTGAATTACCCCCAATTTTCCCTTTTGCTTAGCCAGTGAAGGGGTTCCATTCAGTGAACCCCTGTGCACTGTCATCACTGCCCAATGGCTCTGATGGGGAGTGGGACTGCTTACATAGTGTGTAGCACTACCTGCAATATTTACTGCAGGTATAAATAAACCCCTCTCCACTATGCTGTTGCTCTGGAGATAGGGCAGGATGATATCTTACTGCTTATAACTTTACACAGTAAGCAGAATGCATTGTCTGCATTAGGTTTCGGTGTCTTCCATTCTGGGGTCATGAGGACATAAAAACATAAGAAGAGCCCCTCTGGATCAACTCCAGCTTCCTGTATGTCACAGTGCCCACCAGGCACACAAGAGAATAAGAGTCCTGCATCCTGGTGCCTTCCTTTGCATCTGGCATTCTGAGGGAGCCTACTTCTAAAATCAGGAGGTTGTTCATACCCATCATGGCTTGTAACCTGTGATGGACTTTACCTCCAGAAATCTGTACAATCCTCTTTTAAAGGCATTTAGGCCAGATTCCATCACCATATCCTGTGGCAAAGAGTTCCACAGACTAATTACATGCTGGCTAAAGAAATCCAACATAATAGTAACACTCTAAGAGAGGTCCCAAAGGGAACTCGTGCAAGGAAAGCACCCTACAGGTAGACCACAGCTGCGATACAAGGACATCTGCAAGAGGGATCTGAAGGCCTTAGGAGTGGACCTCAACAGGTGGGAAACCCTGGCCTCTGAGCGGTCCGCTTGGAGGCAGGCTGTGCAGCATGACCTTTCCCAGTTTGAAGAGACACTTGGCCAACAGTCTGAGGCAAAGAGGCAAAGAAGGAAGGCCCATAGCCAGGGAGACAGACCAGGGACACACTACACTTGCTCCCAGTGTGGAAGGGATTGTCACTCCCAAATCGGCCTTTTTAGCCACACTAGACGCTGTTCCAGAACCACCATCCAGAGCGCAATACCATAGTCTTTCGAGACTGAAGGTTGCCAACACACACAAGAGAGGTCCCCAAAGAATGCTGTCCAATGGCGGAAACTTTTTGTAACAAGTTCATCCCAATCCTTTGTTTCCTTGGTCTATAACAAAACTGTAGATTCAGAAATGTACCTTTCTGGTATGAGTAGGGAATGCTTTCGTTTTTTGTTCAAAAACATCACTGGGGGGGAGAGACAGGTTTCTCCCCCCAATCTAAAAGGGTAGGATCCGATACCAGAGATGTGACTTTCAGGAGAATTTTTAAAAATATGGACACTCAAATTTCTCAAAGTCATTGGAGGTTAAGAGCAGGTTGTGCAGCTCGTCGGGACTCAGTACCTTCCTGATGAATTTGCTGATTTCAGGAAGAAAGTGCCATGTCACTGGACCAAGGATGGCCCATTTTTCTCAGCTGCCTTGAAGCTAAACTGAGAAGTTTAATTAATTGCCAATGTGGGGTGAAATTAGCCCATCAGGCATAAGCAGAATTCATTTCTAATTAAGTGCTATGAATGTGGGTCACCGGATTCAAGGAGGAAGGGTAGGTCAAGCCTCATCCCTCTTCATTTGTTCCAGGTCATTGTCCTACTCTGCTTGGCTGGAGAACAAAAATGGTCCATCTTGATAAAAAGTTCCCTTTGGTCTCCATCAGCTATGTTGCACTTTTAAAGTCCCCATGTGTCTTGATTTGCTTCTCTTTTCTCTGTTCCCAGTCCAAGCTAGAACTGCATACATTCTGTTATAATAAAGTGCCATCCTTTTTGCTGCTCAGGAAGGCAAAAAATATATAGGCAATTATTTTTATGGCACCAATCTGTTTTTAAGTGTTAGAATATGTTGTCTTAATACATTTACCAGAGACTGTTGTCAAGCATATTATTCTCTTTAGATGACACTTTCTAGTGTTTGCATTAGTCAAACTCTGGCATTAAACTATTTGCTTTAGAAAACAAAGAAGATAAATCGGTAGGGGTGATGAAAAACTTAAGTGCTGCACCAAATTTTAGTGTGGTTCAATTTTTGCTGTGGAAGTTGCTATTTGGGGACATAACAGTGTTCACAGAAACCCTCTACTTGCCATTCCTCCATGGATTTGTGTGTCTTTTCAATCATTGTTTCCCAGCCTGTTGCTGCTATGGGAAGGAGGAATGGTACCCTACTGCCCAAGTCACCAGGATGCTACCCCTTGAATTGCCAAGCTTCACTGGCAGTTTATTGCCTACCACAGATCTTTAGATTGATGGAATTAGCTCTATGGGATCACCTGATTTCCTAGGCATTGAAGATTCTGGGCTATGGAACTAGTGGTCAACTGCATGCAGAAAGTTCCTTCCCCCAACAAAGAACCCCCATGGTGCAAAGAGACCAGAACCTGTGTGTGGACCTGTCGGGGGTCCCACCTGAAAGCTTTGCAATGCCCTGGCTGGAATATTCAAAAAGTCCCTGCAACTTTTCATGATTTCTTTCTTCATCTCCAAAGTGGGAGACATGAAACTGAATTAATTGAGCCACTTTCTGTAATGTTGAACTTTAAAAGGAGCACTGTTTCCATTCACTCGAAGTATGTCACCAACATGCTTTCACGTTTCAGCAACGCCTGCATCTTACCTGCCGGATGTCTTGCCCTTTTCTATAGCAACCATCACCATAGTAGCTAATACGATTATATATTTATAGCTCTTTTAGATCCTAAGGGAAAAGGTCTTTCATATGTAGGAAGCCGAGCTGAATTGAACATAGCAATTGGATATGCATTGAATTATTCAGAGCAAGGCGGCTCTGCTTTATGCCCACTAAACTGCAAACAAAGTTGGAAACAGATTGATGGTCTTTGTCTGAAGTTGCTGGTTTGCCATCTTTCCATTAGCTACAAGTGTCTATTCCACATTCATTACTTTACCCATTTTGTTATCCAGGACACATTTATTGTCATTGCCAAGATTCAGCACATTATTTAATTGGGCGACTGACTTTGGATAAGGTCAAACTTAGGGTGTTGATTGTTCTTAAAGGCTTAACGAACTAATCAAGGGTGAACTTTAGCGCTATTGAACTAGTAAATTTCCACTTCACTTAAAAAAAACACATGGCCAAGAGGAAGTGAACAAAGTCGGTCTTTGTGGGAACCCTCTGAAGCTGTCAATTAGAACCTGAACTTCTGTGAATGAAAAACGTCCTCAGATCCTGCTCAGAAATAAGCCCTGCTCCTCTGTTAAAGAGAACACCTAAGCCTAATTCTCAGCAAAGCAGTCTGTCTGAGCTGTCCCAGCATATATCAAGAAAATATATAGGTCCTACATAACCTGTTTAATTGTTGTGGTTCAGATTCCACCTATACAGAAATATCAAGTGGTGTTTAGAATAGAGTCTTTCCCATGATGACATCCATCCATTGGAGGAATCTCCCTGAGATCTTTTCTCTTTTCTGGCTTGGTCTGATGGTCAAGCTAATGGCTCCCTGAAGACAGCTAAAGAGGAGCAACACTGGTTGAACCTTGGATGGGACACCAAGGCTGACAAGCTGTCATGAAAGGAAAGAACCAGGAGAAGTCACTGTGACCCAGTGGCATAGCTAAGGAGGTGCAGGGGGTAGCAGTTGCACCAGGCATCAAGCTTTAAGGGGGCAACAAGCTGAGCTTGATACTAGTGACCAAAATTGTGAAAATCTTGGTATGTATGAATAATATCATCATATCATATATCACTGGAAAGGTAATCTAATGCAGAATCCAATGCAACAAACAGCACTGGAATATCTGTATTCTATCAAAAGTTATGGCCAATTAACCAGAAAATGAAAACACAACTGTCTTATGGAACAAAAAATGGATTTGCTCAACTCCAGACTGACCTATGAGACTGATTGTTCTGAGTGCCAATGAGATGTTGTTATGATACAGCATGCAACAAATAACTTTTTATTTATTTACTTAATTAAATTTGACTTCATCATATGGGGAGCTACAAAATCTTCTTTGACCCTGGGTAGCAGATATATGCCTTAGCTACGCCACTGACTAGGGGGAGGCAGCAGAGCAAGTGGGTGGTGAACTGCTTGGGGGAGAAGGTAGGTTCCTTCCAATTTTCACTTTTCAAAAAGCCATGGCGTGATGTTACTACCGGTTGTGACATCACTTCTGGGGCAACATTTTGAGCTTGGCACTGGGCTACACGATCATTAGCTACGCCACTGCTGTGACCTCACTGTGAGTGACAGATTCACAACAATAAACTGCCAAAGGAATGTATAGAGTGACTCTTGTTGTGAGAGTTAGTGAGAAAGGCAGTATATTAACAGTTGTTGTTGTTGTTAACCCAACATATAATTAATCTATGTAACCTCTTGCCACAGGATGTGGTGATGGTATCTGGTCGAGATGCCGTTAAAAGGGGATTGGACATATTAATGGAGGAAAAGTCCATCATAGGTTACAAACCATGATGGGTATATGCAACACGCAGATCCTAGAAGTAGGCTCCCTCAGAATCCCAGATGCAAGGGAGAGCAATAGGATGCAGGTCTCTTGTCTTGTTTGCTCCATGAATCATCTGGTGGGCCACTATGGGAATCAGGAAGCTGGACTATATGGGCCTTGGGTCTGATCCAGCAGGGCTCTGCTTATGTTCTTTCTTTCTTATGATGCTGTTTTTTGGTAGGAGGGAAAGCCCTAAAGAACTGAGGTAGTGCAATGGCTCAGGTATAAATCAGGAAGACCCTGCTTTGAAAATCAGCCTTGCCTTGAATTTGCTAGATAGCCTTGGGCAAGCCACTCTCTTTATACGCCTCAGCCTCTCATCTGCATCGCCGGGATACGAATAGAGTTCTACTTTATAGGATTGCAAGAATTATAGCAAGAGAATGTGTATATGAGTAGCACATAACTGCGAAGTATTACAGCTTCAACCTTAACAGCTTAATCAAACTAATTAAATTAAAAATGTGTGGCTAAATTAAAAATCAGCACCAGTTTATCAAGGACTGCCTGCTCCCACAAACCCACTATTTAATGTCCCATAAGATTTTTTGTTGCTGAGCCAAGCTACCCAGGTGGCTGTCCAGTGCACCACATGTCAGGCAGGAGCCCCTCCAGCCACAGCCTTGCTGAGGGAGAGTCAGCATGGCTTCTGTAAGGGTAAGTCTTGCCTCACGAACCTTATAGAATTCTTTGAAAAGGTCAACAGGCATGTGGATGCGGGAGAACCCGTGGACATTATATATCTGGACTTTCAGAAGGCATTTGACACGGTCCCTCACCAAAGGCTACTGAAAAAACTCCACAGTCAGGGAATTAGAGGACAGGTCCTCTCGTGGATTGAGAACTGGTTGGAGGCCAGGAAGCAGAGAGTGGGTGTCAATGGGCAATTTTCACAATGAAAAGCGATCTGTCCTGGGACCAGTGCTTTTCAACCTCTTCATAAATGACCTGGAGACAGGGTTGAGCAGTGAAGTGGCTAAGTTTGCAGACGACACCAAACTTTTCCGAGTGGTAAAGACCAGAAGTGATTGTGAGGAGCTCCAGAAGGATCTCTCCAGACTGGCAGAATGGGCAGCAAAATGGCAAAATGGCAGATGCGCTTCAATGTCAGTAAGTGTAAAGTCATGCACATTGGGGCAAAAAATCAAAACTTTACATATAGGCTGATGGATTCTGAGCTGTCTGTGACACATCAGGAGAGAGATCTTGGGGTGGTGGTGGACAGGTCGATGAAAGTGTCGACCCAATGTGCGGCAGCAGTGAAGAAGGCCAATTCTATGCTTGGGATCATTAGGAAGGGTATTGAGAACAAAACGGCTAGTATTATAATGGCATTGTACAAATCGATGGTAAGGCCATACCTGGAGTATTGTGTCCAGTTCTGGTCGCCGCATCTCAAAAAAGACATAGTGGAAATGGAAAAGGTGCAAAAGAGAGCGACTAAGATGATTACGGGGCTGGGGCACCTTCCTTATGAGGAAAGGCTACGGCGTTTGGGCCTCTTCAGCCTAGAAAAGAGACGCTTGAGGGGGGACATGATTGAGACATAGAAAATTATGCAGGGGATGGACAGAGTGGATAGGGTGATGCTCTTTACACTCTCACATAATACCAGAACCAGGGGACATCCACTAAAATTGAGTGTTGGGCGGGTTAGGACAGACAAAAGAAAATATTTCTTTACTCAGCGCGTGGTCGGTCTGTGGAACTCCTTGCCACAGGATGTGGTGCTGGCGTCTAGCCTAGATGCCTTTAAAAGGGGATTGGACAAGTTTCTGGAGGAAAAATCCATTATGGGGTACAAGCCATGATGTGTATGCGCAACCTCCTGATTTTAGGAATGGGTTAATTCAGAATGCCAGATGTAGGGGAGGGCACCAGGATGAGGTCTCTTGTTATCTGGTGTGCTCCCTGGGGCATTTGGTGGGCCGCTGTGAGATACAGGTAGCTGGACTAGATGGGCCTATGGCCTGATCCAGTGGGGCTGTTCTTATGTTCTTATGTTCACAAGGTGGAGCTCACAGGGGCCTCTGAAACCATCTACCATTTTCTGATGGGTGGGACCAGAGGCATTCTTAGAGGCAGTGGTGCCTGAGGTGGTAACATAGTGATGTCTCAATGTCATGTGATGTTGCTACATCACTTCCAGGTTCTCCTGCAGGAGGAGATGCTGGAGGGGTGGCAGCAATTGGCTATCTGGCTACTACTCCTTTCCTCCTCCTTTGAAGGCTCAACAAGAGCCTCCAAAGGAGGAGAGGGGTGGCACCGATCTCCAAGCCACAGAAACATGAGAAGGCCATGGTGTCCTCTACATACCTGCCACTGCAGCTGGTGCTGCTTCTCCCACCACAACCATCTTGCTGGGATTCACATAGCACCCCCTTCCAGCCTTGTGCCCAAGGTGGACCACCCCCCACCTCCACTTGCGATGCCGCTGAGTGGGGGACTTGAAGGGGGGAGTTGTTGCTCAGAGTTGCCTCTTCTAAAACCCTCCAGCTTTTCATATTTTAATGCAATATTGCTCTAAAAACATTGGGGGGCAGATGCAACAGTGGTTGGTGTGCATGGCCAGTGGGTAGGGGAAGCTGCAGCTCTCCAGTCCATTTTTATTTTTTTTGTCTTTCTGGCAAGCCTTGTGCTGTGGCTATGGCTATTGTACACATTAGTGAAGTGAGGCTCATGCTGGCCAAGTGTCTGCCACAGGATATGCTAAGCCCCCATACTCAGACCACAATGCCCCCCCCCCCCAGAACTGGAAGAAGCCAGGATGATTGCAGCCACAATACTCCACCGGTGTCAGCCCATGATATTTTCCTGCTGAATTGGAGCACCAAATGGAAGTCATTTGGGGAGAATAAGCCAAGTGGGATCCAGTAAATTAAATAAATATATAATAGATCCCAAACTGCAGACTATAACCAGCTGTCCTGTCAAATTCCCCTTTTCAAATTTGAGAAACCATATGACCACTGCAGGCTAACTAGCTTTCCACATCCACAAGATAGCCAATCCTAGTTACATGCAGAGCTCCACTGCACTCCACCACCAGGGTAGCTCACCTGTTCAAAGTGCAGATGTCCTCCTTCCTCCCCTCAGCAGCTTCTCCAGCCACAGTAGCCACACCTTGGTTCTCAGCAGCTCCTGAGCATGGCAGCCAGACTCCAGCAGGCAGTCCTTCTGCTCTTTCTCTTTCTACATCCACACCCACTGGTCATGATTCTCTCACCTTTTTCCCCAGGGTCCTCATGATCCCTACTAAGTTGCAGCTGTAAGTCACGCCCACTATAAGTCAAAGGCTCTGGGGTTAACTCCGTACTTCCCAGACCCGTCAACACAAGGGGCCACTGCTGACACCACACACTATCTCCTCGAGGGAAATCTTCATTTCCACTACTACATCAGTCCAGCATAGGCTGTGATGAATTATAATAATACAATCCCTGCCAGCCTTATCCAAGGCCACTTGCCACCAGCTGAGTTCAGGGGCAGAGAGAATATCTGAACTGGGGACTTCCTACTTCCACTAGCTCTGTAAGAAAGGAGAAAATGATCAGTTCCACAAAGAGTGTCACCAGAGAGCAACAGGAGACAAATAAACCACATAATCACCTGAACAGATGTTGGTCCAGATTATATGGCCAGATTATATGACCTCATAATCTAGCAAAAAGGAATCCTAATGAATTAGAGGCAGCCAAGCACTTAGTTTTACCCCCAAACTGAAAGATCAACAGTTTCCATAAAACAAAATGACAAACAAATCATGACTTGATTTTTTTTTTTTAATCCACCAGGAGCAATAAACACACTTTCAACAGTTTCAAGTGATTATTGTAACTTTGGTTGCACAGCAATAAGTGGTAGAACATCTGGTCTCCAAATGGGACTGTGTACATCCTTTGAGCTTGTCTTTGTCATCATTGGCTGATAAACTGTTTTATGTTTCCCAAAAGAATGAAAAAGAAACCGCTCAATGCAAAGTTTCCCTGTTTAATGTCTGTTGGACACAAATACTTAAGTATCAGGCATTTGGAGCTACATTTTCAATTGTTCCAAGCACATTTTAAAACCCTCTCTTTTTTTTTGTTTCAGCCAATTGCATTTTTACTTATTTTAACAAGAAAACTACCACCACTATCAACTGTATTCTACATGATTACACAGAAGACCCACTGTTACGTGCTTTGCTTAAGATCCTAGCCCTGGGATCACAAACATTTTCAGGAAATACTTGATCCATTTAGGGAGGTAATTCCCAAACTATGTGTTAACTGAATAACTGAAGTTTTTATAATACCGACTCACAGAGGAGGTTCTTTGCTATATCTCTGCAGGATTTACTGCTCTCCCATGTCCCCTTACAGTCAGCCTTCATTGGGGACAGATAAGTCTGTTGCATTGGGTATGATTAGGTGGTTCCATTACCCCTAATGCAGATACGTGGCAGAACTTAGCCACTTCCATCATTTGCACCCTCACTCTCCTAGCACTCTGTCTATCACCCACTGCTTCCCTCATGCTGACAGCTTCTCCATAATTTGGAAAAAACTTCCACCATCCCATCCTCTAAATTATGATGGTTAGAGAGTGTAAATTGTCCCTTCATTCATGATGCATGTTAGGCTAATCTTTCAGTTGTCCCCAGGTAATTATTGCTGATAGACAAATCAGGAACTCAGTTCATCCCATAGAGACTTCCCATGAGACCCCTCCCCAGGATAGGCCCAGAACTCAAGCATCATGCTTTGCAGATCAGTAGCTCTCTTGGTGACCCAGGTTCTAAGTGACTTCTCCTCAAGCTGGACAGCAAGAGAGGTTTTGTCAAGCTTCTCACCTTATGAACCTTGAGTCCTGTGTGTGACCTGAGACAGAGGCAAAGGGGAGTGAGTGGGTGATGCCCTGTGTAATCTGTTGTTGTTTGTGCTGCAAAGGAAGGGGTTAAAGAGCTCTTTGCTGTGTCTCAGTTTGCACAGGAATGTGTCAGTAGGTGGACCCAATGTTGTTGACCTTCCAACGCATGCTCCATTCAAAATATGGCTCTTGTCAAAAATTAAGTAGCAACCAGGGGATGGCTAGTGGGGTAAGGCATTTCTTGAGACCCTGTGCCATGAAGGGCGCAATCCTAACCCCTTTCCAGCACTGACATAAGGGCAATGCAACTCTGAGGTCAGGGAACAAACATTCCCTTACTTTGAGGAGGCCTCCATGAGTGTCGCCCAACTGCAGGATGCAGCACATGTTCCATTGGCACCGCTATGCCAGTGCTGGAAAGCACTGACATAAGGGGTTAGGATTGTGCCCTAAGTGACCTACATACCTGGAGTCAGTGCTGCCATCTTGGTTTTCATTTAACATAAGAGCCAACTAGATCAGAAGTGGCAAGTACAGTTGGCCTTCCATATCCATGGAGGCCTGGTTCTGGAACCCCACACAGATACCAAAATCTACAGATGTTCAAGTCCACAAATGTCACGCTGACAAATGGAGTAAATTTCAGAAATTAGCATAAATTTTGTAAATTTGCACAAATTCCATACATTGCCTGAATTCACATAAATTTCCTGAATCAATGTGAATGAAATGGCAGTCTGCAAGGCAAACTGGAGCACAACAGGGTAGGAGGTTTACATCTCAGCCAGCTAGAACAGCACAAGGTTGGTGCGAGGCGAACAAGTGCCGTGAAAAGGCAGGCTGGGAGATGAACAAGGGTATGTGGATCCCGACCCACATTTTGAGAAACCTTGTCTTAGTTCATGTACCCCAAGCCCCTCACCAGCCATACCTCCACCACCACAGCATCTAGTGTGCTTCTAAATGCCCCCTCCTAGCCTACAGATGTGCCCAAGCGCTTCTCTCTCTCTCTGACTCTTCCCCCAAGGCAGAAGGTCCTCCTCCCAGGACTCTTCCCCCCCCATCCAACTGCTCTACAAGACAGGTAACATCTTGCATTCTGGAACTCTTTCCCTTCTCCCCCCCCCTTTTTGTTCCCCTTCTCTCCCCATCTTTAGTTAGCAACTGGGATTGGCAGATCAGGGACCCCTAAAATCCTTCCCTACAATCTTTCCCTTTTTCTAATCTTTTCGGATGCACCAAATACTTTTCACATGCAACCACCATAAAGCTAGATACACTAGATGCAAGTACTAGAAACATATACTTATCATTTTTCCATTATGTTTACCTGTGTGCTTTTGTAATAAAAATATAATCTTTTATTGAAAGTTATCTTTCTCTCAGTCTCCTCATTAACCTAAAGGGAATTTCTCTGCATTACGCCATCTTGTTATCCAGCCTGCGATCCTGAAGTTCCAAAGAGGGTAGTATACTAATTCCCCTAAACAAAACAGCCCTTTTGGTAACACCTCCTAGCCCACAGATGTGCCCAAGCACTTCTCAAGAGCAGGAGCCAGCCCTGGTCCAGGGATTTAAGTTTTTCTTAGTGCTGACACTGTTATGGACTGAGAAGCGCCAAGCCACATTGAAGAGGTGGCCGGGTTAATCGTGTCTTGGATTATGGAAGTTAACTTTGGCAATTAATCCTTGCAAATGGTTGGGACTGAGAGCAGCCGTAGATTAGTGACTCATAATTACTTTGCTTTGCATCGGTTGGAAAGTTACACAGCTTTGTAAAATACAGAGAACCAGAAAAATCTAGAGGCCAGCCTGGGGAAAAAAATGTTAGCGAGAGCAATTTGTTGGAAATCCGGCTCGAAGCTCTTAATCCCATTGTCCCCATCTATGCTATCTATAGACACTGAGCAGTCTTTAGAGCTTCCTTCTGATAAATTTTAATATGGAAAATTTTCACTGAAGCACAATAGATATTAAAAAAAAATGATGACATTTAAATTTCAGAGGCTTAAATAAACTCCACCCAGCCATTATACTGTCATTATTGCTTCCCATATTTCACATACATACATAAACCTTTATTGGCATTAAAAACAATATAACACTTCCCATATTTTATTAAATTTCTTTGGGGTTGGGATCTAAATATTTTTAAGGTGTTAAGGCTGCAATCCTAAAATAATTAAGAATGTAGGCAATAAGAACATAAGAACAGCCCCACTGGATCAGGCCATAGGCCCATCTAATCCAGCTTCCTGTATCTTGCAGCGGCCCACCAAATGCCCCGGGGGCAACTGGAAATATCTTGATACTTTCAGCCCATTTCATGGATCTCACATTTGGCTGTGATTATGTAGAAGAGATCTCATATCTACCAGAAACTGACCTCACCAAGAACCTCTCTCTTGAGCCCTTTAGCTTCCAGAAGTGACCGATGATCTAACACTGGTGGCAGGGCCGGCCTATCCATGAGGCCAAGTGAAGCAGTCATTTTAGGTGGCAGATTGGTGCGGGATGCTCATCAGAGGATACTTTCCCCTGTTGCCCCTCTTTCTCCTTTCACTCCCTGGATTGGAAAAGGAAAAGGGAGATAAAGAGGAAGAGGAAAGGTGGAAGAGGGTGCTTAGTTAGAACATAAGGAGAGCTCTGCTGGATCAGGCCAATCTAGTCCAGCTTCCTGGATCTCACAGTGGCCCACCAGATGCCTCAGGGAGCACCCAAGACAACAAGAGACCTGCATCCCTGTGCCACTCCGTTGCACCTGGTATGTCACAGATAGCCTATTTCTAAAATCAGGAGATTGCACAAACCCATCATGGCTTGTAACCCCTGATGGACTGTCTGTCCAGAAATCTGTCCAATGCCCTTTTAAAGGCATATAGACCAAGTGTCATCACCACATCCTGTGGCAAGGAGTTCCACAGACTAATTACTCACAGGGTAAATAAATTTTTTTCTTTTGACTGTTCTGATTCTCCTGACAGTCAATTTTAGTGAATGTCCCCTGGTTCTGGTGTTGTCGAGAGGGAAAGGAACGTCACTCTATCCACTCCATCCATCCCATGCACAATTTTATACATCTCAATCATGTCCCCTCTCAGCTAGAACATTGGAAAGGGTGCAGAGAAGAGGCAGGCACATCATCAGGCATGACGGAGGGGAGCGTTTGGCATCAGGGATGATGGTGTCACTGGATGGAACATTTTTATATTCACTTCTGGGATAATTCCATTTCTCCCAAGAACCTCCTACAGAAATGCATTCCTTATAAGCCAGTGTCAAATGCCACTATTGAAATGATCCCTCAACCCAGTATCTCCCCTTCACCCGAATGCTTAATGGCTAACCTAAAAGTAATCATATAGCTCTGTAGCCTTCCCATTTGAGGTTTAATTATAGCCTATGTAGCTTGTGTAAGTCCGAGGAGATGAAGGGTGCCTTGTAGGCTGGGAAATCAGGGATATGATCCTGGCACAAGTTGCTGCTACCAGGATCCACCTGTCCTTCCCCTGAACCACCCCTGCCCTCCTCCCTCCCCAACCCAAACCTCCCCTTCCCTGCCCAAGACAAGCCCACTGGATTTCCTGGGTTGGCACAGGCTGGGTTCTGGGGCAGGTTCATAGGGCTTCCAAGTAATTCTGTCATTGTCTCTGGATTGCCCAGCAGGGCTGCACCATTTGTAGGGGCATTTCTCCATTTGCGGTGGCAGAAGGTGACTTTCACTTCCATAATCGTAACATAGGATTGGCCCGTTACAGATATTTGGATCTGCAACTTCAAAACAACATGGCTTGGGGTGTTCCTGGGGTCACATCCAAACCGTCTCTTGGCAGGCAAGAAGGCAGCAGAGGTGAAGCAATCTTGTCTTGAAGTCTTGTGGAAGGGGAATGATCAGAACAGGATAGCTGTATCCCCCTGCTAACCTTGAGGCAGCAGTGCTGGAGGAAGAGGTGAGCTGCCACTGCCTCGATGCTCCTCTCACTCATTCTTGGAGAGCAAGGAGAGGTTCAGAGCATGGAGTGAGGCATCTGGGTGAGCAACAGGGCAAGGCAGGCAGATGGGGGATACAGGGTACCCTTTGGCAGCAGTTCACTGCCTCCTCTAGCCCATCACTAGTACCAGTGGCATAGCTGCAGGGCACGGTGCAATAAGTACTGTAGGTGCCACAATGCACTGGGTAAGCAGCCCTTCCCACTTGCCACTGGAATCATTCCTGATAGCGATGTCAACACCCAGGCGCACATCATTCAGTCCTCCTCATCCTTAGGGCGGTCCTGATTGCGGTACACATTCCTTTTACACATACTTGGAAAGTGGCACCTCAGAAACTTTTTTGGCTGATGACAAACTGGAAAGGGGGGGAGCTAATGGGCAGATGGATTTTACTGACTCCCCCCCAAAAAAATAAGGAAAGAAAAAGCATTTGCTTTTGTTTACTAATAAAATTTTCTTTACAGCCTAAACAGACAAGGAGCTGTCAGCCCACTTGTAAAATCTGTTTTATTGCCCTCATTCTGGCTGCTGTTGATTTGATGGGTGCCAGTGATGTAAGAAGCAACCTTGTTAATGAGTCCATTTAACCCTTTATGCGCTTGGTTTGGAACTTCAGAGAGACGGAGCAGATTCTCCATTTCAGTCAACTCTCCATTTCAGTGGATAATACCAAGTTAGGGGATGTTTTTTTTTTTTTTCCCAGGCCCTTATTGATATGCAACCAGTGAGGAAAGATAAGTCACTGTCTTATGCCAAGAATACTCGAAAGAATATTAGCTGTACATGCGGGCACAGAGTATGAGAAACGAAGCTCCTAGGTGCAGTGGCATGTCCCATCTTGAGTTCCCATCCACCTCTGTAAAGTTTAGGAAAACTCTTGGCCCAGTGCTAACTAAGTGGGGTGCTGGAATACCGGTTCCACCAGCACCCCAGAATTTCACACTGTTGCAAAAGTGCCGTAAGGTGCTTTGTGATGGCATGAAGGCTGGAGCCTTCCCGCTGGCACAAGTGACCATGCAGATGCCCTCTGGAGCACTGCCACCAGTATTAAGGGTTCAGGGCCAACCTGGCTGGTTGGGCACACTGATGGGGGTGGGCCCTCAAACTGTGCCTGACCTACTTAACAGACTTACATTCCCAAAGCCCACTTCAAAAGAGGGATGGGAGCTTCACGCACCATTTTTAAATGCATGCAGCACATATACAAATTGTTCCAAGGTTCATCACAATCAGCAAATGGGAAATTACAAAACAGGTTCAAAGATCTAGTACATTACTGTTATTGGTACAGATTTCCTAAAGGAAAATCTTTATTTTTTTCCCTTATTCAATCCATTAACTGCTTTTTTTTTTTTTTTTTTTGACATAACATAAATGGCTTTGGTGTGCGCTTGTGTTGCTCTGTGCTGAATAAATGTCTGATGCAAACTGTAGCAATTGCTCTATCTTCTCCTTGGAAATGGCTTATATTTAGATGCCTTGAGACTCAGTTAAACTTTACAACAGAGCTGCAATATTGGTAATAAAACAGCAACTGAACAAGCTGCTCGTAACGCGTACAGCATGGATAGTGGAGAGATGCAAACCCATTTCAAAGGTGTGTAATGGTTGGTTGGCAACCTTCAGTCTCGAAAGACTATGGTATAAGCCTACAGCACCCAGTATTTTCAGGCGGTCTCCCATCCAAGTACTAACCAGGCTGGACCCTGCTTAGCTTCCAAGATCAAGCATGCACAGGGTGACAGTTAGCAAAGAAATGAAAAGTTTTTTTAGAACAGCTAACTTAATGCAAACACAAAATCATGGATGGCTGTCACAAAGTAATGTAAAAGTGTTGGTTTAAAATCCTGTTGCAAAATTTTCCTTTTAAAATAAGTTCACACACATACACACCCCACCACCTCCACAAAATGATGGGATGCACAGATTTCCCTGTGCTGATGTAGAACATGAGTTCACTGGAATGTCACCAAAGTTAATGCAGTAAAACTCCTGCAGACCAGACATAGCATACATGGTGGATGCACTCAGCTTGTGTCTAGTGCAGTGGTTATCAAACTTTTTATCAGTGGGACCCATTTTTCCAATGACAATTCATCGGGACCCACCAGAAGTGGTGTCATTAACTTGGACGTGATATCACGGCCAGAACTGGCATCATCAAGCAGGAAATTTTTAACACCCTCCATATGACAAAATCAAATCAAATTAAGAAAGTAAATTAAAAGTTTACAATAAGTTTAAAAATTTATTTGAAATAAAGAACCCTCCTAACCCTCCCAGGGCCCAATCCTATCCAACTTTCCAGCACCGGTGCAGCTGCAATGCAGTCTTGAGGTAAGGAAACAAATGTCCCCAGACCTTGAGGAGGCCTCTGTGATTGCCTCCCCACCACAGGAAGCAGTGCATATCCCATTGGATATTCTAGCAGTGCACTAGAAAATTGGATAGGATTGGGCCCCCAAGAAGTTGTAGATCTGTTTTTTAAAAAAATCCCCAAACATCCTAAAGGCTGCTACCCTATCCACACTTACCTGGGAGTAAGCCCCATTGGCTATCATTGTTAAAGGCATATACATAGTAGCCTGTTCAAAGTACAGATCTGTCACATTTCCTCCAATGCAGTCAAATACCATGGTAGCATCAAGTCTAATATATTGGAGACAGGCTGTGTAGCATGGCCTCTCCCAGTTTGAAGAGACACTTGGCCAACAGACTGAGGCAAAGAGGCAAAGAAGGAAGGCCCATAGCCAGGGAGACAGACCAGGGATAGACTGCACTTGCTCCCAGTGTGGAAGGGATTGTCACTCCCGAATCGGCCTTTTCAGCCACACTAGACGCTGTTCCAGAACCACCATTCAGAGCGCGATACCATAGTCTTTCGAGACTAAAGGTTGCCAACTACTACTGGTGAAATGAATGGGGGACCTCCTGAAATTGGCTTGCAATCCACTAGGAGGTCCCAACCCACAGTTTGAGAAACACTGGTCTAGCGCTGCATCCTGCTGAGAAATTTTGCAGGCTACAGGTCTCCTTGACATAAGGGGACATTTGTAACCTTGCCCCTGGAAAAGAATCAGCCATGGCAATGGATCTACTCAGACCTGGGCTTGCTAAATCACTGGCACAACTCTGAGTGGATTCACCTTGGTGGCTCTCATCCGGGAAGGGGGTTAAGATATGGGGCACAGCAGCGCCACTGATCCCAACCCCCTCCCGGCAGAGACAGTGGAGGAAGAGAGACAATTATTTACTATAGACAGCTGCCCTTGAAACAGAGCTGCAGAACCTAGAAGAGTTTCTCTGCAATTTTCAAAAGCTGTGCTCCAAACTCCCATGGCATGCCTGTGCACCTTTTGCAGCACACCAATCTGCTGGGGCACACTGGTCAAATCGCTGATCTAGAGGTATTCTTACCTTCAGCACAGTCACTGTCTAGGACAGTGCTTCCCAAACTCATACAGGGGAGGTGGGAACCAGTTAAGTGTTTTCGTGGATGGGAGAGCGGGGGGAGGGGGGAGAGGGCTGTGACAACGCTGCAGAAATCACACTGCCGCTGCTAAGGGGCTTTTTTACATAAGGGGAGAATGCTAGCTTCCTGCAGGGTCCTGGGGGCTCCTCTGATCTCCGCTGTGGCTGCTGTAAACAGCTTTTGCCTCCAATCTAAAGCTACTTCCTGTTTTCTCCTGTTTTCTCTAGTTTTAGATCAGAGATAAGGCTTTGCAAACAAGCTGCAGAGGAGATCAGAGGGGGCTGCGAGCCTCCAGGACCCTGCAGGTGACCAGCACTGCCCTCCCCCAGGTAAATTTTAAAAAAAAACCCTTGGCAGCGGTAGCACTGAGATCTTTGAAGCACTGTCACTGTCATGGGAACAGGGCCACTTCTCTTAAGGGAGAACGCCCTGCCTCTGGTTTCCCTGGTGGGTTGTGACCAGGAACGTGCGGTGGGTGGGGAGGCAGATGAGGCAGAGCCTCCCTACCGTAGTCCTTTGAAAAGTAGCGCCGCCGTCGTGTAAGGCACCCAAGTACTTTCAACCCATGAGAGGAGGCTCTGCCTCACCTGCCTCCTCACCCACTGCATGACCCTGGTCACGACCCACCAGTTTGGGAACCATTGATCTAGGAGGACCCGACTCAGGTCAAAAGATACAGGTCCAGAACCCGGATGCAAGGGACGTTGAGCTACAAATCCCTAAAATGGAACTGCTGCAAACTGGATTCAGCCAGTTGGGTTATCCTGGCTACATTTTTTTTTTAGCTCTCCCCTGCACTATTCTGATACGGTATGCTTCTATTTCAGCAGAACAACCATACACTAAACAGCATCCTAGGAATTGTAACCGTGGTAACGGAGATAATTTGGCCTCGTGAAGAGTGTTTCAAAAAGTAGCCACAATCTCAAAAGAGAGTGGGCTGCCATTTTGTTCGTTTCCAAAATATCCTCGTACACAGACAAAAAAAGTTCAGAAGGACGGAAAGAAGGATGGAAGGAAGAGTGGGTGCAGCACATAATTATGAAATGATGCTCTTCTTGCACATGGTGGAAATGTAAGCCTCCAGTCCTATGCCACCCCATTAACGGTGATGCAGTCACGCTGATGGAGTGCAATTCAAGCAGCCTCCTCATGAGAAAGCAATGGCATCAGCACCCTCACAAGCTGCTTGAATCAACCTATAAGGTGGCTGACTGGCTGTACCCCACCAAACTACAGCCAGTCAAGCAAAACAGATGCCATTTTTGGATTCGGCACCCCCAAAGTATCCTAAATTCATTCAAACATCCTTGGCAACTAAGAAAAAGTTATCTTGTGGGCCTGTGCAGTGGCATCGCTAGGGGGGTGTGGGCCACACCGGGTGACACGCACGGGGGGGGTGATGTGCACTGGGGAGCGACAAGCTAAAATCACGGTGGTTAGGAGTGACCCCATCATATTATATACCGGTGGATGCAGAATTTTGGGCAGAATGCAATGCAAAAAACCAGAGTGAAATATCTCTTTTCTATCAAAGGTTATAGCCAAAAAACTGGAGAACAAAAATTGCATGGATCCCTATGGAAAGTGAAAGTGAGTCATATCGCGTGTTTATCCATGAGTAGGCGAACTTGCCTTAGTCCATTGGAAAGAGCAGGCTGAGAGGAATCCAATGACACCAGAATGGTCCTGATCCAATGAATGCAGCCCCCAAAAACACTTCAGAAGGAAGTCCCTCCCTCCAAGCAGATAAATGTATTGAGCCCTATGAAAAGCAAAACTAAGCCTCATGGTTGCGTTTACTTTCAAGTAAGCAAAGGTGCTTTGGCTGGTGTGGAAGATCAGGTGAAGGAGAGTGCAAGGCTACCAGAATGGTCCTGATCCTATACACCTGGAGCTGAACAAGAGCTCCAGAAGGCAGCCTCCCCCCCATTGAAAAGAATCAAAACAGAGGCTTCAGCTGATAAGGTGAACCTTTTTGAGACTTGCAAAGCCAGGTGGATCCTGACAGTGATCTGGTTATAAATACTGTTGATTGATTGATTGATTGATTGATTGATTGATTGATTGATTAAACAGAAGTTCTTAAATTGAACTGGGCACTGGGTAGGGCTGAAAATCTTACTGATGGGGGGGGTGTTATTGCAGGCAGGCTACAGAGGAAATTCACTTGGTGGATCAAGGCTGGCTTCCACTTATTTAATTATTTGTTTTACTTTAATTATTTATACTGATTTATTTTAATTTGCCTGATGATGTCACTTCCACCATGACATCACTTCTGGTGGGTCTTGGACAGATTGTCATTCTAAAAAGTGGGTCCCAGTACTAAAAGTTTGAGGACTGCTGCAATAAGGTGTTAGTAAGTTGACACCCGGGTGTGTGTGTGTGTGTGACACCACTAGTGACCAAAATCACTAAAATCATAATTTGGATGAATAATACAATCATGTTATAGATCAATCAATGCGTAATTTCATGCAGAAAGTGTTCTATCAAAAGGTACAGCCAAAAAACCAGTGGGGGCGGAGTGATGGTACATCACCACACCCACCACCTGGGGTGTTGCCCCACCCACTGCATGGGGGGTGACACGCTGGCATCCTGCACCAGGTAACACGACCCCTAGTGATGCCACTGGGCCTGTGTTTTCAATCTTTTTCGTCTCAGAGCACACTGTCAAGGCACTGAAATTGTCACCTCCCAGCGCCTGGAATGGCTTCAAAGGGAAAGAGGGGTGGCCCCTTGCACACTGCAGTGAGGCTCCCTGCAAAACTTAGTGCTTTGCACTCCCTCCAGCTATGCCACTGTGGCACACCGTTCATTTTTCGACAATTGACCAGACACACCGTACTGCTGATAGGGGGCCCGGATGCTCTACTGCCCAATAACAAGTGATCTTCCCTCCAACTCCCGCAGCACACCTGCATACCCTCTGCTGCAGGACACTGGTGGAAAATCCCAGACTTAGAAGGTGTTCAGCTATCCCTTCTCCCCAGTCCTTTCTTGTCCTCGTTCCCGGGCACCTTTGCCCTTTAAGCTTTGACTCATCCACCTAGACCGCCCAATAGTTTGTTTTAATTATTATTATTGATGTTCATCCAACTGAATTTAATAACTGTTGCATGTTTAAAGTTGGGGGCTCCCCCTGTAAAATAAAATAACTCCGTTCAGATGACTCCACAAACAAGCACTCAGAAGGATAACCACGTTCTCCATTTACGCTAGATCCAATGTTCTCTTGAGCAAAGATTGCCAGCAAACACAATGAATTATACATCACTCTCTGAGTCAGTGGTGCAACAATAGATTTTCTTTGTTTCTGTTGCTTTTTTTCAACTGGACTGCTTCTACCATCTTCTCCGTTTTTGCAACCAAAAGATTAAAGGTTCGGTTCAACAACTAGCATCAACCCCCCCCCATAAGTCCCTCCCCCACTATTCTGCCATAGTTTTGTTAGCTTTGTTTGTTTGTTTGTTTAAGTCATTTTTTTTCTCTTTTTGGATACACAGATCTTTTTGGATCTGTGCTTTCCATTTTGGCTGTTGTCTCTTAAAGATTTTCAATGTTATCACTACTTATGCAGTGGGTTTTTATCAGTATTGCTTTGTGTTGGCTTTTATTGCATTGTTCTTAATTATTGTAATTTTTTTTGTATTTGTATGGCTGTGTAAAGGCCCAACCCTTCCAGCCCCAGGTGTCATAAACTTGCTGTAAAGCACAACTGCAGAACCATGGGAGAAGGGAGTGCCAGCACTGGGCCAGCACCAGAAGGACAACCGCCTGGCAGTGTGGCAGTTCAGGGTGGGGGGAGGTATTCTGGGGCAGGGGAGGGTGGAAAAGGGAGGGGCCAGGTTGGAAGGGGGTGGGACCAATGAAGGCCTCCTCCACCTGTTCCTATCATCTGTGCCAAACTGAAAAGCACGGGCAAAATAGCAGGCCCAGTCTCAAGTAGCCCCATTGCAGAGCCTGCGTCCTTACTCAGGGGACGGGGACAAATGTCCCCATCCCCTGAGGAGTTCTCCAGTGGCATCCATGGGACCATTCAATACAGCAGTCGCCATTTTGGCACCACTTTACCTGAGCTGAGCTGGATTTACCCAATCCTGAGCTACCCGGGATGCCCACGCTCAGCGGCACCATGAGGGCTGCCGCCGAATCCAGTGCCTCCCGCGCTACCACAGGAGGCACCTTGGGAGTAGGGGATGTTCGTCTCCTTCCCCCGGGTAAGAGAGGCAGCCCCGCAATGGGACTACTCTCTTTATCGGAGCCCAAAGGGCGCCGCTAAAGTAAAGGCGCTTGTGTAAGGCACGCAGCCTCCACGAGCACCTAGGATCCTGCGGAGTGGATTTCCGCGGATCCTCCGCCCACCCGCCCCCAGGCACGGCTCTGGCACCTCCCCTCCCTGTGTCATGCCGGCCTCCCTGCCCCATCCCCACGTCAAGCTGGCCTCCCTCCTCCCCGGAATGCCCCCGTCCCCACCCCATTTGCCATTCCGCAGCCCGGTGGTCACAGGCACCACCGAGCTGCGGAACACGGGTGCCCACCAGGTGGTGGCAGTGCCGGCCAGAGCTGAGCCACCTCTAGTGGTAGCCCGGTGGTTAGCCCTGCAAATGTGCCTTATGGCACAGTTGCGACTGTGGTTCGCGCTGCGGAGGTGCGGTGCGGACCATAAGATTGGGCCCTAAGACACCTTGGGAGCCCCATTATGGAACGGGATGATGGGATAAACATCTCTTTCAAAAAATAGACTGCTTTGTCCACAACTATTTAAAGGCTGCTCTCTTACACATTCCGGGGACTTAGTCCCATTGAACTCGCATGTATGACTCAGTTTCATTTTCCATAGGGTTGAGTACATTTTTCTTGTCAGCCACCAGCTTGCCAGATTCATGACCCACTAACAATCAGGTCAGGACCCACTGGTGGGTCCTGACCCACAGTTTAGGGAAACACTGTCCTAGTGGATTGTGTCCTTAATGCTTTTCTCCCCTTCACGTTTTGAATTTCCTAGAATGACAAATTCGAAGCTGGAACAGCTGGAGGCAGAAAGTTGTTTTAGAGGCATCCAACAAAGTTCTTGCCCAATGTGAGAGGTGAACAGACTTATTCCAGGGAAAGGTGTCAGGTCAAGAATAAACAGATGTGGAATGGACAGCTAGGTGGTGTGGAGGAGAGCTCAGCCGCTTCTCAATGAGAAACAGCAGAAGAGTTAAAAGGGCATTGGCAAGCATTTGGTTTGCTCCAGTTCCCCAGCACACGGACTCCTTGTCTCTTCATCCACCGTATCAGATAACATGAAGGAATTAATAATTCACAAAGGGCAGCCAGTATTTGAAGCTGCCTGCAAAAAGGGGGGGGGAAGCTGCCGGCAGCACCAAACGTGTTTTTGACAAGGTCATTCTGGTTTTACTTTCTAGATGCGTTTCACTTTAACCCTTTCCAAAGACAAGAATGTTTCTCCTGCATGGCATTTTGTTACAAGAACCCACATAGTATCACAGGTAGGGGGCTTGACACACTGCAAACTTGTCGGCCAGCCACCATGTGTAAGATTGTTCAGATGATTTCCCCACCCCCAGATCTGACCTTTGCGGGCAGGGGAGTATAAGCAAGCAGGCAAATCTGCATAAACTCAAACATGTGCTTGCTAAAAATCAAGTGGTTGCTTACTAGATTTTGTTCAGTTTTAGTCTACCCATTTTGGGCTTTCCAGAGGTAGGTGCAGTGGCATAGCTAAGGCATCTGGCCAAAAAAGATTTTGTAGCCCCCTCCAGAACTTTATTCACTTTATTAAGTAAATAAATAAAAGATTTTCTGCTTAATTGGCCATACCTTTTGATATAGTACAGGCATTCCAATATGGTTTGTTTCATTGCTTTCAGCATTAAATTACCTTTCCAATGATATATAACATAATGGTATTATTTGTACAGACCAAGGTTTTCACAGTTTTGGCCACTAGTGTCACGCTTAGCTTGTTACCCCCATAAAACTTGTTGCCTGGTGCAGTTGCTCCCCCTGCACCCCCTTAACTACATAGCTGGGTAGGTGGCATTTACATGTTCCATCAGAGAAAGAGGGACAGACAATTCATTACTACAGACAGTTGCTTTAGAAAAAAAGCCGCAGAACCCGGTGAGTCTCCCAGGAGCCAGAAGTGACATCACGAGAGGCAAAGACCATAGAGTAGACCATAGAGTCCAATATGCTGTGAAAAGGAAAGTGTTGGAAATCTCTAGCATAGTAGACAAGGTTTCCATCTACATGGATATGGCAAGCAGTCAGGATCTCAAATAGGCTAGTTATGTTTCTCTTCTCCAGTGTCTTTTTTTAAAAAAAGAATCTTTGGCTGCAATCCTAACCACACTTTCCTGAGAGTAAGCCCCATTGAACAAAATAGGTCTTACTTCTGAGTAGAGCTAGGATTGTGCCTGTAGACTTGTGCCATTAACTCACAGAGTATGCCTGAATTCTTTTGTACCTTCCCCCCCCCCCCCGCCCTTACAAGCTGGCAGTAAAACGTACCCACATATGACACAGTGAATTATCTCCAGGCTATGAGACTTTTTCTCTAGTATGTTCTCAGCTCGGTACCCAGAACAATCTCTAGAGGTTCCAGTTCACTTCCAAACTAGGTATTCAAGTGCCCCACAGAGTGATACTATGCATGTCTACTCATAAGTAAGCCCCACTGTTCAGCGGGACTTACTCTCAGGTCAGAGTGTATAGGATTGCAGCCCAAATTCATTGTTAGAGAGAACAACAATGGCAATAATCACCAGGCATCTCTGGTCAGTGATAAATTCTAATGTATTAATTCATGAATTTTATATTCCTATTTTTGTCATTCAGTCATATTTTTTCATTCTCTATTTGTATATATTTATGTGAACATCATAACGGTACAATAATATCACCACTCTGTGACTTTGCTGACATTTAAAAATAAATCAGGGAAGGAAATCTCTCCTTTGTGCACAAATAGCAGTCTCTTATCACATATGTTGCTTGGAAGATTAAAAGCATGGGACTCAACGATGATTCTTTAAAAGACAACTTTTGAAATAAATAGATTTGCTAGAAAGGGGGCTTTGAAAATCCACACCGTGCTCCAATATAGGTAGCAGAGGGAAGGTGCTAGCTATATTATTTCATTACTAGTAGAAGCATTTCTTAGGTTTCAATGCTTGTGAGTCCATTCCTTATGCAAGAGTTGCTGCAGCCCTTTTACAGATTTTCTAGTTGCTTTCAGAGCCAGTCTTGTTGGGAAGGGAAAAAATGTTGAGCAGGGAGAAGTTGGTACTGATGTTCTCCTAAAGCATTCTCCCAATACCAAACCTCACTCCTCTATCAGCCTGTGACAGGCCTGGAAGGGGGACAGGGGGCCCCACAGCTCTGCTCAGAGGTGTAACAATTTGCCCCAGCACACTGGCCACTACGTCATGACACCATGTGACATCATGACATTGTGATGTCATGATACCTTGTGACGTCATGAAGTCACTTCCAGGATCCAGGGTGCTGCTGGCTTCACGTGCCCGTTCCTGCTTTTATGGAAATTGGGAGCAGAAGCCAGAATGTGGAGTGTAAAGCCAGTAGCCCCCTACCTTCAGGGAGAATGTCATCTCCAGGATCTCCCTGGAGGTGCAGCTGGCTTCACATGCTCGATTCTGACTTCTGTGGAGACTGGGAGCCGGAATAGGGTGCGCAAAGCTAGCAGCTCCTGTCCTTTGGGGAGAGTATCACCTCCAGGTTCTCCCCAGAGGGCAGGGCATAGCTGGTTTTGTGCACTACATTCTGGCTTCTGTGAAGACTGAGAGCACCACAGAAGTCGGAAAGGAGAACAGGAAGCCATCTACACCTCCAAGGAGAACCTGGAGATGGTTGGGCAGAGCCTGGGGCAGTCATGTGCCACCCTGCCATAGCACCTGGGGCACATGCCCTTCAGACTCTGCCCAAGTTACACCTCTGGCCCTGCTAACGATGTACTCCAAACCTGACATTAAGGTGCAGAATCCTGAGATTCCCTCCCTTCCGCAGTTATGTTATTCATGGAGAAACCCGGGGGGGGCCCCACTTTCTTGTTCCCTCTGAATGGAAGCACTTTGTTACATCTGAAATGGCGAAGAATTCCCATACTATTGTAAAAATTGGTGTTGAAGCCATACAAATAGAAAGGAAAAGAAACAGTTCTATGAATTCAACAGATTAAGAAACCATAAACATGCAGATTAAGCTACAGTCAGATGCTATTACGTTCTCCTCAGGCTTTTGTCTGAAGGAGAATTTCCTTCACCTCACAGATATATAGGTCAGCATATGCCTGAATGCCTGTGTAGGTAAGAACAATGATTTTTCTAATTTAGTTTTGTTTGCATGCACGGTGTGTGGGATTGAATGGGGATGCACAGCCCACAGAGCACGCACCAGATCAATATTTCAATTTTAGGGAATGATTTTGTCATCCCCCCCCCCCCCCGGCAGCCTCACATAATTTCCTCTCTCCTGCACCTCATCCAATCCATAACTAAAAATAAAAAAAATCCTTTTTAAAACCAAGTAGTCATTTCTTTCTTTCCTTAGATGCAGTAATCTTTTTTTTTCTTCCAGGAACTGCGCATTACCACTGGCTTGCGTGAATATCTGTGGCACACAGCAAGTGGCAGAAGAAGACCCCATGCTGTGTCGCTCTTTTGTAACATTGCCTGGTGACTTGACAAAGAAAAACTGTAGTTATTCTGATCTTGGATTGTCCAATGCTAGGCAGAGCATGTCAAGAGAACAAAAAATATATACACACATAAAACCACTGCAGTCCAATTCGAAGCTGCCTGTGACACAGCAGGGACACATGGCTTGCGCTGCATCCAGCGCAGGTTAGGAGGTGGCTGGAGGTGTCCTCGGTATAAGGGGATATATTTCCCCCTTACTAAGAGTAAATCCCCAGCCGCCCCTTAGGGGTTCTTGGATCTGCACCAGATGTATTGCTGGCACAAATGGGGGAAGCCCAGTGTGCCAGGCTGGCTGGGAGGGGGCTTAGGATATGGAGGAGGCCTGCTTCATTGATCCTGACCCCCTACGAGGTCTGATGTGCCCCTGTTCTGCTCTTCCCCTCCCCACAAACTCTCACTCCCTGCCTCCAACATGCCCTCTGCCACCCTCTCCCACCCCCCCTTGCCACTTGAGCCAGCACTGGGATGGGATTCAGTGCAGGCCCAGGCGGCTCACAAGTCATCACTGCAGACATTATGGCATGTTTGTGACACACTGAGCTAGCACAGGGATGGCTTTGTCAGCTCAGGCTGGACTTAGGATTGTGCTGCTAATGACTTTTCACGTGAGCGTGTCTAGTTTTCCTGTGTGAGAGATAAGGATGGAAAGGACAGGGTGTGAGATCAAGCTACTTTTCAAAGTATGGGCCTGCCTCGTCTTCCCCAAACTGAGCATCGCCTTCAAGCCCACAAGCAGGTATATTTTCCTTCCACATCCTCCCAGCCCAGAAGCTGTGTTCCCTATTTCTCATCCGCAACCCAACTCCTTATGTTTTAGGAGGAAGGGCTGGAAATAGAGGTCAAGCGCAGACACATTAATGGTTGATAGGGGTGTAGTTGAGAGGTCGTGCTGTAATCCCTAGCGCATATGCACTGTTGAAACAGAGACGCCTGCGTTGGCTCGGTCATGTCATGAGAATGGATGATGGCCGGATCCCAAAGGATCTATGGAGAACTCGTGCAAGGAAAGCTCCCTACAGGTAGACCTCAGCTGCGATACAAGGACATCTGCAAGAGGAATCTGAAGGCCTTAGGAGTGGACCTCAACAGGTGGGAAACCCTGGCCTCTGAGCGGCCCGCTTGGAGGCAGGCTGTGCAGCATGGCCTTTCCCAGTTTGAAGAGACACTTGGCCAACAGACTGAGGCTAAGAGGCAGAGAAGGAAGGCCCATAGCCAGGGAGACAGACCAGGGACAGACTGCACTTGCTCCCAGTGTGGAAGGGATTGTCACTCCCGAATTGGCCTTTTCAGCCACACTAGACGCTGTTCCAGAACCACCATTCAGAGCGCGATACCATAGTCTCTTGAGACTGAAGGTTGCCAACAATGAGACATGGCTAAGATTGGGCTGCAAGACTCTCACCTTCTCCTGTGCTCTTTATTCCCAACACAGAAACGAAACGAGTATTGGAAACATACAAGATCGGGCGCAGCAGATGGAACGCTGGGTGCAGCACTACTCTGAGCTATACTCCCATTTTAAGCCAAGTGCAGTGCAATCCTATCTTGTGCTGGAACAGACAGGCCAGGAGGCCTGTGCGGTATCCAGCGCAAGACTGGGGCCAGAACTGGCTCAGCCAGAGGCAAGGGGAAACTTCAGCTCACAGTCTTGCATAGGACCCTCCGTACTGAGGCATCATAAGGCTGGTACAAGTAGAGTTTTGCCCTTGCAGGGTTCTCCTGCCCACACCTATGTATGATTGGCCCAAATTTGCCCCCCAGAAGTAGTTGGCAGTGACGCGATGACATCATGATGTCACTACCACCTACATCTATCTGCATAGTTGCCTATCTGTTCAGTTTCCAGTTTCCTCGGACGGGGTCTGTAAATAAATGGCAAATCACAAAAATGCCATGTCTGCAAAGCTGTCTCCACCTGGGAAAACAGTGACTGCTGTGGCATTCTCTAGAACTAACTTTTTCCCAGGGAAGTGGGGAGGTGCATGCACAAAACAACATGATTGTCTTAATTGCTTCTGAAGTCGTTAAATCTAATACACAATGAAGTCATTTGATCTGAATTATCAGATTATAGAGAATGCTTCTCTGGCAGTGCTATAGGGAAAATAAAGAATAATCAATCAATCCATTAATTCCATCTGTTATCACATCCCAATCCCCTGTCTAAAGCTGGCTTTCCACTGTCAATTTCCATTGCGAGATTTGTCTTGCTTTTCCCCCACTCACTGGGAATGAAAACATTGTACGTGGCTAGCTCACAAGCACTCAGACATGCACAGTAGCAAATGAAATTATCTGAAACACAATACTGTGGGACACAAATTGAAGGTGAAGAGACATCAGATATTTTACAAGTGGTAGAGACAGTCTGATGTCGTCGTCACCGCATTCCAAACACATTTTTTAGACCTTGGGGTGAGCTCTGCAAAGAGACAAGACCGTAAGCTTTCAGCCTGGTTTTGTATGTATCAAAAAAGACAGGTGTGATGTATCCCTCAATTGATAGCCTCAAATTGCCAGCATGCTTGTACTCCATAACTACAAAGTCTTTCGTGCTAAGTGGTGCCAACATTCATTTTCTTATAGAGCCTGGCATTCCAGAGGGCTTCAGGTTGTGCAGAAAATCACACTTCTGACACCCAGACCAGAAGAAAATGTTCAGAGTGCGTGTTCCGTCTTCAAGGAGCTCTTTCCACATTGATTAATCTGCTTAGAAAACCCAGGCAGGTCTGCCACAGAACTCCAGCAGAGTTCTGAAAAAGATGCTGGCGCACATTATTGGCTGCATGTGCAGCACATACAGTTCATGTGAGGAATTAACCAGGCCTGTTGAGCCTCATTGCTGTGTTACATGAGGTAAGGGTGACACCTAGAATGTACCCAGCACTCTGGGCACCGCGCACTACAAGGGAATCTCAGTAATAGACAGGCTGGCTTTCAGGGTAGCTAATCTGACATTACTCACTTTGGGCACAATCGTACCCTTAATGCCGGAACCCAAAGGAGGGAAATTAAAATTTTCCAAGCCCACAGCCCCTTCTCCTCACACACACTCACACACACACACACAAAGCAATGTGTGGTTCAGCAGTGGTGCTTGAAACTTTGCCAAATATGGACATGGGTGTGACAAGGGAAAGTAGCAAACCTGACAAACCTGTATCTGCACAGTAACAGGGAAAGTAGCAAACCTGTATCTGCATAGTAACAGGGGCGTAACCACGTTTATGTAACCCCACCCAGAGTGTATATAAGCCAGCTAATGCCATTGTTCAGGGCCACACCCAGAGTTGCTTTGCAAGGTGTTGGTCCTCAGCGCTGCAGTAAATGGTTTTAACCTCCTCCGTCTCATTCTTTAACTTACGCCGTCAGGTAACACCCTGAGCTGGAACAGGCAAGCCAAGAGGCTTGTGCTGTATCCAGCGCAGGATGGGGCCATAAGCAGCTCAGCCAGAGGTAAGGCTCACCTCTGGGTAAGGACCACTGGCCCCATGGGTCTCCTCGGAAGAGGTGGCGCAAGTCCGAGGATAGCGGAGCAGCTTGGAGCCACTCCGTTTTCCCCAGGAACAGGGGTTAGGATTTGCAATAACTGCCAGATCCCAGCCCCACTCCCTGCCTGCCCACCCGCCTGCAGGGCCACCCACCGCCCACCTTCCCCCCCAGGAACTCCTCCCTCCCACCTCCTCCCCACCCCTGTTACGTGAAAATCCCCTTTTTCCTTTTAAGTTGTGATTTTATATCTGGTTATGTATTATGAACTAAAATATCATACAGGCCAAGCAAACAGGCCCAATTTCCAAAAACCTGGTAAAGTCACAAGTTTAACTGTATGTCACTGTTACGCAAACCCATTAAACCTCAACACACAGGACAATCAAGTCAAGTCAAGCTCATGGTGACCACATCCCCATCCCCCAGTCAAGGAATCTGGAAGAGTAAATTGTTGTTTCAATCACTGTAAATCGTTGCTTAAGTGTCTCCTATTGTTGTCTATTGTGTAAGTTCTCCTAGCTAGCAAGCCATTAGACCCATTGAATTTGCTGATAAGCTACATCCTGACTCCAAATTCCCCATAGTGGCAACAGAAAGCAAGCTACCTCCCCCCCCCCCCCAGGAGGCCAGCCATGGCTGATAGCTGACTTCCTGTTCATCATGTGTTTTGCATGCTCCAAGTGCCCCACTGTGTGTACTGAGCAAGCGCATCCAGATCAGCTCTGGGACACATCCAGGTCAGCATCCAGGTCAGCAAAAATCCTTTTAAGAGAGAGAGTTTCACCACATGCTCTCTCTCTGGCTGCCCTTCCAAGGCAGAGGGTCCTCAATAGGACTCTCCATCCCTCCCCATCCAACTGCTTTTCAGGACAGGTAACTATATCTGCGTCTGGAACCTTTTCCCTTCTCCCCCCCCCTTTTTTCCCCCTTCTCTTCCCATCTTTAGTCAGCAACTGGATTGGCAGATCAGGAACCCCTAAAATCCTTCCCTACAACCTATCCTTTTCTGATTTCCTCAGATGCACCAAATACACTCCACACGCAACCACCATGAAAGTTAGGTACACTGGATCCAAGTACTAGGGTTCAAGTAGACATATACTTACCATTTTTTCATGTGCATTATGTTTACCTGTGTGCTTTGTAATAAAAATATAATCTTTTACTGAAAGTTATCTTTCTCTCAGTCTCTTTTCAAGCTAAAAAGGAATTTCTTTGCATTACGCTGTCTTGTTATCTAGCCTGCGATCTTGCAGTTTCCAATGAGGGCACTGTAATAATTCCCCTTAAAACATAACAGCCCTTTTTTTCTCTCCCCCTTTTCAGGAGCGTTTGTTCGTGGTTTCATGAGAAGAAAGACATCCACGCTTCACATGGATGCCAGCGAAAGAAGGCCAGCAGGACGCTCTGGACCTACAAGCAGAAGGGGTAAGCAGAGAGAAGACGAACTAGACTCAGTCCCTTCAATTTGCATGCTGTGGTTGGAGCTAACACAGGAAACCTTCAAGGGGCATGCAGTCTGCAGGTAGACACAGGCAGGGAATTTAACCTTTAATTACTAATTAAACTTCACTGTGAAAAATCTGGATGTACCTGATTGTTCTTTCTTGTTTCTTTCTTACTCCAAAGGCAGAAGTCACTCATCAATGCTTCTATTCCAGTCCTTCCTTACTCCTTCGCTTTATTCACCCAGTCTCTCTCACAAAGTATCTCCCCTCCCCCCACTTCTTTTGATGAACTCAGCATGGTTGAGCTAATTATTTTCTTTCCAGTGTCTTTGAACAAATCTCTTCCTTTTCTATTGTCAGCAGGCTGGTGGTTCTGATTACAGATTTACCTTTGTAATGGACAACCGCACTCCCTATCACAGGTGCCTCTGACAAGGCAGGGAACTCCAGCAAAAGTTAGACTCCCAAAGGTGGTGTGCAGGGTTGGTCCTTTAAGCCGTTTCTGCCCAGAGTTGTATTATATGCAACAGGGATCAAACGGGTACACCTGTGAGCTGGGCAGAAATGGGTTAAAAAAACAAGGGCCAAGAACAAAAAGGAACAGAGGTAACTCTGAAGACCAGGATCCATGAAATGCAATCTGTTCCAATGACGTTAATGGAAGGGGGGGGGGCGAATCCCAGGCAGAATCCTTTCCTTTGTGTGGGTTTGAAGGCCTGATTCCAACTTCTTCAAAGTTCAGGCGTCTTTCATCCTCACATTTGAGCTCTCATCACCATAATGAAGGATAAAATTACACCCAACATTTCAGAATATAAAATATAAAATATTCATGTAATACTCACCCATGGCATTGATATTCAGGACTGGATGGCTCATTATCAGTATAATATAGGAGCTTGGAAGTACCACTGGTTGTGCAAGTAAATATGCCATGGTGGGGAGGTATTTCAAACTCAAGTTCTCTGTCAATTGCATTCCTGCCTTTGCACTTATTTGCACCTGAGTTTTAAGGACAGCAGTGTTAATGAGGTGGCAAAGACATGTTGTACCCATGCCCAATAGTCTATATCAGTGATCTTCAGAGTTATTATTATTATTATTAACAGTATTTATATACCGCTTTTCAACTAAAAATTCACAAAGTGGTTTACAGAGAAAAATCAAATAACTAAATGGCTCCCTGTCCCAAATGGGCTCACAATCTAAAAAGATGCAAATGAATACCAGCAGACAGCCACTAGAACAGACAGTGCTGGGGTGAGGGGGGCCAGTTACTCTCCCCCTGCTAAAAAAAGGAGCACCCACTTTAAAAAGTGCCTCTTTTTCTTCTCATGGCATACTGACCTCCATGGTCTTCACCTCTTGTGATTTCACTTCCAGCTTCCAGGTTCTGCAGCTCGGTTTTTAGGGCAACTGTCTGTTGTAACCAATTATCTCTCTTCCTCCACTGGCAAAGCCAATTTGTTACTACAGACAGTTGCCCTAGAAACAGAACACAACCCAGAACTGCTTTTCAGCAATCTTCAACCACTGAACTGCAGACTCCCACAGCACACCTGCAGACCTTATAGAGCACACCGGTGTACCGAGGCACATTGGTTGAAAATCACCAATCTATATTTAAAAATAAAACACTCAGCATATATCAGGAGTTCACAAAGTGGTCAGAACCGGCAACAGGGAGAGAATCAAGAAACAGATCTATCTGTAGTGAAGCAACACGTTGATAAGACTATGAAACCGAACCACAATCAGACGCTGGATGGAATCAGTAGGAAGGTAAAAAGAGTACAATCTCTCCAGAATGCATGGAGGCTGCTCAAAACAACAATAATAGAGGCTCAGCGGAAGTGTATACCGCAAAGGAAGAAGGGCTCCACTAAGTCCAGGAAGGTGCCCGCATGGCTAACCAGCCAAGTTAGAGAGGCCGTAAAGGGCAAGGAAGCTTCCTTCCGTAAATGGAAGTCTTGCCTAATGAAGAGAATAAAAAGGAACATAAACTGTGGCAGAAGAAATGTAAGAAGGTGATACGGGAGGCCAAGAGAGACTATGAGGAACACACGGCCAGCAATTTTAAGGGGAATAATAAAAGCTTCTTCAAATATGTTAGAAGCAGGAAGCTGACCAGAGAAGCGATTGGCCCTCTGGATGGTGAGGGAGGGAAAGGGGAGATAAAAGGAGACTTAGAGATGGCAGAGAAATTAAATGAGTTCTTTGCATCTGTCTTCATGGCAGAAGACCTTGGGCAGATACCGCTGCCCGAACAGCCCCTCCTGACCGAGGAATTAAGTCAGATAGAGGTTAAAAGAGAAGATGTTTCAGGCCTCATTGATAAATTAAAGATCAATAGGTCACTGGGCCCTGATGGCATCCACCCAAGAGTTATTAAGGAATTGAAGAATGAAGTTGCTGATCTCGACTAAAATATGCAACTTGTCCCTCAAAACGGCCACGGTGCCAGAGGATTGGAAGATAGCAAATGTCATACCAATCTTTAAAAAGGGAAAGAGGGGGGACCTGGGAAACTATAGGCCGGTCAGCCTAACATCTATACCAGGTAAGATGGTGGAATGCCTCATCAAAGATAGAATCTCAAAACACACAGATGAACAGGCCTTACTGAGGGAGAATCAGCATGGCTTCTGTAAGGGTAAGTCTTGCCTCACAAACCTTTTAGAATTCTTTGAAAAGGTCAACAGGCATGTGGATGTGGGAGAACCCGTCGACATTAAATATATGGACATATAATATCCTGAAGAATATAATAATCTGAAGGCGTTCGACACGGTCCCTCACCAAAGGCTTCTGAAAAAACTCCACAGTCAGGGAATTAGAGGACAGGTCCTCTCATGGATTGAGAACTGGTTGGAGGCCAGGAAGCAGAGAGTGGGTGTTAATGGGCAATTTTCACAATGAAGAGAGGTGAAAAGCGGTGTGCCCCAAGGATCTGTCCTGGGAGTGGTGCTTTTCAACCTCCTCATAAATGACCATAAAAGTGGTGAAGACCAGAAGTGATTGTGAGGAGCTCCAGAAGAATCTCTCCAAACTGGCAGAATGGGCAGCAAAATGGCAGATGCGTTTAAATGTCAGTAAGTGTAAAGTCATGCATATTAGGGTAAAAAATCAAAACTTCACATATAGGCTAATGGGTTCTGAGCTGTCTGTGACAGATCAGGAGAGAGATCTTGGGGTGGTGGTGGACAGGTCCATGAAAGTATCCACCCAATGTGCAGCGGCAGTGAAGAAGGCCAATTCTATGCTTGGGATCATTAGAAAAGGTATTGAGAACAAAACAGCTAATATTATAATGCTGTTGTACAAATCAATGGTAAGGCCGCACCTGGAGTATTGTGTCCAGTTCTGGTCACCACATGTCAAAAAGGACATAGTGAAAATGGAAAAGGTGCAAAAGAGAGCGACTAAGATGATTGCTGGGTTGGGGCACCTTCCTTATGAGGAAAGACTTCGGCGTTTGGGGCTCTTCAGCCTAGAAAAGAGACGCCTGAGGGGGGACATGATTGAGACATACAAAAATTATGCAGGGGAAGAATAAAGTGGATAGAGAGATGCTCTTTACACTCTCACATAACACCAGAACCAGGGGACATCCACTAAAATTGAGTGTTGGGAGAGTTAGGACAGACAAAAGAAAATATTTCTTTACTCAGCGTGTGGTTGGTCTGTGGAACTCCTTGCCACAGGATGTGGTGATGGCGTCTGGCCTGGACACCTTTAAAAGGGGATTGGACAAGTTTCTGGAGGAAAAATCCATTGTAGGTTACAAGCCATGATGTGTATGTGCAACCTCCTGATTTTAGAAATGGGCTATGTCAGATGCAAGGGAGGGTACCAGGATGCAGGTCTCTTATTATCTGGTGTGCTCCCTGGGGCATTTGGTGGGCCGCTGTGAGATACAGGAAGCTGGATTAGATGGGCCTGTGGCCTGATCCAGTGGGGCTGTTCTTATGTTCTTATGTTTCTTATGAAGCCCATTGGCCATTTGTTTTACCTGGTTGCTGTTGAGTTTATAGTTTCAATACCACCCTCCAGCCACATGCAATGCTCATGCTGAAGCATAGCATAGACCAGCAGCTTCCTCCTCTGGCAAGTTTCCATGGAGGTACAGCAGGCAAGGTACTTAGGTCCATTTGCAACTGATCCTGGTTGACGTCCACCATTTTACACTCACAGACAGTTTGCTAGCAGTGGATTTGATAAATGAAAAAGTACAAAGGAGTTTATAATATACAGGTGTCCCCTGTATCCACAATTCCTCTATCCGCGGTTTCACTTTTCCATGGGTCACGAATTTGCCCCATCACACAAATGACTGATCTTTGCCCGATTGCAGCCCTCCTGTCGCTGTGTGTATCTCTGTGCCCTGTACTGCTACAGACACTAACAGAATGCATAGAGATAGTGAGACACAACATACAGCAACAAGAGAGCTACAATCAAAGATTGGTCATTTGCATGATATGGAGTGATTTGGTGAACCGTAGAGTTTGCAGCTATCCACATTTTCCGGTATCCGCAATTGTAGCAGGAACCTATCCCCTATGACAAGGGTCTCCAAACACCGGCCCAGGGGCCAGATGCGGCCTGCGGCGAGCCTCTATTCAGCCCGCAGCCAGCCTCTGATCTCCTGAGAGCCTCTGGCCCAGTTGACCAAACACAAACAGAGTTGCGTTTGTGGGGTAGGGAAATGGGGTTCCATTTAAGTGTGTGCTTTATTTCTTGGGCTGTGTTGGTGCTTGGACAAATCCTGGACATTTGAGCCCATTTATTCATTCATCTAAGCTCCATCTCTAATGTATTTATTTAAATTTCATATTTAATATTTTTTTCCAACCCTCGACACTGTGCCAGATATTTGATGCGGCCTCTCAGCCAAAAAGTTTCGAGACCCCTGTGAATACAGAGGGATACCTGTACTTACCTCTGTACCTTTTCTCGGTCTTGAGAAAACCTGTGGCACTAGTAGTGCACCTGTTGAAAAAGTGAACGTTGCAACCCACTCTTGTGCAGATGAAAAATAAAATCAGGACAATCTGACAATCAGTGTAGAATTCTACTGCATGAAAAATCTGCTTCTATTGCATGCCCAAATGCTGCTTGTTTTTTCATACCTAAGGGGGGCCTTCTAAAATGCCATCCTACCTTCCAGGGCCAGACTTTCTATTAGCTCCTACAAGGTGCTCATTACTACTGCCTGTGTGCCACAGTCCTAAAATTACTCAAGAATGGTGCCTCAACCACAGTATCTGTGCACAAAATCTCTACAAGGTTGCACTGTAATGGAGCCATAATTTTAGTAGCAATCCCATGCCGTGACACTCCATTCCTCTAAGACTTGCCAAAACATTATTTGGGGCTTTTGCTTTCTTTTACTAAAAATTTATATCCCCACATACCCAACTTATAGAGCTGTCACAGAGTGGTGTTTGGGGCACAGCCAATAATAGAAGTGGTTTAGAATGGGAAGATTTCCATCCTGCATTTTATCTTTGGTTTTTGTATGAAAGTGCTGTTGAACTCTGCTGCATTTGGGGGGGACTGAGAAAAATGAAAAGCCAACTAAATACACAGAGGGGAGGAACGGTGAGAGGGACAATGTTGTACCGTTAAAATAGGTCTCAGACGTTTGGACAGTCCTGGTGATGTATATGATCGGCCTTCGTCTCCCTTTTGTTTAGGATTGTCCTTCTCAAAAGTTAAACTTGATATTGTTAATAGAAGATCAAAATAGTTCAAAGTCATTCAAACAGTCACTGGTTTTCTTTGCGGATGACAGAATGGATCGGAATGTGTGGATATTCTCAACACAAAGTAGGTGAATGGCCTGATGAGGATATTTGGTGCTTCTTTTTCCAGTTGTCCCTCCCGCGTGTGTCAACCTCACTGTCTGATTTCTTCAGTTCCTTCTCTTTTCATCCAATTTTTGAGAGCATGTTCAAAATGTCACCGCTGCCATCTCATGCCACTCTCTGCCTTCTGGTGTGTGTGCTTCACCCCACCCCACATCCATCCTCTTTCTTCAAACAATGTTAGTTCCTTCTGTGCATTTTTGGTTCTTAGAAAAGTTTTGTCTTTCGGGAAGATTTGTTTCTGCTCATATTCTACCTCCTTTTGAGCAGGGCCTAGGAGAGGGCATAAAGGGGGTAATTTGTACCCGGGCCCAGGGTCAGAAAGGGGGCCCAGGAGTCAAAGGAGGCGGCCCAGAAAGTTCCTGCTCCCATTGCCCCCCTCTCCCTTTGAGAAGGGGCCCAAAATAAACTTTGTACCCCCTGATAAAATTTACCTGCCAGCCAAGAGCTCCGTCAGACATTTTTTCAGGAGTTAAAAAAGGAACGTGTCTTGACCCATTTGTTTTGGGACTTGGGTAGCCCTTTAAGCCCATAAGCAATGAGAGTGTGGTCTGTGTCTTGTACATGATGGGATTTCACCCTTTATAATAAAGAGTTGACAGTGGCAAGAGAGTCAGGTAGATTTCATGACAAAGTGCACAGGCATAACTGATCTTGCCTAGGAATTTATCTGAGACCACTTACAGCCCAATCCTATGCATGTGTATTCCGAATAAGTCCCATTATGTTCAATGGGGCTTACTCCCAGTCAAGTGTGTATAGGATTGCAGCCTTAATGCCCAATCCTATCCCCCAACAGCCTAAAGCATACAGTGAAACTGACTGAGTGAGCGGTGTGTACTATTGGCGAGGGAATAACCAGCCAGCCCAGGGGAGATAAGTAAAACATATTTCTTACCTGTCTGTACAAGGCCTAGCCTCCATTGGGTGCCCTCAGACCTCTGCCAGTTATTTTGCTGGTGTAAGTTCAAGGAGACTCATTAGGCTCCTCAGGGTGAGGAAAAGAGTATAGGAATAAAGCCAACTGCCACTGAAATCCTTCCCCTCTCAAACCCTGCCCAGCCCACTCCCCACCATGAACTCCCTACAATCCTTTCCCATACTTACCTACCGGCTCCAGCAGGACATCTGGGAGCCACAGGGTGCAATACCAAGCCACTTTCCAGCAGTGAGATAAGGGCAATTCAGCTCCAAGGTAAGGCAACAAACATCCCCTTATCTTGAGGAGGCCTCTATGACTGCCACCCAATTGCAGGATGCAGCCCACACCCCATTGGCACTGCTCTGTCAGCGCAGGAAAGTTGCTTAGGATTTGGGCCACAGTTGTGCATGTGAGAACCTCTAGCCATTTGTGCCAGCGGTCCAAAAGTACATGAGGGCAGCACAGCTTTTGCACCACCAGTCCAGGATTTACAGCGGGCGATTGCAAGATCCACCACCATAAGCCCTGGATAGGACTGGGGCCTGGATAGGACTGGGGTGAGCATGCTGTAGATGTACACCTGTTCAGAGGCCAGCCCCACGTTTGTTTGTTTTTTTTGCCAGTAAGGAATCTCTTACTCTCCAGTGATATCTCTCACCCCACTCCCCACCAGGCTTAGGGAGTAGAGTTCCACTGGAGCAGCTGGAAGAAAGGTTGGCTGTCAGACATAGTATTGGGATGTATCTCATTGTCATCAGGGGGGTGGGGGAGAATGAGCTGTCACTGTTGTGAAAGACACTGTGGCTAACTCTAAAATGAGGCACTTGGTCAGACAGATAAAGGACAAGAGTGCGATCTTTCAAACAAATCCACGTTCACTGGAGACAGCTGTTGTCTTTTGATTCTCAGAGGACAAGAGACAGAAAACAGATAAGGCATGGAAGAGACGCCAAGAAAAGAAGAACCCCACTGGCCTGTGTTTTGAAAGCAGAAATGAAATCAATGATGTGCGAGCAGAGAGTTGCAAAATGCTCGGGGGTTAAGGCTAAGGCGAGAGGGGGCATCTTTAAAAAAAGAAAAGGAACTGCTGAAAGCCCACATACCCTTTGGTAACTAGAGGAGAACGTATCAAAAGGGGAGCAAAAATGTTCACCCATTCAGAGTGAAGGCAATGCTATGCAGGTATCAAGGGGTCTCCTCAGACCTGCACTAGCGATCCCACTAGTTCTAAGAGAGAAAGGGGGTGGGAAGGCTGCAGGGAAGGAGGGTCTGGCCCACTTCATCACCACTGGATCTATCCCCTCCCGCAGCCTCTCCCTTACTATGCCTACCCAGTTTTGCCCCTCCGCACCCTATTCCATCTCCCCTCCCTCCCCTACCCCTCCTGCCTTCTCTTCCCATCAGTGGGTGGTTCGCTGGAGCATGCAGGAAGACTCCAACCTTTCCACCGATGCTCTGGCAGCACGCTACTCACTTTATGGATGCTTCACGACCGTCTCCAACAGCAGGCCGTGCTCTGTTGTCTGCTGACCCCCATAGGATTGGGCCAATAATCTCATGGGGGGGGGGGGCAAATCGTCTGAATTGCTGCCATATAATTAAAGGACATGGCCCTGGATTTGAGTGGTGGAGACCTCCATGAGTGCGCATGTCTCTTATCAACTGGGGCTGGTCAGGCCAGTATTGTCCAAACCAGCCCTTTGCAAAAAAAAGAATAGTGAGTTTGTAGTAAGAGAATGGTAGGTTGGTTGGCAACCTTCAGTCTGGAAAGACTATGGTATAAGCCTACACCTCCCAGTATTCCCAGCCGGTCTCCCATCTAAGTACTAACCAGGCCTGACCCTGCTTAGTTTCCAAGATCAGCCATCTGCAGGGTAACAATTGCTGCAGGAAGAGAATGGTAATAGTAAGAGAATGAATTAAAGCTGTGATGGACTGATTTTATTCTTCCTCCAGTGTGTTTGTTTTCTATAAGAGAGAAAAGGGGCAAATCATATTTTTTCACCATGCAATATAAAAAAATGTAATTTTGAAAAGGAGGAACGCATTGTAATCAGTTTCTCTGTTAAGCATACTGAACAGATACACTAGCAATTTTAAAACACTGATTGCAAACATTATCTGTCTCAACCCTTTTCTTTTCTCCCTCCCCCCCTTTCAATCAATGGGACTAAACAGAAACCTCAGTGTTCAATATCACAAGATACAAACTGGCACTTAGTCAAAGATGCCTTGTGTCCCGTCATCAGGCTTCATGCCTGGTTCTCACGTTACCGCCTTTTACTCCTTCTGCAGCAATATGTACAGCTGATTAGGAAGAAAATGACAAACTCCTTCGTTCTCGCCATGACTCCCCTGCTGTGAATTTAGTTTCCCATCTTGCCAGAAAACAGAATCACAACAGGCAATTTGACCACTCAAGCTTAGCCCTGCAGATGAAACATGTTTTTCTCTCCAATCATTTTTTTTTTTAAACTCACAACATACTGAGAATATGTTCAGGTACAGACTCCTGCAATAGGCCAGTACAGAGGTGGTCCAACCGTGATGCAAGATTAGGCAAGCAACAGAGGTCGCAGATTTGGGGTGCCATCAAGAGAGACAAAGGCAGGTGGACTTAACCCACTATTGCAGGGGTCTCCCGTGTCACTCCATGTAGCCCTTACAGCTACGGTTACCAGATACAAACTGGGACAGAGTGCCTATACCTGCATTTAACCATTGTATAGAAGAGTGGATTTTGGCACATGCAGTTCAACATGTGTTTAAAATCTGTACCAGCTAAAATTCCCAAAATAGAACTTCTGGATGCACAGGCAGTCTACTGCTGAATTTCATACACTGGGGACAAAGAACAGGAGAGGGCAGTGGCCTGCATGACCTGCTTGTGAAGTTTGTAAAGATATCTAGCTGCCTTCTATTGGAAAGAGGCTGCAGGATGAACCTTCCTGGTCATATCAATAGGGACCTTGTGATTTTTCTGAGGTTCTTAAGACATGTGTAACATGCATTGTCTCTATCTATGACTCCTTTATTTACCTTGCCATGGAATGTAAGCAATGAGAAAGGACTGGTTGAGCAGCTGCATTGAACTTAGTTCCTTTTAATCCTCAGATTCCAAACTGATGTTTGTTTGTCTCGGACCAGTGGCATATGAATAGGGTGGCTGGGGGGCCAGCCACGGGTGCCAGGTTGCAGGGGGTGCCTGAGATGCCACCCCAAGGTGACAGTGGGGATAAGCCTGGCTGCAGTCATAATTTAGTTAGTGCTGGTTGCAGCTTGCTACATTAATGTCTCAGGGCCTAATCCTAAACAGTGTATGCCAGCTTACCGCCAGCGTGCATGGTCACAAATGTGCCATAAGGCATGTCTGCAGCCCTCAGTGTCAGTGCTAGCTCAGAATTGGTGGACCACCGCTGCTCCATTGCTGCTCTGCAGTCAGTTAGGTGGGGAGGTCGGGTAGTGGAGAGGCAGGTGGGGGCGTGGGGGTGGGCTTTCTGGAGCAGGAGAGGTGGGGTAGAGTGGGGGCAAGGAGGAGGCATGATGGGGGAGGGAGGTGGGACCAGAGGAGCTCTGCTCCTCCACATCCAGAGCCTCCGTATGAAGCCACAGGTCCAACACAGAGGCTCTTGATTCTACAGCAGTCCAAGGGTTTCCACGGAATTGAGTAATCCCATGCAGGTTTTCACAGACCTGGATGTATGAGACTTCTGGTCTTATTTACAGGGACTGCACAAATGAAGAAGCCCATGCCTTCGCGCTCTTCCTTTAAATAAATCCAGAAGTCCTGCCCTTCCGGATTTGTGCAAACCATGCAATGGAGCACTATAAGGTATGAAAGTGCGCAAATGGGCACTGTCAGGAGTTTTCACACATGCTGTGGTCGAGGAAGCAACAGCGAACCCATGGCAGCAGCTGTGGGCAGCCTCCCTGCTCATGTGACCCCCTGCTTGCAAGACCTGTTTATCAGAAGCGATAGTGGTATGAGAATACTTGTTAAGCATCAGGTTTTGTACTAAAGCATGGCCACAGGCTTAACTAGGGTGGAGCTTGAGGGGTAAATGCCACGGGTGCTGCACCAAGGGGGGGGGCATGACCATTCCTCAGGCCCTGCCTTCGTTTTGGGGGAGGTGATGGCAGCTTTGTGCCCCTCGTTCTTTCTCCTTTAAAGCAGAGCCTCCACGGGAGAAGGGACGGAGGAATGAAGCCACAGCAGGGAGAGCTCTCTCCTCTTGTGAGAACCCATAAGTGATGTCACAATGTCATGTGACACTGTATCGTCAGTGCCTTGGTCTCTGGGGCAGCGTGTTATGCCTCTGCTCATGGCACACTGACAAGGCGCTAAAATTGTCAAGGCACACCAACAGTTTTTGGCGAGGCACACAGTGCTGCCGGCTGGGGGCTCACATTCCCCAGTGGCCCTACAAATAAATGATCCTCTCCCAAACTCCCACAGAACACCTGTGGATCATTTGCAGCCCACTGGTTGAAAATCAGTTAAAATGCTGATTTTTAAACATTTTTTTAACATTTTAAAATGTTAAAATGCTATTTAACATCTACATGAAACCGCTGGGAGAGGTCATCCGGGGGTTTGGAGTGGGGTGTCATCAATATGCTGATGACACCCAGCTCTATATCTTCTTTCCTCCAGACTCCAGGGTGGTGGTTGAGGGCCTGGAGCGCTGTCTGGAGGCAGTGTGGATCTGGATGGGGGCTAACAAGCTGAAATTAAATCCGGATAAGACAGAGGCTCTCCTGGTTCGGAAATCCTCGATGCAGGTGCTGGACTATCGGCTTGCTCTGAATGGGGTTGCACTCCCTCTGAAGGAGCAGGTCCGCAGCTTGGGGGTCCACCTGGACTCGCAGCTGCTCCTGGATTCCCAGGTGGCGGCTGTGGCTAGGGGGGCCTTCACTCAGCTTCAGCTGGTGCGCCAGCTGCAGCCGTACTTGGATCGTGCAGACCTGGCCACGGTGATCCATGCCACGGTGACATCGAGGTTAGATTATTGTAACGCGCTCTAGGTGGGGCTGCCCTTGAAGATGGTTCGGAAACTGCAATTAGTGCAGAATGCGGCGGCCCGTGTAGTTACTGGAGGTAGGTGGTTTGACTCTGTCAGTCCACTTCTCCAGCAGCTGCATTGGCTGTCCATTCGTTTCCGGGCCCAATTCAAGGTGCTGGTTTTGACCTTTAAAGCCCTATACTGCTCTGGGCCAGGGTATCTTAGAGATCGCCTACTCCCGTACAATCCGGCTCATCCTCTTAGGTCATCAGAGAAGGCCTTTTTACAAGTGCCGCCGCCTAAGGAGGTACGTGGGGCGGTGGCAAGAAATAGGACCTTCTCAGTAGTGGCACCAACGCTATGGAATTCCCTTCCCCTTGACTTAAGAATGGCTCCCTCTCTTGAGACTTTTCGGCGAGGCCTGAAGACCCTTCTGTTTAAACAAGCCTTCTGAGTTCTCGGCCTTTTTAACATCTTTTCAACATCTTTTAATTTTTTACAGGCCTGATTCTTTTATGACTTGCTGCTCTATGCTCTTTTTACCTTTTTACTACTTTTTATCTGACTACTGTTTTATGATATGTGTTAATATGCTTTTATCTGTTTTTAAATTATGTTTTTAATCTGTTTTAACCTGTTGTAAGCCGCCTTGAGTCCCTTCGGGGAGAAAGGCGGGGTAAAAATAAAGCTGTTGTTGTTGTTGTTGTTGTTGTTGTTGTTGTTGTTGTTGTTGTTGTTGTTGTTGTTATTATTATTATTAAAATCACTGTATTAACTAAACATCACAGCATAGTTTTACTGGATACCCACTGAACCATTTTACTGGACACCCATTCATTCCATCTCCATTTATCGTCTCCATCATTTCAGGCTTGTTTGGTTGTCATTTTCTTATCAGAGAACTATTCCAACAGGCCCCAGTACAGGACTGTACTTGATCGGCTGTCTTGAACTGGTGCATGACTAAATGCGCAGTTCTAGTTGCACTTCTTGATTTTTTAACTGCATATGATATGCTTTAGGAGGGAAACACATGATCAACAGCTGGCCTCAGGCAAAGGAAAACTTCACCTGACTGCCAAGAATTTTCTGCATGAAGAAGCCTATTAAGGTAAGCACCATGTGAGCATTTATTGTGGAAAACAGTAGCCTCAGATAAGGGGAATCCTATCCCTCCCCACCCCCACCCCCATGGTAAATAGTTTCATAGCTGATTAACTGTATGGCATTTCATTGAAGGGATCTATAGATAAGTTACTAACTAACTACAAAATGTACTTTAAAAAATGCTAATGTGAGCTACAGCCCAGAGTCAGTCTCTCCTCTCCCCTCTCCCTGCCCTAGTGAACTTCCCATCACCAACAAGTCCATCAGCAGGAGAAGTGAGGTCCTCAAATCTTTCAGCTTGGCCAAGGCTAACTCCAAATCCTGTAACTTTTTTTCTGGCCATTGCGCTTGGTCATTTTACAACTGATATTTAAAAAAAAAAAAAAAAACTGGAACCTGAATGCACTTATTTCTCTAGTCCATCTTTGATTTGTTTACATTTAGTTTCTCACTGGCTCAGGTACCACTGTAAGAATGAAGGGTTAAACTGGACGTACAGTCAGTTCTCATTATCCGCTAGGTTTAGGTTCCTAGAAAACCTAGTGGGTGCCGAATTAATGGACACTGCATCATTGAGCCTATGGGGAAAATGGGGTTAGGTTTCCAGAAGGGCCCTCTTCACCATGCACTCTATGAACTTGAATTTTAACTTGAAGTTTATGGGGCTGGGTGATAGCATGGGCCCATCAAGATCTTATGCTTTCTCCTCCATTTGGATACCCCTCGATACACTGAAAGTTGCTGGATTCAGAGTTCAGCAGTGAGCAGGGGTTTGCTTCACCTGTCCTCCTCCACCTGTCTCTTTACTACTTCCATGGGCTTGCCCCAGCCCCAGAGCAGCCCTCAGGTAGCCTTCCAGAGAACTCTCATCATCGCTAGGGTTGTGAAGTTCCAACTGGAGTCCCTGAGATGGTGTCCAAGATGGTGGAGCAAGCCTGGAAGCGGACACAAATGTGTCCAACAAGTCTCCACGGCCCAGTATCAGTGCCCATCTGACGCTGAAAATTGACCCAATCCAGACAAATTTCTAAAACAAAAGAAAGGAGTATAATTGGCTAGATGCAATCACCACAACCCCTTCTCCATTTGCCATATACTGTATAGGTGTGTCTGCCCCGTGCATGGCGCCGGCGCTACCTTCTGTTCACAAGGAGGGCACTTTCTCTCCTCCTCCTCTTCCTCCCACAACCTCTCCTGCCCCCACCTACCTACCTGCTTGTAGCTCTGCTTAGCCCCCACACCCCAAATGCACCAGCACAGTATTTGCAGGTAATGAGAACAGAATCGTGGATAAGGAGCAGTAAGGTGGCAATTCTGTCCCTTGTGGATAAGTGAACTCACAGATAGTAAATTTGTGCATAAAGAGAACTGACCGTAGCTCTAAAAGTGTACAAGCAGCATAGAAACATAGCTCTAGGCATGTAATCCATATTTTATTTTTCTTTAGTAAATACCATAGGAGACAGAAGAGAAAACTGGCCCCTATCTGCAGTGGGAGGGGGGGGGCTTTAGTACTTTGCAGCCCCCTCTGTGCACATTTTTTAAAGGAATAAAAGCTTCCATTGTAGTGGGGTGGGAATGACAAAGTACTAGAGAATTTTACCAGTAAACAAAAAAGGAGAACATTGAGCAGTTTTTAATGGGATGCGGTCATGACACTTGCTGGGTGTCACCACTTTGGGTGGAGGGAAACGGTTTTCACATGGTGGGAGGAGATTGGTAACAGCCAGCAGGGCCAGCCTTAGGAGTTGCAGGTTCCAATGCAAAACATTCTCTCCCCCCCCCCCCCCGAACCCTGTGTTCACCAGAATGAGTGGCGGCAGTGAGCCCAGGGTTGATGGTGCCCCATGCAAAGTATGGCACTCGGAAATAGGTGGTGGTGACGTGATGATGTCACCACCAACTGCTTGTGGGGGGGGGGGTGATTTCAAGTCAATCAGACTCAGAGGCAGGTAGGAGGGCCATCGAAGCTGCAACTCAGGGGCAGGCAGGAGGGCCATTGAAGCTGCAACACTCTGTTCACTTGTGACTCCTGGGCATGGAAGATGCCATGCCAGTGAGTCAGCTACAGAGCAAGGTGCTGGCTATGGCTCTGTGCACTCTGCTCACTGCCCCAGCATGGGGCACCTCCAGGTGTGGGACCTGATTCAGCCAAATTGGTCCAAAGTCTGGCCCTGGCAGCTCCTCTGGAGATAGCAGGGTGTGGGGCAGTGGAATTGCTGTGTTCCGGAAAACATAGAGAAGAGATGGGAGACTGGATGGTTTGGCTGTAATAAGACTCCAACTTGGTTTCTTTTAAATCTCTTGAAAACTCCTAAAATGAGAACGTGTGGTTAACCTCTTGTGCCCTCGTATAGGTCTGTTATGGGTTAAATAGGTTGTGTTTACTGTCTTGAGGCCATTTGATCACTTAGTCATATTTTTATTCTGATTGAGGGCTGCCTCAGTCCTGCACAAGAGCCGTAAAATAAAGGAAAATGGTTAGTGAGTCATGAAGTATTAGATCTAAAACTGCCTGTGGACCCATGGGCTTCTCTTCTGCACTTTGTGAAACTTACCATTCTGAGAAGATTTAAAGTGTTAATCTTAAAACTGGCAGTTGCTGCTATTTGAATTTGGGTGCAACGCCCCCTGCAGGACTCTCAGAAGTTTGGGATTTACTGCACCAAGTGCAATTAACATTACTATTGTTTACATATTAAAGAAACTTTGAAGTTGCATTATGGAGTATGAAAGAGCTTTCAGGATCAGTGTGGCATCAGGGTCCTGCCTTGTTTTTCTCAGCAAACTTCATCAGCCTCTGATCAGCTAAGAAGGGGGGGTCCCTTTAACTAAAGGACCAGAAGGGGGAAGCATGAAATAATGCCTTATAAGGAATTAGGAGACATGGGGAAGCCTTCTGGAGCTTCCCCAGGTCTCCCAATGCCTTATAAGGCATTAAAAATGTCATTTTAGGTTTCATGGAGAAACCGAAAGTAGCTTTTTTTTTTTTAACTGCTGGGCTCAGAGGATGCTCTATTCAGTTGCAGATAAGTGAATCCACGGTTATGGGATCCGCGAATATGGGGGCCCCGTTTTCATTCTATATAAAGGAGCTCCTTTTCTACTTAGCAAAGTTTATGAACATAGGAAGTTGCTGGATCAGAACCAGTGGTTCACCAAGCACAGTATCATTCTACACTGACCAGCAGATGCTCTCCAGGGTTTCAGACAAGAGATCTTTCCTAGCCCTATCTGGAGATGTGAGGGATTGAACCTGGGATTTCCCTGCATGTAATCCAAGTGCCCTGCCACAGAGCTACAACAAACATATCTGTAATTGCTATTGCAAATTGAAAAGAATTATTAGTTATCCTCTACTGTACTGCCAAGTGTTAAAAAAAAAATGGTTGGGGGCATTCCTCAGTACAGGTGTGTCCCAGTTTATGCACAGGTTCCATTACAACATCCCCCCCTCCACTGATATTGGAAACCATGGATACAGGGGGCCCATTTGAAATACATTTGGGAGGGGGAGAATCCCAGTAACTTACTGGGTTGTTGCACAGCGATTTTGCCGCATTTGCAGGACTCCAGGCAGTCTCTTTGGCTTCTTCCAGCCTATTCTGGATCACGTGGAGGCCCTTGTCTTCACCCAGATTCACCCCAGAATGTAGTCCCCTTGAAAAGGCTGGAAGAAGCCAAAGAGACTACCTGGAGCCCTGCAAATTCTGATAAATCACTGTGCAACAACCTGGCAAGGTACTGGGGCTTCCCGCCTTCTTAATGTGTTTCAAGTGGGTCCCTGGTATCTGCAGATAACCGAAACCGTGAACACCATATCTGTGGATACTGGAGCCTGCCTGTACTGCCAAAAATATTTGCAAAGAAATTGAGCAGTTTTTGGTTAAATCCAGCCCCAACCATCATTCCCTGGTTCACTTTGGTAGCCATTAGCACTCCATGCATTTGATAAAAAGCAAGGTTACTCGGCCCAGATGCTGTGAATTGGCTCCTAAATTGCACCGCATGTGGGATTGTGCTTTATACACATTTTTATTTCCCTCTCCAGGCCAGATACATAGGCCTTTCTTTTACTGCATGACGTGCCAACCTTATTAAAGTTGCAATCTGCCATATAGGAGCCTTGGGTTAAACCCAACCAATCCAAATGGTATTTAAATGGACGCAGACATGTGCCATTTGTCTCCAGCCCAAATGGCTAAAATTGAAATAGGGCCTGCTATCAAAGCAGCTGATCCTATCAGCCTCCTTAAAGACCACAATGCTCAGTTTGATTTCCATTTAATCCTTCAAATGTCACACTGATGAGAGACAGCTAGTGGCCTTTCCTGACAAAAGTGCCACATTTTGTCTATGAATAAATATCGTTGCGATTAGCACCTTTGCCTGTTCTATGAGGCAGCAAAATTTGGGCTTCTGAAGCACAGTGGCTTTGATAAGCTTTTTCGACTGTGACAGGGCTCGTGAGATATTCACTTGTCCTTTAAAACAATATCTTTATTATTGACATTAACTCCAGCCTCTCCTCCATCCTCCTGTTCCCCTCACCAAACACAAATGAAATTGAGTTGGGAAATGGCTGGTTCAGAGGCTCCACAGGTCAGCGCACAAATGGGGGGACGTTGTTTTTCTAAGTTAGCGTTTCAGATCATCGCAAGAATACATCGAAGAAGAACCTTGCTGGATAAGACCACAGATTCTTCAAGTCCAGTGATCTGTTTGAAAAGAAGCCAGCTTAGGGAAATCTCATAAGCAAGGCATAAGGACAAGAGGTAAACTTTGTCGATCTTGTACCAAAGGTGCGTTTACACACCACTGCCAATGGTGCGTTTTTGCACCAGTCTCAGCTGAGACAAATACCTTCAGAAAAAAAATTCAAGGTGTTTCATGTATGTGAAAGTCAATGCCTGAAACTTTAGCTGTGGTCACATTACATTCCACAGAGTTACATGTGAATAATAACCAACAATGAGAGGGAGTTCAAAATGGGAGCTTCGAAGAAGGTGGTGGCACAGACTGGCCACCTGGTTTCCCCTGATGCCCCAAGCCAGGACAAAACTGTCCTCCTATGATAGTTGTCAGCTCAAACTGCCTCTTCTGACTGCCAGTCCTGGTGGTGCACAAACCAATGGTTGGCTCTCTCAGAATTCCTGGTTCAAGACTATGCGTTCTCAGTACACAGTCACACAACAGATGCTTATATGAGGCCTTGGGTAGAGTTAAAAATCAAAATAAATAGAGAATAAGGCAACGCCTGCCAGTTCCACTGCTGTGAAAGAACAAATGCTGACCTCTGTTTTATGTCAGCAAAACTAGTACTGGGGAGAGATTACCTGTGGGTATCAGAAGATCAGCCCCACCTATGCCAGGTCGCTTATCAGGCACACTGGCCCCCATGACCATTAAAGCCCGGACCAGAATAGAGGCAGCAGCCCAACCAAAAGAAGCTTCCCTGTAACTTATCCTCAGCACGCAAGAGGACTGTTAGAATCCACTGCAAGGATTACTGCAGTGTCCACCTGCAGCCCTCCACCCCCAAAATGACTGGCCTGGTTGTGGTCCCAGAGAGACAGGCAAACCTCCAGGAAGGTGTGCCGATCCACCCCCCAAGGACCCCTCAATTTCAGCGTCACCAGGGACACCCTGACCATCTCCCAAGGAAGCTTACCTGGGGGGAAGAGGACAGTGGAACTGACGCCTGCCCTCTCCCATAGCCACACCTGGACTCAGCTGGACTGGCCAGGGATCATCGACATTGGTGCCCTGTTGGCAAGGACTCCAGGATTCCCTCCTTCCTTGAAACTGTTGATCAGGCTGACTTTATCTCTTTTGTTTTTGGGCTGCCCTGCCCAGTGAAGTAATCAGGAGGACCCCATTGTTCGATAAAACCCTTTTTCCTGCACTCTTATCTTCATGTAGTCTTAGTCTGTATGCTGAGCCTCTGCCGTGTCCAGAATAAAGTGCAATACAGGCAGTAGTGAACCTTCTCTCTCTGGAGCCTGTCTCCAAAACAAATTGAGTGCCAGAACTTTTCTCCTTGCTTCTCACTAAAACCAAAAGGATCATGATCACTTTACTCAGCCCCAAGACAAGAGACCAAAACAAAATCATTTGCTCACAGGAGCCATTAATAGTGACCTAAAAAAGATGTCTTCAGAAGGAAACCATGTGGACCGTTCTCGAGATTGTTATGCTACTGAAATGCTTAATGTTTCTTTGGAGAGCGATAGCCGAGTGACAAGAAGAATAAACAAGGGCCAATGATGGAGATGTCCTTGAACTCACAGTGCTGTGCTGTAAGAATCCCTTTCCCCCTGGGAAGCTGTGAGAATCCACCTTGGTTGTACCTGAATAAAAATGCGAGCATTTTTTTTTTTTGTTAAAAGCACATCCTCTTTCTTGCCACCTGGTGACACAAAGTGACATCCATCCAAAGAAACAAAAACAGAAGAAATACAATCAAAATGCAAGCCACTGATTTTTGCAAAAAGACAAAAGCAGTAAAAAGTACAAAAGTACAAAAGTAGTAAAAGTAAAGTACAAAAGTAGTAAAAAGCCAAATCCACCATTAACAGAGCATCAGTTGAAATAATTAGGCCACCCAACAATGGTCAAAACCAGGGCCTTCACTTAGGCCCAAAGGTAATATTAAAAAACAGGGTGCAGGTGGAACCTCTATATCAGCGGGGATCCATTCCTGGACCCCCCACCAGTGGAGTCACTGGGGGGGTGCAGGGAGTGCAGGATGCACTGGGTGACATGCACAGGGGGAGGGTGACACCACTACTGGGCAAAAAAATTTTAAAATTTTGGTATTTTTGAATAATACCATCAAGTTAAATTTAATTTGATCCGTAATTTTATGCAGAACACAATGAAACAAACCACGTTGAAATATCTCTAGTCTATCAAAAGTTATAACCAAAAAAACCAGCAGGGGTGGGGCAATGGTGCATAACCACGCCCATTATTTGGGGTGTTGCCCTGCCCACTGCATGGGAGGAATTCCATCATGGGAGTGACGCACTGGCCTTCCACACCAGGTGATGCAAGCCCTAGTGATGCCAATGCCCCCCACAATTACCAAAACATGCAGATAATGAAATTCATGAGTTGCCATCCATAGGGGCTCCTGACGTGACCGGAACCTTCTTACGGTCACGTCCAGAGCCATTCGTAGGCCCGCAGAAGCCACTTGCGGAGTCCACAGGACTCAGAAATGCTCCAGGACGTGACCAGAACAAGCTTCTGGTCATGTCTGGGAGATTCAGTGGGTCCTCGGCTATAGGTCCAGGAGCCGCAGTGGGTTAAATCTGTAGGTCCCAAATCCATGAATACAGAGGACCCAACTGTATATTCATTCAAGTGGCAGATCTTTAGTGGCTGCACAACCATGCATTGTCAATTCAAAGTGCATGGCTGCAGCTAAACCACACTGTGAGTTCAGGGAGACAGAATCCCTGCATGGCAAAAGGTTTCCATGCGCATTTCATCCTCACCATAAGTGCCTGTCAGAATCTAGCCCCAGCCAGACACATCCCTGGGGTGGGTACCACTTGGTGCAGCACTTACCTGGAAAAGCTTGGAGTTCTGGAAGTTTGGAGTGATGTAATGTCGCAATCACATTGCCTCCAACCTTCTGGGCTATTGCATTGCTTTAAATTTGAAAGCTGCCCTCTTGACCACCTCTGTTGGGCAGTCTTCAGCCTGCTCTGGGCCCCGTCATCTTGTGTTCTCACCGGCAAGCAGCAAAAACACAAACTTCAGTGAGAGCACATGGTGGCTGGGTCTTGAGTGGGCCAAAGTTCACCAAATGAAGACTTGAGCAGAGTGGTGTCACCCCCCCCAGAGGTGACACCCAGTTCAGGCCACACCCGCCACACACCCCTTGTGATGCTACCAGCCCTCGCCAATACAGAAATCAATAAATGCATGCCCCTTGCCACAGTTAAGATGTCAGCTACCTTCCCCTCCCTCGGGAAGAATGGACGGATTACAGACACACCCTTATCCTTTCCTACCAATTGTCTTTTCAGTAGCCCAGGCCTGGATAGTTCCTGCCAGCAGTAGCAGCAGCCACTCATGATTCCATTCTCTGCAAGGCCGTGGGCTTCTACCACTGAGCTGCGAAAAGGGAAGGCTGATGTCGCAAGATGGCTTCAGCAGAGGCACAAGGGCTGCCACATCAGTAATGTGCAGGTGTGTCACTGCTGAACAGTTAACGGTAGCCAGCAGGGGCTGCTGGTCATGGCCTATCCACATGGAGCACTGCTAGCTGCTCAGGAGCCATGTGCTTACTGGAAAATTCAGCAACAGCATGCCTCCACAGCCATCTCAAGACCCTCTCTGTTGAAGAGCAGGTCCCGCTCCCTTGACTGCCATTCAGTGGAAGAAACCTATGACCTTCCGGCTGCCCCACCAGCCACTGCTTGGAGCCATCTTCCTTCCTTCTGTTGTACAAAAGAAACCAGCTTGGTGGGCACTGCCACCCATCTTCGTTTTGACTTCCTCTTTTTGGCCCCACTGACAAATCCAAATACCGGTGTCTCGTTTGCATCCTGTCCTTCCTGCAGTTTACATCACTGGGGTTCGCCCATTTTATTCTCATAGCAAGCCAGAAAGATGCATGCATGAGTGCATGTGTGTGAGAGAGAGAAAGAGAGAGAGAGAAATTGGTTTCATGTCTTCCTACAGGGGACGTCTACCAAAATTTAACGTTGGGAGAGTTGGAAAAAAAGAAAAGAAAATATTTTTACCCAGTCTGTGGAACTCCTTGCCACAAGGTGTGGTGATGGCATCTGGCCTAGATGCCTTTAAAAACGAATTGGACAGATTTCTGGAGGAACGTCTGTCAAAGGTTGCAAGCCATGATGGGTGTGAGCAACCTCCTGGTTTTAGAAATAGGCTACCTCAGAATGCCAGATACACAGGAGTGGCAACAGGATGCAAGTCGCTTGTCCTTTATGCTCCCTGAGGCATCTGGTGGGCCACAGTTAGATACAGGAAGCTGGACTGGATTTGGCCTGATCCAGCAGGGCAATTCTTACATTACATGGTTAAGGGGGGGATCTGAACCCGGGTCTTCCTAACTGAAGTCTTCTCTGCTGACTCTTACAGCTGTTTCTTAAGGGTGGCCCCAGACTCTGGGACTGAGGGAACGCAGTTCTTCCTTTGGTTTTCCCTTGCCAGGAAGCACTTGGCATGCCTTTCTGCAGAAATGCCATAGCTCTGATTTGCCATGCAAGGTTGGTTCTCACTTCCCAAAGTTGCCGCGCTAATACTTTCAATTACCGCTTTAATAATTTATGAAATTGCTCAGAATCCTACCTGTGACATTTCAGTCGGGCTTCATTACACTGCAATGAAATCGGATTGCACAGTTATTACAGACGTCGTCGGAGCTTTGTGGAGGGGAGGCCGGAGGAGAAGGAGAGGATCTGCGCAAGCCTGCTTCTTTGTGACCGTTTTAGAATCAAACTGGCAGCCACAGAGAGATGGAGCCCTGTAGCCAAATGACTTCACCATTTGAGAAGCAGAGCAGGGCTCTAACGGGATCTTGGTCGAAACTTGCAGCACTCAGCATCAGTAGCATAGCCAGAGGGGGGCAGATGGTAAGTACTGCAGGCAACACAACATGCCATATGAGCAGCCCCTTTTATTTGCTGTCAGAGTCCGACCAGGCCTGGGAGGGGGACTGGTGACCTAGGCCGTATTCTACCTCCCCCCCCCAGTCCCCAAAGCAGCCTGGTGTTACACTGGCACATTTCGCTAACGCAGATCTGAGTAGCCCCATTGGGGTGGCTGCCGTGTGACAAGGGGTAAGGGGAAATAAATTCCCTTATTCTGAGTTGTGTGGCCTTCATCTTCTACCCTGCCCTGGATATGGTGCAGGCCAGTTGGCCTGCCTATTCCAGCGCAGAACAGGGTTGGGTTAGAGGATAAATAACTCCAAAGCTGGGTTATCTAAAAAGGTCTTCATCCCTCCTCTACTTTAGAATGCCAGCAAAGATGGATTCACTCTGATCTTCATGGAGAGTATTCCAGAGGCCAGGCACCACATCAGAGAAGACCCTGTCACAGGTGGCCACTAACTGTATTTCTGACAGAAATGGAACCACCACAGAACTGTGAACCAAAAAATTCGGAGATTTCCATCTGTGACAAATCTAGGAGCCTCTGTGGGGGGACTCTGGTTGCACAGGGACTTCCACAGAGGCCCCCTGAGATGAGGAAATCCATTTGCGGAAGGCAGGAGAGGAGGTTGCTGGATCCTTCTCCCTAAAGGCCTAAAATGCCAAGAGCATCAAGTGTGCTCCTTTCTCTTTTCCTGACCTGGATGGGTGACTATGGACTTTTGTCCCTCAGTACCTTCTTGTGGATCAGCTACCAGGAATCCTCGCCTCTCCCAACCCAGATGGGTCAGAAAGGAGAAAGGAGTGATGTTTGGACACTCCTCTCTCAGTGTCCTTAAGAACATAAGAAGAGCCCCGCTGGATCAGGCCAAAGGCCCATCTAGTCCAGCTTTCTGTATCTCACAGCGGCCCACCAAATGCCCCAGGGAGCACACAAGACAACAGGCACAACCAGCGTCCTGGTGCCCTCCCCTGCATCTGGCAATCAGGCAGCTTGCCTCTAAAATCAAGAGCTTGCACATACCTACTATGACTTGGAACCCATAATGAACTTCTCCTCCAGAAATTTGTCCAATCCCCCTTTAAAGGCATCCAGGCAAGATGCCATAACTACTTCTTGTGGCAAAGAGTTCCACAAACTAATTACACGCTGGGTAAAGAAATATTTTCTTCTGTCTGTCCTAACTCTCCCAACACTCAGCAACACTCAGCAAACACTCAGTCCTTGCAATGCTCCAGCTGGTGGTGCAGTGTGTATACATGTCCATACACACTTTCACAACGGAGCAGCTGGATTACACACTGCACAGGAGAACTCCTCGGTTTTGCACCCTCCACCTGGAATGGCTCTGAAGGAGAGGGGCCGCTTGCACGTTGCAGTGAGGCTCCCTGCAAACTTAGTGCTTTACACCCCCTCTAGCTATGCTATTGGTGTGAGCTTTTGCGCGTGCATGCATGTCTTGCTTAGGCATCCATGCAAATTAGATATGCACAAATTGTGTGAGCAGATAAAACTCCTGGAGAGAAACCTGTGGCCATCTGTGCCTTTCTCAGATGGGAAACTGAGCAAGTAAAACCATTTCTGTGACATCACGTTTGCCATGCGGGAACTCCTGCGTGCCGTTAAGCCAAGTACTTTTGTTTTTGCTCCCCATTCATATTCCAGGCTCATCAGCACTGGCTGGTTTTGAAGTTCTCCAGGGTCTCCTCCAGCCAAGTTGCCCAGAGGTGGAACAATCTGTGTCTCTCTGATAGGCGAGTGACGACTTCTCCATCAATCAGTGATGAGATGGAAATAAACAAAGGTGCTGCTTGTGTCTAATGATAAGTAATTATAGGAAGCCAAATTAAGGCCGGTCTTTGTGTGGGGCTGGTGAAATTGGTTAAGCAAAAAGAATGAGTGCGCCATTTCCCCAATTCATCCCGCCGCTCATTTGCAGGCAGTGCATTATCTCCGTTAGCTGATGCATTTAATATGAAAATGAGGAAATCATTGTTTAAAGAGATGAGGGCATTAATGCGGCGGCGGCGGCAAAGAATGAGAGATGCCAGGATAGAACATTTGCATAGGTCAACGGTAATGCAGTGCGTTGAGTACATATTCAAAGCTTTACTTGCCGAGTAATACATTGCCATTAAATTATCATTACGCTGACCTACGTCTGACACAATTCCATTTTTCCCCCCAAATCTTAATGATAAAAAGTTAATTAGGCTTAAGGTGAAAAACGGTTGTGACGGGCCTCAGAACTAGGACGTCAAAAGGGCACGCGGACTGCCTTTCCGATCAGGCAAGGTAACTTCACTTACGCTTAATTCCATCTCTCGTTAAGCACGGCCGGGTTTGGAAGTTTGCCTTCTGTGTGAATTGTGATTTATAACACTGTCACGACCAATAAATATTCTTCGGACGGCACAGTTACCGCTTAATGCTCACGATCGTCCATTTAGAAGCTTTCAGGCCTATTTGCATTGCAGTGGCGTAGCTAGAGGGGGTGCAAAGCACTAAGTGTTGCAGGGAGCCTCTCACTGGCATGCAAGCGGCCCCTCCCCTCCCCCTTCAGAGCCATTCTGAGTGATGGGCACAAAATGGAGGTATTTGCCTCTCTGCATTTGCCTCTGTTTTGCTCCCACCAGCAGGAATGTCTCTGAAGGGGAAGGGCGGCTTGCATACGGAGGTGAGGCTCCCTGCAAAACTTAGTGCTTTGCACCCCCTCTAGCTATGCCACTGTTGCATTGCTAATGCCCAGGCTGGTGTGTGTGTGCGCAGGTGTTTTGCCTCACACCATGGAAACACCCACATTCCTGATTGCACTGGGATAATCCACTTTTTGTAGCTAATGACACTTGAGTGGTTATTTTTGGAGTCTTCCTTCTCCTGGTTCTTCTTATCCTCACCTTTGGCTTTCTGAGACAGGTCATAGGTGGAAGATAAGTGGGAGCTCCCATCGCTCTATCCCATTTACATCCACTTAGCCTGCATTCTAAGATAAAGACAGTGCTATGAAATACTTGTGCAGGACTGGTACACTGATTCCCAGAGTCATCATTCAGATAAGATACAGCGCTCTATAACATTTACATTCAGGTATATTTAGCCAAACTCTACACTGACATTCGTCTCACCCATGGCCAAGTCCTAGGTGGCATGTCCATCGTGCATGTCTACAGCCCTCTGGGAGCTGGGTAGTGAAATCCCACACCATTGTGGCACGCAGGTGAATACTGCAATCACATACAACACTGTCATGCGCTGAGTCAGACCATAGGTCCAACTTGCCTGGTAGTGTCTATTCCAAACTGGAAGTGGCTCTTCAGAGTCCCAGGCAAACTCTGCTATCAGAGATCCATTAAACTCAATGCAGGGAGTGGCAGCAGGGAGACTCGATGAAGGAAATGGCAGCAAGATGGAAGTATCTTGTGGTTTTATGCGCTCCCAGAGGCATCTGGTGGGCCACTGTGAGTTACAGGAAGCTGGACTAGATGGGCCCTGGGCCTGACCCAGCCGGGCTTGTTTTATGCTCTTATGAACTGGAGGTCCCATTGATTGAACTTGGGAACTTTTGCATGCAAATTATGTGTTCTACCACTGAGCCATTGCTCCTTCCCTCTACCTAGTCACCATCTGGGATGAAAGGGAGGAGAGCAGCTGGTTGAGAGACCTACTGAACTTCAGGTGAGGTAGTTCTGCTGAATTCCAAACTGGTTTTCCAGGGATGAAGGAAAGCCTCCCAGGACTGTCTTCATTGTCTCTGCTATCCTTGCTACAGCCAACACTACTAGGTGACGCTAGACCAGGCAAGTAGCAAAGAGCTGGATGGGCGCCAGCACAGGGTGGGGCCAGGGGTTCATCAGGTGGGGAGGTATTTGAACATTTATTTTACTTTTCACATTTTTATAACGCCCTTCCTCCAAGTAGCTCAGGGTTGTGCACACGGTTCCTCCCTGTATCCTCACTACAACTCTGTGAGGTAGGTAAAGCTGAGAGAAGTGACTGCCCAAGGTCACCCAGGAAACTTCGTGGCTTTGAACTTGGATCTTCCAGGTCTCTCAAACCACTACACCATCTTGGCTCTCCAGCTGTATTCCCGATGATGTCAGAATTGATGACAATGGGAGCTTTTATCTTGAGTAGGGTTACCCTGTTTCAGTTCTTCAAATATGGAGAGGGGTGTCTGAACTTTTGCTAATTAAGGGCCTGATCCTGTCTAACTTTCCAGCTCTGGTGTAGCCACAATGCAGCCCCGTTGTAAGGGAACACATGTTCCCATACCTTAAGAAGACCCCAGTGTCTGCCCCTCCACCACAGGATGCAGTGCACACCCCATGGGCACAACTGCACCAGCAGTGGAACACTGGATAGGATTAGGCCCTAAGTGTATACAGAATTGTACTGTAAGACTGCAAATAACCACATTTTCCTGGGAGTAAGTCCCATTGAACTCAGTAGGACTTACTTCTGAGTAGACCTGCATAGGATTGTGCCCTAAGTGAAATAGTTTCCAGAGAGGTAAACACTTTGGTTTACTACAGTGAAAACAACAAAGATTCTTGTAAGACTTTTGAAGACCAACCAATGTATTGTTGTTGAGAATATTTCAGTATAAACTTACAAGGCCCTCTGTAGATTTCACTTCATGAATCTGATGAAGTGAACTGTGGTTCTCAAAAGTTTATGCCAGTGAGTCGTGAGTGTTCCTAAACCGTGAGCCGTGGCTCCCTGGGTAATCCACTGAAACTTTCCGGAAAAAAAACCCCACCCTATACAATGTATAGCAGTGGACCTCAAGTTTTTTAGCACCAGGACCCTCTTTTTAGAACGACGATCTGTTGAGACCCACCGGAAGTGATGTCATTAACCTGGAAGTTATGTCTTGGCTGGAAGTGACATCATCAAGCAGGAAAAGGTTTCACAGCCCCCATATGACATTCAAATCAGAGAATTGAGTAAATTAAAAGTTTACAATAAATTTTAAAAATTATTTAAAATAAAGAAGAACCCTCCTAAATCTCCAAGTATTTTTTTTTTTTAAATCCCCAAGCATCCTAATCCTATCCACACTTACCCGGAAGTAAGCCCCATTGACCATCATTGTCAAAAGCATATACATAGTACCCTGTTAAAAGTACAGCTCAGTCACGTACCATGGTAGCATAAAGTCTAATATATAAAAAATACACATTGAAATGAATGGGAACCCACCTGAAATTGGCTTGTGACCCACTTAGTGGGTCCTGACCCACAGACTGAGAAACACTGGTGTATAGGATTGTAACCTTAATGGGTAGCCGAGACCAATGGCCTGGTAGGTCAAGGGAGCTGCCAACCAAAAAGGTTTGGGAACCAGTGGCTTATGCTGAAATAAATATGTTTGAGGTGCTACAAGTGTCTTACAGCCCAATACATCATAAATCCTTGTGTGGCGATGCGTGGGCTATGCTGTATCCTGCTGGGGATCTTTAGGTGCTGGAAGTGAGAACATAAGAACATATGAAGAACCTTGCTGAAGGCCCATCTAGTCCAGCTTCCTGTACCTCACAGTGCCCTACCAGATGCCTCAGGGAGCCCACCAGATGCCTCAGGTCTCCTCAGGGTAAAGAGACATTTGTCCCCTTAGCCCAGAGTAAGTCCCAGCAGCCGCAAAGGGTCAACTTGGACCTGCACCAGCGACATCACGTTACTTGCACCAGCGACATCATCATGTTAAAGGAGAATGTGAATTTATAAAAAAATAATAATAATATGGTGGATAAGCCTTGTCTTTTTTTCCCAAGCTAGGGACTTAGGGTGAAGATCAAAGAGGACAACAACAGATCAACCAGAAAAGCTGGGAGTAGAGGCAGAAGATACAGGTAGACTGGAAAAAAAAAAAAAATACAAGGTTACTGCAAAGCCAGGTGATTTAAGAAGCGGTTCTAATCAGAATATTAATTTAAATAATTTTATAACCTATTTAGCAATGGGATCACATGGACTTATATGGTCATGAAATGAATATTACTTTGAACAAAGTAGAAATCCACAAAAAATCTGAGCAATAATGGAAGGGCAGTGGGCAAAGGATGGCACTTATTTCTTTGTACCCCTTCCATGTCCTCCTGCAATGAATCGGTCTTTGGAGAGAGGGATTGATTGGGGTCAGAGAGAACTTTCTCAGTTAAATGCTCTTCCCTCCCTGCCCCCCCCAACACCCTCTGATCCCAGTGCTTATTTAACTCAGCTTGCCATTTGCTACAATGACACTGGGGGAGGGGTTCTATAGATGCTGGTAGGGGAGATTTTTAGATGGTAAACAATGCAGAAGTAAAGGATTATTTGTTATTTATTCATTTTTCACACAGCTGTCATCCAAAAAGCTCGGGATGGTGTATAAGAGTCCTTCCTTCCTTTGCCCTCACAACAACCCTGTAAGGTAGGTGAGGCTGAGAGAGTGGCTGGCCCAAAGTCACTCATGAAACTTTGTGGTTGAGCGGAGATTTGAACCTGGATCTTCCAGATTAAGTCCAATTCCCAAACCACTACACCATCCTGGCTCTCCTGGTTCAATGCCCCCCCTACCTTCATGCCATGGTCCTGATTTGAACTATGGCCCCAGATGGCTACTACCCCTAAGTACAAGTAAGCCCCTAACTACACAGTGAAGTATTTAATGCCTCCAGAGACCTTTTTACAAAACAAATACTGGAGAAAAGAGATTTCTTGCCTGTCCCTAGCCCCAAGTTTTGACTGAGTCTGAAACAATTGCTTATCTTCCCGTTCAGCTTCTCCTTCTCCTGGCCCATACTGAAATCATCATGATATTTTGACACCCTGAAGACATTCTAATCAATATCTCTACAAATGTCATTTGCCTTTTCAACTCTCACGAAAGGTGATGCTGACATTCTACTTTTCCTCCATTTCCCTGGTGGCCATTTAATCTCGATGACCTTGCAGGTATTTAGAGAACTGGTTTTGTGAGATAACATGGCCTTGAGACAGCCATGGGGACTTTCTCGCAGACAATCATTTGCCTAGAAGGACTGTGCGAAACTTCTGGGTTTTCATCGAAAACACAGATATGACAGTGTGCCGTGTTTATTTGTGTCTTTTAAAAGAAAAGAGTAAAAACAGTGCAATAAAATGCCCCAATAAATATGTATTGGCAACCTTCAGTCTCGAAAGACTATGGTATCGCGCTCTGAACCCCCCCCCCCCAATAAATATAAACAATAATTCAAGCAGGTTAAAAATATGCAGTTAGAAGCACAAATCAGACTGTAGCCAAAACCGGATCATCTACCAGAAAGATGGTGGTTGGTGGACACTCAACGTACTTGAGATTTGCAGAGATTTGGGGCCAATGATGCAGCCACAATGCAGCCTTGAGGCAAGGGTACACACATTCCCTTACCTTAAGGAGGCCTCCGGGACTGCCCTCCCCACCACAGGATGCAATACATGCCCCGTTGGCATGGCTGAACCAGTGCTGAAAAGTTGAATAGTATTGAGCCCTTGAATTTTTATTTTTTTTTAAGACAACCAAAGGGGGCAAAAAGGCCCCCAGATTCTTTGCTTCCTGGGGAGTCAGAGGATGAGAGGACAGGGAAGATTCTAGAAAGGCATCATTCTTCCACTTGGGGGAGTTGCTGGTAAAGAGAAAAAACTTTCTGCTTAATTGGAAGAACTGCAGTTGAGTAAAAGAAAAGACAGGCTGTCAACATGCATGGGGTGGGGGGGGCCAAGGGGAGCTGTTCCATTCTGGAGACTCTCACCCCTGAAACCTGGCAGTGTGATTGTGATCTAGGGCAGTGGTCTTCAACCTTTATTCTGACATGACCCAAATAAATAAATAAATAAATAAATAAATGAATGAATGAATGAATGAAGTATGAGACTGGGAATCCACCACCAGTCCCACCCCGTCCCTGACACCACCCACTCCCTGCCCCTACCCATCTCATTTTCCCCTACTTCTTTTATCTTCACAGCAACCCTGTGAGATAGCAGCCTGAGCAGAGCCGGCCTCTGGAGCTACGGGGCAAGGCAAGGAGAAGAGGCTGTGCAGGATTAGATCAAGAAGCTCAGTTTTGATAAGGTAGCAGATTGGGTCCAAGCCCTCTCTTGCACAGACTTTGAAAAATTACTGCGACCCCCCCCCCCCAAAAAATGAGGTTTTGTGAACCCATTGCGGTTGTGGCAAAGAACACTGATCTACAGCATGCATGTCTTGAATATGCATTGAGTTCAGTGGAACTTACTCCAAAGATGTGGCTACAGCACTGCAATATTTTGCTGTGGAACCTCTCCTGTATAATGGCAAGATCTTATTAGCCCCTCCTAATGTCTCCTGCTTCCTCCCATGCATGGAACTGTCTGTCAGAATTTCTCTTCCACCTCTCTTGTCATCACTCCAAACACATCTTTAAAGTTCACCTTTTCAGTTACTCCCTCTGCCATAAGCCCTTGTTCCCGCTGGAAACAAAGCCCAAGTATACGTAACTGTGTTTGCTCACATTCAGCCCTTGCTATCCTCGTTTCTCCCATCTTTCCCAAATCCCTGCTGAGCTGCTTCTAGAGCTGACACGATCAGTGTCCATTGCACCAGGCTTGCACAAAGTCCAGTGTGATCCATGTGTCATGAATGGCAACTCCTCAGAAGCTTGACAAAATGGTCAAGTATGCATACCAAGGGAAGAATAGAGAACGGCTAAGAAAGGTTGAGGGAACTTGCTATGTTTGGCAGCAACTGTTACCCTGCACAGTCTTTCGAGACTGAAGGTTGCCAACCATGCCATGCTATGTTTAGTCTAGAGAAGAGACAGCTGAGAGGGGATCTGATAGTACTCTTCAAATACCTGAAGGGCTCTCCTATGGAAGAACAAACACATGTGTTCTCAGCTACCTCTGAGAGCAGAACTAGATCTATTGGGTACCAACTGTAAGAGAGGAGTTTATGGTGGGATATCAGGAAGCAACTCTTGATGGTAAGGGTGGCTCGGAAGTGGAACAGATTTCTGGGAGAGCTGGTGGAGTCTCCCTCACTGGAGATCTTCACGTAGAAGGTAGACAGGCATCTGCTGGAGATGCTTTAGAAGGATTTCCTACTACAGGCAGGGTGTTGGACAAGATGACTTTGTGGGACCCTTCCACCCCTATGATTCTATAATTCTAAGTGGCCACTTTTTGCAATTGGAAAATTGGGGTGTGTGTGTCTGTGTCCGTTTAAAGCACAGAAGGTACTACCTTGGATTGACTAGTTCATCTTCAAATTCCTTCCAGGCCTAGAAGTACATGGTTTAAAAGCAATCTTGGCATCTCAGCATACAAAGTACCAACTATGATATTCCTTCTAAAGGGTTATTAGTGGTAATTGCCATTTCTGGGCCAAATTCTGGGGGATACCGTATTCTACCACCTTATTATCTCAACCTAAGTTGGTCGTTTTCTCTGCAGGTAGAATAGGCATAGTAATTAGGGAATTAGACTGAGCTCAGTGAATCACAAAGGTGCATGGAGTCACTGACTGTTTCATATTTATTTTCCAGTTGGAGAGGTTTAATTATTTCACTTTCTGCTTTGTCCACACTTGGCTGACCAAAGCCATGCCAAGTGGTTCCCACTTATCTCCACCAATTTATGAGTGTCTCCCTACACGCATCCTTTGAGACCACTATCAACGCTCAGTCAGGCTGGATCAGGGTGAACCTGCAGGCAGCAGAAGGAATGCCTTCCATTGACAGCCCTCTGCCCAAGCCATCTGGATTATCACATTGGACTGAATACAGTATCCAGAGTGCATCCAAATATTTCGGCATTCAGAGACTAACTGGAGAATGTTATTTATTGATCTATTGATTGACTATTTCTTTGTATCTTTTAAGTTGTTTTAATGGTTTTATTTTAACAATTGATTGACAGCCCAATCCTATCCACACTTTCCTGGGAGTAAGCCCCATTGAATCTTATGGGACTTACTTCTGAGTAGACATGCATAGGATTGGGCTGTCCATGTTTTATCTTTATGTGTTTTGTCTGTTGTACACCAATTTGGTTTTTTAGAAAAGCGGTATATAAATCTAATTAATAAATAAATAAAGTTTATCTAAAGTATTTATACCCCTCCTTTCTCCCACACACAAGGGCACTCAAGGCAGCTTATAAGATAAAACACCTGTACAAATCATAAATATAAAACAGTACTAAAATATTAAAACATAAAAGTTACTGGAACAATAAAACTGAACAGACCCCACTGGATCACATAAGACTGTTAATTACAAACATCAGCCCTAGATGACAGCAATCAAAGCCTTCTTAAATAAAGATCTGGAGGCCCCGCCAAAAGGTCTCCAAACAGGAAGCTGGTCTTAATTCTGGGAGAAGGAAATTCCACAAACAAGGTGCCACCACCAAGGCCCTATTTCTCCCCGCCATTCTCCTCACCTCTGTCAATGATGGCATAGTTAGAAGGGCCTCCTCTGATGATCTGATAGGATGGATAGTACTGTATGGAAGGAGGTGGTCCCTCAAATACCCCAGTTCCGAGCAGTGAAGGGCTTTAAAAGTCAAAACTAACACTCTGAATTGGACTCAGAAATCAACTGGCTGCCACTGTCGCTGCAGAAGTAGCAGCCTGACTGAGTCAAACTGATAAGCTCCAGCAACCACATGGGCAGCCATGTCTGCACTAGTTTCAGTTTCCAGGCAGTCTTCAGAGGCAGCCCCTTATTCACCATCCAAATTTACTTAGAAGAATTTTGATGAGGAATTTGGGGAGCAAATTTGTTCTCTGCTTGTGATGCTCTTTTAGAACAAAAAGCCATTCAGGAACAGAAAGTCAAATTGATGGCCAGGGCAAACCGGGAGCGACTGCAACTTCAAGCAGTGTATCTTCAGCCTCCCCGAGTTCACTGCGACAGGGGGTCAAAGAGTTAAAAACGACTTGGGCAGCCAGGCTGCATAACATTCAGCAACAGAACAACGGCATTTATGCTGATAAATACCCAGAGGAAGGTAATCCCAGTACATGCTTCCTGCACATGCCTGATCTTGTCTGATCTCAGAAGCTAAGCACGGTCAGGCCTGGTTAGTACTTGGATGGGAGACTGCCTGGGAATACCGGGTGCTGTAGGCTTATACCATGATCTCAGAAGCTAAGCAGGGTCAGGCCTGGTTAGTACTTGGATGGGAGACCACCTGGGAATACTGGGTGCTTTAGGCTTATACCATGATCTTGGAAGCTAAGCAGGGTCAGGCCTGGTTAGTACTTGGATGGGAGACCGCCTGGAAATACCGGGTGCTTTAGGCTTATACCATAGTCTTTTGAGACTGAAGGTTGCCAACCATTTTTCAGGAAACAGCTATTTAGCACAAAGCTCGGGAACCACATTTCCATCACGTCCACTTAATCATGCCTCACACTGCAGTCTTCCTATATCTACTTTTTCAACTCGAGGCACACAAATCAGGTGAAGTCAGGAGCAAAGCTTGTCAAAAACCAGGCGCTAAGCATTCTCAGCAGTGTGCAGTCAATTGTGGAATAAACAGCCCAACTCACTGCAAGGTGGAATTCCCCAACCATCTGACCATGTTTTGGTAGATGCCAAAGCAATTGCTCTACTAGACAAAAATGGGACGAGTCCGCTCATGTCCCTAGGAAAATAAAAAAAACCAGCGACCCAATCCTATCTAACTCCTTGGGTGGCAGGGCAGTGGCACCAGCACATTTTCCATTGCTTCCCCCAGGAGAGTTTTGGCTGCCTGAAGTCTTCTTGGAGTAAGGGGACATTTGTCCCCCTGACCCGGGGTAAGATCCAACAGCCACTATGGGTCAACTTGGATATGCACCTGCTCAAGCACTGGCACAAGTCTGTGTTGACCCAAGATAGCAGTTCAGACCTGGGCAGGGGGTCAGGTTTCTGCAAGTACCACCAACCGAAACTGCCACCTGTAGTAGAAAAGCAGAAGATATTGCAAAGAGATAGGTTGTGGTGTCTGCAGTGCCCCTTTGCTCTGGCGAATCTGGGAAACATGAGGTCAAGCCTGGGTTTTCAGCAGTGGGTGTGCTACACGGCTGCAGCTCCTAGAGGCAACAAGGTCTTTCGGGATAAAAGTAGCACCTGGAGATTGGAGAGACTGTGGGTAGTAGAAGGAGGAAAGCTTGTAGGACAGATGGACCAAAACTGACTGATTGACTGCTGATGGATGGACAGCAAACTGGTAGACTGACTCTTGAACTAGCTAACCAACTAACAAACTGACTAATGGACTAACTGACTAGCTGGCAAACTGCTGGGTGGTGGAGAACTGACGGGATGCTGTTGTGCCTAGAAGAGCTGCTGCTTTGAGGACTGGGAGAAGGGACCTTGCAGCCCCACAGGCAAGCTACCTACCTTTCCATTGGTGCTGGGGTACAGTGGTAGCTTTGTATGCTTCTAGAGCTAGCCATGTTTGAGCCAGGGGACCTAATTAGCTTAAAGTGGGCATAAGCTCTCTAGAACAAGCTTGGGAAGGAAATTTGGCAAAACACCAGGGCCTGAACTGCCCTCCTTCCCACCCCATCATCACCTGTTCTATGACAGAGATGACTCAGGGGGTGAAGGCTGGAGGATTCTGGTAGGTAAGGGGCAGGGTCAGTATAGAAGCTGAAGGTCAGAGGTTGAACCAAGACACAATGGGATGCATGGGAACACAGATAGAGCTTGGCAGAATTTGGCATTTGGCAATTCTGGTTAATCGATGGAATTCAGTTTTGTATTCCTGGTTACATCAGTAAAACACTCACTGGCTAGCAATGCTAGCTGGGATGTGTGAATTGGCCCAGAGTACAGAAAAAAGAAATCCACTCATTTGGGGGAAAATATACTGAAATTATTAACAGACTCACAGCACAGTCATTTGCCTTAAGGCCGAAAGAGTTGATGGATGATATGATAACCATCCCCAGACAAATCCTCATTACTATTGTAAATTCAACGTCCTAAATGAATTAATCTCTCTAATGTCATCACTGCATTTACCTTCAACAGCAGCTGCACAACCACCCTGGGGTTTTGTCTTTGTCTGCTCTGTTTGCGTGTCAATTACACTAATCGGAAACTCATAGGCTGCCATCATGGGAACGAGAGATAACACTCTGCTGGGGGAACATCCACTGACATTTCAAAGGCCGACAAATTCTTACCTGTGGTAGACACATTCAGTGAATAGACCAACCTTTACTTGCCTCCAAGCTGTATAAAATGGAAACAGATTTAATCAATCAGCAGGGTATGGATTCATTTCTCCTTTTGTTGAAAGGACCAGATCCCTTTGATGGAGAAGAGGTGATGACGAAGATGACTATCTCTCAAAGCTTGATTAGTTCAAAATGACTCCCATTACTCAACGTTCAATATGGCTCCCTTGACTGATAAATTACCATATGTCTCCAAACACTCCATAATTAGATAAAAGTGGAGAGGTTGCAATCTAATTTGATATTTATTGATGTGCTTTGACTTTGTATCCTATCCTGTGGGACGGCAAAAACAAAAACACCCAAGGCTTGCCTTCAAATTCCTAATTTCAGAAATCTATTTCAGGTCCATTCTTACGGTGCATCAACACTTCAAATATATCACTTTTATATCTTTCTATTTCAGTGATGACTTCCCCCAAAGAATCCTGGGAATTCTAGTTTTGCGAGGGTGCTGATTATAGACTCATCTGTAGCCATTCAGATTCACAAATAATGACAATCCCAATGATTCCCTGGAAGAGAATGACTCTTAAACCAATTTTTAAGTCTGTGGCATAAATGCATTCTCAATGTGACACCAAAAGCACCAGGGATGTAGGTCTCTGAGTCCATATACTAAAGAACAGAGAATGAGAAGCAAATAAGATGAAATTCTAATGCAGAAGGCAATTATGATCTGATGGAAACCACAGAAACTTGGTAGGATGAGACCCACAAATGGAATAAAAGGTGTAACTTATTCAAAAGTAACATACCAAACAGAAAGGAATGGAAAGTCACATTGTATGTCAAGAATGTATACGCGCGCGCGCGTGCGTATGTGTGTGTAATAAATCCAGGAATCTGAGCATATAAACTCAGTTGAAGGTGTCTGGGTAAGAATAAAAGGAGGCAAATACCATCATGGTTATCTTCCATCAACAATCTTGCCAAACAGAAGTCACAGATGATGCTTTTCTAAAACGGGTTACCAAAGTTTCCAAGAGGGGTTTGTGTCAACTTTCCTGACTGCTGCTGGAATTTTAACTCAGACTTACAGCCCAATCCTAACTGTCCTCTCTACTACTGGAACTAGTGTTCTGACAGCGGGTTGTGCTTTATGGCAGTCGAAAATGCTGGCCAGGACAGCATCACATGTGCCGGCGGACTACCAAAGGCCTACTGACAAAGGAAAGGCAACAGGGGAGATGGAATGGGGTTGGGGGAGGGCAAAATGGGGCAGTGATGGGATGGGGAAGAGGTTGGATTGGGTCCAGGGTTTCTATTCCAGTATAAGTAGCTCTGTGTATTGCAGTGTATCAAGTGAAGGACCATGCATCTCGCTAGTTACACTCAATGAGAGATGTTGCTAAAAGCCAAAAAAAAAACCCACAAAAACCCACCTGTTATTTTGCCCTGTTGGTGCTTTTGTACCAGTGCATATGCAAAGACTCTCTCACGCACACACCATGCTGCATTTGTCACCATTAGTTGTCCTTCTTTCTAAGGGAGCTCTCCAGAGTGTGTACCTCCAAAGGTTCTGAGTTTCTGCCAGCACCAAAAGTTAGGACTACGGACAGCTCCGTGAGATAGCATGGACTAAGCTGGACCAGACACCACATTCATGACATACTCTGATGCTGGGTTGCTGCTTTTATTGCCACTGGTGGCAGCAGACAGTTCGTTCTCTGCCCTCTCTGGTGGTCTGTGGGGAGGCATCTTCCGAGCAAGTGCTGCCCCGCGTACTACGAGACAGGGCAGAGAACGGACCGCCCACAGCTGCAGCTGGCATTAGGGGTGTCCTAGTTCTGTGCTCAGATTTCCTTATTCTTGCCCCTCCTCAGCTGCCTTGTCCCCGATTGTGAGGACTTTCTTCCTGGGCTCTTGTTGGCAGGGTTCTGCAAATCCATAGAACAGAATGTGGGGAGCAGCTCATTCCAAGCTCCTCTTGTGAGTGTTCTGCATGTTGTGGAGGAGGGGCACTGAGTGCTTCAAGAGGTGACAGACTGAAGGGCCTCACGGCCACAGTCCATATTACATTAAGCTCTGTCAGAAGGTGGACCAGAAGCATCCCTTTTTTATAAAAAGCAGCTGCAGCGTCCCCCAATTTGACTTGGGACAAGTAGGGAATGTGGAGGTTTGCAGTTCCAGCACCATTTTTCTTTCCCACCAAAAATTCTATGACTTTCAGGGGCCCCCAACTGCTTTTTTATTATTTAAAAAAAGCATTTTTCAACCACTTCCTGTTATGAAACGTATCTGAGAGCACAGTCCTGAAGGTGTATTGTGCCATTGCAGGCTCCCTGCACCGGCTCCCAAGTGTCATGAATGTGCCATAAAGCATGCCCATGCCAACTCAGGTGTCCACTGGGCCAGCGCAGAGGCCCATGCTGGCTTCTGAACATCAGATTCAGCCTTGGACTGGGTACATTCACACTGGTCTGGGCAGGTTGGCACAGGGAGTAGGTGGTGGGAGAGCGGAATAGAGATAGGGTGTTTTGGGGGGTAAATTGGGCCTAAGAGGTGGATCAGGACTAGGATCAGCCATTGTGGCACAAGTCAAATACAACCTCCGCCCCCTGCTCCTGGCCTGGCAACCTTAAATTGCTGGCATAGATCTGAGTAGCCCAACAGGGATGGCTGGGACTCAACGTGGGGTATGGGTAAAAATATCCCAAGTTGACCTTCAGCCTACAGAGTGCTGGCTAGTTGGTCTGCCTGTTCCAGTGCAGGTTATGATTGGGCTGTTTATGACAAGCTTAATGCAAGTTTAGCTTGACCCTTTGTTTGCTTTGAATTGCCTTGTGCCTTTCCTGGCAAATAGATAGCACCGTGGGCTTGAAGGATGAGATAGTTCTGCTAGGGTCCTCCGAGGAGCTGCTCTACATCTTGTTCTCTGCCTGAAAACGCCGCAGAATCATGGCCTAAATCTGAACAGCATGCTCAGTCCAGCTCACATATAACAAACAGACATGCATAAAACAAACAGTAAAACAGGTAAAACAGTATTTCATTTGTAAATGCATAAAGTGAACAGTAAATTCTGCTGCACTGGTATCGCAGTCAGAATTTTGCCGGATCTGTGATGGATATCAACCTCTCCTATTTTTCTTCGCAGGGAAACAGAGCATGTGTTTTAGAGAGACCTATTACTGCACCAAGCATTTGGAATTTAGATGCATCCCTACTGCTAGTCTCAATCATACTGGATATTTCAAGATGACAAAAGAGGGGAAAAAAAAAAAAGACATTGTTCCAACTAGCCAAGCAAACCACAGCATTTGGGAGTTAACAGCTCTTCCACCAGGTAGCTAATATATTATATAGAACTGCAGTACGGAGCTATAAAAGATTGTTCAGAGTCCTGTCTTGAAAAACGGCACACCAATAAATAAGTTTAGTTGGGGAACCAGGATGTAAGGAAACGTATTATATATAAAACTTTCAGAAGGTCAGAAGAGGTCCCGGAGATAAAACTCACTAGGTAGGCAGAAAAAAGACCAGAATTTGGAATCCAGCCACACTTTGATGAATGCAAGGTATTTTCTTTTCCACGTTTTTACTACTGTCCTTGAAAGTGAGTTTAACCTTGGCTGTGAAATTGTCCAGCTCTGTGAATGTGTTTGTGCGACTGTGAATTATCTAGCTATGTCAATGTGTCTGTACTCCAGATCTACTCCCTCCCATAGCATATCCACCCCCCCATTCCTCCTTTTTGCTTGCCCAGTTTCACTCCTACTCACCCCCTCACCCCATAGCTGCCTTACATGCAGACATGACAAGGTCCATCCGTGGGGTTGGAGTGTTGCAACCTCTTGCAGCAGTGCTCCCAAAATGGCTGCTGACGAAACGCTCCATGTGCTGTGCACAGCCATTTTGTAATAGCAGAAGTGTGTTCCACTGTTGCAACAGGATCCAGCTGGCCAAATGGCCTGCTTCACTTTGCTTCTTGTTGCAGTCCTCAAGCAAGGGACATGCATGTGTGAACCGGCCCGTACATGTATTGGACAGAACAACCCCAAAATACCGCAACTTCCCCAAAATACCACAAAACAGATTGTCAGATTTTTGTTTTTCTGTACTAATACTATGAAGCCTGTATAGTTGTTTCAGGATGATTCTGTACATTCAGTATAATTTTGCCAGTTAGGATAGTAAGGTATTTATGGACTTCAATGCAACGTAATATAACAGGCTTCGCAAATCAGCTAAGTATGTCCTCGCAAAATGGCAAAAATCATTGCAGCTGTTTTATTTTGCCACTTCAGGTTTCCGCCTTTGGTTTATGAAGACAAGATCTGATTATTTGTACTTCACTGCAGCCTGCAATAGTCAGGGAAAAATCATGCAGGCAAATACAATTTTTTCAAGCTCATGTATACCAGCTGTGGGCAGTTGATTTTGCTTCTTCTTTTTTTTAAGTTGGTTGATGCCATAAAACAGTAAAAAAAAGTCCCTGGTTATGAAGCAAAGTTGATTGATTGGTTTCCTTTGAATTTTTTAGTGCAATCTCATTTCATTTTATATTTTGAAAAAAAAAAAAAAAAACTCTGAGAATTATATTGGGCTAGTTTTAAAACTAACCCATTTGCAACTAACATAAGAGATTGCAAAGTGTTTTGTGGGTGTGTTTTTTCCCCCTAAAGGGTGTTTATAGCCACCAAAAACAGATGATAAATGAAGTCCTTCATACCAAGTTCAATATCATCATGTTTCACACAGCATTGGTGTGTGCAGTAAATCCATGAAAGTGTGCTGTTGCTCTCATTCAAATACCTTGGGAAAATCCACACAATTATCATAATTATTCTCATTTCTTTTACGTTCCTTGCCTGGTTTTGCACCTGATATCAGCTCAGTCAGCCTTATCTGATTACCATTCAGATGGTCCTAGGACGTCTCTATTCCCCGCTGTCAAGCTCTTTTTCCCAGGTAATTTAATAAATATTTAGAGTTTATGGTTTGCTCATTTAAAAAAAAAAAACCTAAACAAAAGTCATTTCACCAGCAAATCTTCCTTTCAATGTCCTAGAATGATTAGAAGTAGGCAAAATCCAACGGAGGGAAACTAATTTTTAAACAGCCAATTTGAAAACGAAACACATGACTATTAAACGGAGCCAGCACTTTCCTATATACAAAAATACCTTTCAGTGTGTTAATTGGAATGCAGCTGGTTTTCATGAATATTCCCAAGTGAGATAACAAAGTCAGTGGACCAGTCACAGTACATATCACTGGTCTTAAACTGAAGTCCCACTTCAACCGGGCTGCCCCAATGGCATCTTTACTGTGCTGAAAAGTTTGTTTTAAGAGAAGAAAGACCAAAGAAGGAAAAGATCAGGAGAACAGCAAACAGCCCAATCTTGAAGCTGGTGGCCAAAATGGCTACTGCTGCATTTACTCTAGGGTTTTACCTGGGAGAAGGGGACAAAAGTCCCTTTCCCCCAAAGAGACCTCCAGCAGCCTTGGTACTGATGCATTCAGTCTCTTTGTGGGAAGGGGACTTTTGTTCCCTTCCCCCAGTTAAAGCCCAAGGCCCTGCAATGGGGCTTCTCAAGTATGCACCGGCTATTTTGCTGGTGTAGACTTGAGAGAGACTGTATTGGGCTTTTCAGGATCCAGTGGAGCAGGGCTCTGCCAGTCCCACCCTCTCCTGTCCTGGTTCCTTCCCCACACCATCCTTCCCCTGCCCCATTCTGCCCGCTCCCTGCCTCCCCCCTGCCCCGAAACTACTCACCACCAGCTAGCGCTGCTGGAGTGCCAGCCAGCCCTCTATGTGGTGCTGAGGCTCAACACCTACGGGCACTGGCCCAGAACTAGCGGCCCCTCCTCTCCAGGTGCTACAGACGTGCCTTGCAGCATGTTTGCAACACCCAGCCCCAGGGTGTTGAGGAGGTTTAGGATTGGGCCCAAAGACAGGAAGGAAGAGAAAGGTCTCTTTAGACCCTATAGACAGAGCAGGTCTGACTAAAGGAGTGATCTGGTCTGAAAAGACTATGACAAATGAAATATAGGACGTCAATAGATCATTTGAAAGATCATTTGAAAAGACTGAAAAGATTGTTCAACACATTGCACCATTCAGTGAGTTCAGTGAGATCCAGCCTGCAATCCTGTGCACACTGACCTAGGAGTAATCCCATTGAACATAGTGGGGTGCATTTCTGAGGTAACATGTATAGGACTGCCCCATTTCCCATAGATACGTTTCAGATTGAAGCCACGGGCTGAGTGTCATTGTGAAAGAATTGCATCTTCTTTTCTCTGTACCGCCTCCACCAGCAGACCCACTTACCTTCTACCTACAGTGTAGGTTTTTGGCTTTCTTCTTTTAGTTCTGAGAAGTTGAAATGTTTATGAACATTCTGTAACACCCCTGAAGGTGAAACAACCGCTGGGCTTCTGTAAACTGAACTCATTAGCTAGGACTGTTTAAAGTTTGCTGACTGTGATTATCTCAGGGTGGGGGTGGGGGGTGGGCATTTTTGGTCTTCTGTCAAGTTTCTTTGATTCTTTGACTAATGGACAATAAAGTTGTTTACTGCAATTCTACATATTCTGTATTTTGATAAGGAATTCCATTCATGTGCACTCGGAAAAGTGATCCAATGCTGCATTTTGGCATGGAAGCAGGTACATGGTCCCCTCTTTCTTTCTGGTAAATAATAAGCAATTAATATAATGTGGGGACCGTTGTCAGACAAACAATAAAGCTGCATAGTTAATTTATCCTTAATCATACCAAACTTCAGCAATATTTAAAGAGGAAAGGGGGGGGGAAGCTCAATCACTTCCCTTACCATTGTGTTGCTGTCTTGATCTTATGAATAATAAAACTGCAGTAATTTCATTTGGAGAGGGTTATAGGAAAAGGTCACTTCGAACAAAAGAAATTAGTCAGTGTAGTTTCCTAAGAAATCACTTTGAGTGGATGAGTTAGCTCTGAAAAGTAAGAACAATAGAAAGAATGATTGAATTACAGCCCAAGCCTATGCACGTCTGCTCAGAAGTAAGTCCCATTATAGTCAGTGGGGCTTACTCCCAGGTAAGTGCGGATAGGATTGCAGCCTTATTTATTTGTTTAAATGGAATTAGCAGGTTCAGCCAAGGTTGAGAAAGCTGGGGGAGAACCACCATTGCGCATCCCTAGCATTGCATACTCCCCAACTGCCATTATTTTCCCCTGCCATCTTATGTGCCATCAATCACTCCTTCTCTGTTCCTATCATGTGCCCCCCCCATTCCTTTTTCCTTCTGCCTTTCTTTTGCAAGTGCCACACACCCTTTACTTCCTTCTTCTTTGCCATCCTTCCCCTCCTTGTTTTGGACTTGCCCTGGTCATTCAGTCATGCAAAACTCACCTGCGGTCTGAAGCAGCAAAAGCCAAAGCTGATCACTTCTGGGAGAAACAACAAGCTGGAGAGAGAAAACAGCATCAAAGTCCTCCATGAAAACTAAGCATTGACTCCACTCTGTTGTAAGGCCTCGAAAGGTCAATTTTCAAGTATCTTCTCTGAGATGGCTTTAAAAAAAGAGATCCCTTAGCTTTTATATACCGGATTTCAAGTGGTCAAAAAACACTTAATATTTACATGCACAATAATCATTACCACCACCCTGAAGTGCAAGGTTTTATGCTCACCTTTATACTTATTTATATATTAATTTATTCAAGAGGCTTGCCTCTCCATAAAACTCTTCAAGGTGACAAACAGAAATATAGATTTAAAAAAATAACATCCAGGAAAACATCACATCAAACCAAGACCTTCCTGACATCAAAATAACAAACATTGATGCCAATTGAATTTTTTTTTTCCTTGTTAAATAACATGCATAGAAGGGGCAATTCTGATACACACCAGGGTGGGGGGGAGGGTTAAAGTCATCCCCAACTCTTTGCCACCGTCCCTATCAGCTCTAATAGGCTTTCTGTCATAGGCAGTGTGGCCTGAGAATCCAGGTAACTTGACATAACACCAAGTAAAAGCACTCTTAATATAGCAGCAATAAAAACTCTCACAGCCCGATCCGCCACCCAGGCAGCACCACTCACTCATGTACTGCCCGGGCAATGGCCATTGCAAGTGTGCCATAAGGGATGCTGTGGCAGTGGAGAGGGAGAAGGCACCAACAGGGTGGCCAACACCAGTTGATGCTGGGCTACCACACCAGTGGGATGACAGAGAGGAGCCCTGGGCGGTACATAAACCGCTGCTTGGTAGGGAGGCGTTTCTGAGTGGGGGAGGGTGGAAGGCGGGGAAGGGGCAAAATCAGCCAGATCCTAATCCCCCTCCTGAGCCTTGAAGCCCGACATGGGTCTCTTTGGTTCTGCACCAGTTAAGTAGATGGCCCAGCTCCAAATAAACCCACTGGGGCCAGCAGGGCTCTATATGGGGTAAAAGAACCAATGTTCCCTTACCCCAGTGAGACTTCTGCCTGCTTCCCCAGCCTTGCCGGTTACAGTGGAGGCTGTTTTGGTGTTGCTGTATCAAGGCGTGGAGTCGGGGATAGGACTGGACCTTAAGAATATCACATTAAAAGCCATGGGTGAGTCTGCAAGAACTATGGTTTATAGGGCTGGCTTTAAGTCTCAATTGGTCCCAATTGGGTCCAACCTCTAAGGCGCCGCTGCACTAGGATAATCTACTCTAGTTTTGTCAAATAACACGCAACAACACATTTGCAATGGACACCTAACAACACACTTCAGGTTTTATGGAGAACAGCAACTATTTTAATGTTCTTCTGAATTTTTAAAAAGTTAGTGGTGTTTGTTTATGTGCTTAGATGCATAAATGGATTTCCATCCTACCACAGAGATATAAGGGCTATAATATTTTTTTTAAAAAAATGTAAAATAATAAATTGTATTTATATCTGTAAGATTCTACAGACTTTGGCTGTGAACCTGGGGCCCTGAAAAAAAAAAATGTTTCGGCCCCGCAGCTCCTAAGGTCAGCTCTGATTGTTTGCCTATAACCACTAAGAAAGATCATGATAGGCCCAGGATTTGAATCTCCCTGACTCACAACTTTAATGCTTGTTACCCAGCACTATGTCTTTCTTGCTCTCCCCATAGGGAATGTTGATGGCATGGCAATGGCGCCATAAACACACTAGCCCTTTCCAGAAGTTTCTCTCCATGTATTTATTCAGCATGTGAAGGGGGGAATGGGCCTGCTGGCCTGGTCCCCAGGGTTGGTATACCTGCTGTTTTCATACTGTGACTTTGGCAGGCAGCATGGAAGGGGTTCATACATGAGAATGGGTGTTCAGTTGAACCTGTGGGTGTCATGACCTTGGCCAAGGCATACACCAGTGTCAGAAGGAAAGGCCAGCAGGTGAAGCTCTGCTCCCCCTTCGGTGCATTCAATGAAGGCATAGAACAGGGGTGTCAAACTCACTTCATTCAGTGGGCTGAATAGCATCCATGGTGCCTGCTGAGGGCCAGAAGTGGTATCATTAAGCAGGAAGTGACATCATTACGCAGGTGACGGCCAGAAATAAACACTTTGTTCTCAGATAGGAACTCATTAGCTGCAAATGACAAAAGAGAAAATGTGCAAATCTTATTCATAATTTCAAGATATGAGAGAGCCCAATTATCATGCTGGGAGAGCCCAATTATAATGGGGGGGGGGAATAGGAGAAATTGCTTCCGGGGGCTGCATCTGGCCCAATGTTTGACACTCCTGGTTTCCATAGAGGGTAATCTCAGAAAGGGTTATTATGTCAGGATTTCACAGAACAATGAGATTCACCCATTAATGCATGCACACTGCTGAGATACATGGCAACGTGTGGGAAGGGTATAATTCAATGGTACCAGATTCCATTTGTGTATTTTTTTTAATGTTTCAAAAGACTATTAAAACTCACTTTTCAGAAGAGGTTTAGGTTACAAATATTGTGGTTGATGCAGGCTTTTTCTTTGTCCATCTATTTAAATAGATATCACAGACTGTTTTGTTGTTGCTCATAAGATATTTTCCCCTTCAAATACAGCTTTACAAATGTCCATGTACAAAGAACAAGTGATAGGAAAATAACCCTATGGGAGGAAAAGCTCTGGAGAAGGCCCTTTGGAGCAGGGAAATGGTGGTTGGGGAAAGGGTTCAGCACCACCCCCACCCCCCAAAATCTCTACTCTAAATTGTCCTTCCTAAAACAGCTTTGGGGGGAGTTTTCCACCAGACATCAATCTTGCATGTGATCTTGGGGCATTTGGTGGGTGTCGTGAACAAAGGGGGGTTTGGGTGCTCAGGGTTCTTGGTTTTCGAACCCTAAAGCCCTCAAGGCCCCTTGCCCAGTAATACTGCCACCACCCTGTATGTGCCAGTGCCTCAGTCCAGGGACACTGAGACCCTCTAGGCTTAATTCTATCCCTTGCAGGCACTGAGCTCTTTCTCCAATTCAAGCCTCAGTCCTCAAGTTACTAGACCTCAATGAGCACTTGGTAGCTTCCTGAACGGCTAGGCAGGATTCTGAACCTTTGTCCCCAACAGACAATGAAGCAACTTAGTAAAAGGTATTTTAGTTTATTAAGTACATAAGGTTACACACTCTACAATAAGGCAGCAAATGCTAGAGGCATAAACATCTAGGAAACATATCAGCAATAAAATCATAAAGCTACCTGGCTATCTTTATTAGTCCCTATCTCTCACCTGGGTCAGTTACTCTTGTAGATCTCTTAGCTCCAGGGCTACCTATGAGGCCAGGTGCCCATGATGGACAATAGAGCTCACACACGTGCAGGATGTTGCACCCAAAACTCTGTTCAAGAAGGACCCTCACACCTCCTGGGCACTCATTATTATACTTCCTATGCTAATTGTACTGAGGTGACTTCATACTTATTAGACTGTCCAATCAGAACCCTTGAGGAACAGAACCTTCTCGAAGTTGGCCTGGTTGCTAACCCCTCTTAGTTCTTACCCCTCCCAACTGGAGATCCACAGCTGGACTCAAACACCCTTGATAAGGCGCCTCTCTGTCTGCTAAGCTGCTAAACATTCCAATGGGTTGCAATTCTTGTTATCTGTCCTTCCTGGCCAGCAAAGGAGAGACAACAAATCCTTTTGTTTATTTACTCACATTCCTGCAGCTGGGAACTGCTAGCAACTTCTCAGTTACACTGTCTTAGTTTGGTTCAGGCTTTCTATGCCAACCTAGGCCTAACATGTACTTATTCATGACAGTGGGCCACTGTGAGATACAGAAAGCTGGACTAGATGGGCCCATGGACTGATCCAGTGGTGCTCTTCTTATGTTCTTATGATCATATGTATCACATAGTTGGTCCTTAAGATATGGGTTGTCTCCATATGATGAGTTGCCCGAGAAGCGTAAAAAAAAAAGGTCAAGGTGCATATTGTTTGCTTTCTCCAAAACAAACTGTAAGCAGGTGCCCCACCAATCAACCCCAAAGTGCTACAACTCACGATCCTGCCTCCACCAGCGGTGCACACAGGGAAGGTTGCAGAAGCTCCATGCGTGAGCAACTCCGGACAGAACTGGGTGTAAAAATAGACTAGCACCCCGCCACAGCAACTCTGGCTCTGAACAAAATGCACGTGCTGAGCGACCCTCCCCCTTAATGCAGAAGGCCACAGCACCCCAACCCAACTGCCCAAGGCCTTGCCCTTGCCTTAAATCAGGAAGCCATCAAGTGATGCTTGATGCCATCAAGTGAAGCCATCTTGCTCGGGGCACTTATGCAGGGAGAACTATACAGTTCTCTATATAAGTTGTGTACAGGCATGCCCCCCCCCCGTATCCATAGAGGATCTGTTCCATAGACCCCCCCTCCCATGGATATAGAAACTGCAGATAAGGGAGATGCCTGTATTAATAGCACCCCCCACGCCCCCTGTGCCCACTACAATACTTTTAATGCTTACATTAAAGCGTATACATCATACACTTACTAGGAAGTGTTTCTTGCTTAGAACAGGTTGCTATAAGAATTTGTGCTTATGAATCAACGAAAGGAGGCTGCTGGCAGCCTGAATAACTGACAAAACTAGATGGAATGCTAAAGAGGAAGTTAACACTGGGAGCACAGGAGAGGGGGAATCTGCAGATAACACAGGCCTACAAAATAGGGTCAGAAAAGTTTTTCCCAAACTTTATGGTGGTTTGTTATGAATTTGGGGTGCCGATTCCAAAAATGGCATCTATTACGTCTAGTTTTGGAGATATAGTATAGGTGAATGGTTCAAGCAGCTTCCTCATGAGGAAGCCATGGTGTAGGCTTCCTCATGAGAAAGCTGCTTGAACCATTCACTAAAGAGGCTCTGCCGTGTCTCCAAAACTAGACGTAATAGGGCAAAATGGATGCCATTTTTGGAATTAGCACCCCAAACATACCCAGGAATTGCTGTAACGTTGAAGGAAGCAAAATGTGTGTTGGCCTCTGTAATTGAACCTTGGATATTCATGGATATGAGGTCCAGCTTGTGTATATGGTCATATATATATATGGTCACATATATAGTCAATATTTCTTTTTTCGTCCTAGTTATTTGCATCCCACTATAACTGGACAACAAACAAACTATAACTGGGCAACAAACCCCATGTTATATATGCTAAATCTCTTATCCTAGCCCTAACCCTAACTCCACCAATGCATTTTTTTAAAAGTACATCTAATATAAATGTAATAAATGTCCTAATAAATATCCATATATTGGGACACAAATGTACAGGACCCAAAAAGAATAGACACAAATGTCCAATACTGAGACTCACTTGACCAAGAGAGAGTTGCCCAGGACACAGTGTCACTGAACTTCTCTCCAGCTGCTAAGCCGTAGAATTGGATGTGGAGTTCTTAACTACTTCTGGCTGACAAGGAGCTCAGGGAAAGCTGTACATTCTGGCACACAGGAGATTGGGATCATGGATGTTGCTTATGAAGAACTGCGTAACTAACCATCCATTAGAATGTCTGGAAGGTTCCAAATACTCCATTTCTCTCTCCTATATAAAGACCATCTAACAATGAAAGGCATCAGCTTCTGCTGCTATCTACTGCGGAACTGCTCTGTCTGGAAACTGTATCGCTTGAGAGAACTGCAGTAACGCAGATAGTATTCCATGCATGCTTGTCCTTGAGCCATAAATGCAGTGTCGTTAAATCTTGACAATAGTTCCCAGTTGTACTACATTACAACCTCCTGCTTGCAATTCCTGATGCCATTACTGCAGAGAGACTGCAGAGGTGGCAGCAGCAAACTTAGGTTAACGGCCCAATTCAGCAAGTTCCTCTGTTTCTGTGGTGCAACTCAACATTGCTATTTAGTTTACACTACAATGAAGTGCACATGATGATGGCCCAGGGTGGGTTCTGTTTTGTTTTTCATTGTCGCTGTTGTTGCTTGCAAAATGGAGTCACTAGAGGATGCAGCCAAGTTTTCTAAAAATCACATACGTAGGCAGTGGGATCACTAGGGGGTAAGGTGGGTACAGACTGTGCCAGGTGACACACTTGGGATGGGGTGCACCACTACTGGCCAAAATTGTGAAATTTTGGTATTTTTGTATAATACCATCACATTATTCAATGTGGAATTTCATGCAGAATGCAATGAAAAAAACAACGTTTAAATAACTGCATTCTATCAAATGTTACGGCCAAATAACCAGAAAACACAACTGCCTTATGTACTAAAAAGTGGATTTTCTTGACTCAAAACTGACCCATGAGACTAATTAGAATAATTGGCTAATTAGAGCCAATGAGGCGTTATTATGACACAGCAGGAAACCAATGAGGTATTAATATGAATCTATTCTCATTTCCGTGAGCTAATACTAGAACTCTCATTCAGTTGTGTGAGTGCCATTAAGTTGGTCACTGTTTTTGTTGTTGTTGTTGATTACTGATTTGTTGGATGACCTGTACTTAAACAGGTCTGTACAGGTTGAGCCTCATTATTCGCGTGGGTTCCGTTCCAAGCACTCACATGGATGGCAAAAAACACACTATAGCAAATCAATTTAAAAAACAAAGTTTCTTTGCTCTGGTGATTTAAAAACAGCCTTGCTGACTTTTGTGATGTAAGATAAGAGACATTAAGAAGACAATCCATCAATCAGTTGTCCTCCAAGAGCTTAGAAACGAGCTTCACTCAGCCCCTCCCTTCACCAATGCAAAGTGATCACCTTTCTTTCACTTGCTCAGGGGGAAGGGAGGGGTCCACTGGGGAGAGAAGGATTGCTGGATTGTCAGCCAGCTGCTCTCTCTCTCTCTCTCTCTCTCTCTCTCTCTCTCTCTCATTAAGGAGACTACTGTTAAAGGACTGTTCAGTTTTTTAAACTGACTTTAAAGGGATGCATTTTTCCCTTCTCCAGGGATCAACACATTCCTTCTCATTTGCAGGGGCCATTTGTGTTGAGTCAAATCAGTGTATAAAAAATCAGTGTATAAATAGGCTGGACCTGTTTTATATTAAATGAATGAATGAAGTTAATGGTATGGGAGGAGGTCTATCATGCGGGCAATGCAATGGGCTCTTGCACCAGGTGATAAAACCCTAGTGATGCTTCTGTATATAGGACTTGGCCAGCCTCACTCACAGCAGAATCCTATCCAGCACTGGCGCAGCGGGGCTGCACGGCCATACTATATGCAGCATTGGGATTGAGCAGGCAAGAGGTCTCCTCAGGGTAAGGGAACATCACTGAAAAATCACCCAAGAGAGGAGCAGGGACTCCATGTTATAGCCTTCCCCTGGATCACTATTGGATAAAGCAAACACCTGAAGGAATGGAATTGCAAGGGAAGGCAATGGATCAAATGCCATTTCTGGCAAGAACAGAAAACAGCAGCTATCAAGGAAAGCCCACATTTTTGAACAAGCTTTTCCTCCAGGCACGTATTTAGCCCTTCCCTGTCCTTGCGTAACACTGCAAAGTGCCAACCATTTTTTTAAAAGGCTACTGTTCTCTCACATCTCTTCCCCACCCACACCTAAGGCTAGGCTTTTGGTGTCATTTGCACCACCAGTGCCTGGAGGACATTCGGTGGGGGAAAAAACAGTCCTAGGCTTCCCACTCTGTAACAGAAATCTGTCTCCAGCCCTGCCCTGCCCTGCCCACTATGGGAAGGGGAATATTGGACCATCTGCCTAGGGCTTGTACCATTGGTGTAGCTAAGGCGTGTGGCACCCAAGGCACAAAAAGTTTTAACATCCCCTCGTAACACCCCCCAAGTTTTATTACCCCCCCCAATATGGCATCTTAGAGGGCTCCAAAAAGCACTTCCTTCTGAGGCCTGGAGGGGGGCTGCATGGGTACCTTCTGAGGCCCTGTGTACCACGCCTTGAGAAGGTGTCAGTCAGCCCAATCCTAAGCTTCCCTAGCGCCCAGGGACGCAGCGTTGCCAAAATGGCAACCACTGCATCCAATGGAGCCAGGGAAGCACCGCCAGCTCTCCTCAGAGGAAGGGAACTTATATTCCCTTACCCCGTGCAAGAGCTATTGAGCGGGCAAAGATTTGAAGAGACTCATGTTGGGTTTCCTGGCCCAGGAGGGGGGTCAGGATATGCTGGCAGGGCCTGCCACTGTCTCCACCCCCTCCCAGGCCCATTTCTCCCCTCTCCACCCTCCCCCAACCAGTTCTGCCCCCTCCCAACCCTCCCCCTGCCTTGGAACACCCTGCTGCCAACCAGAAGCAAAACTTACCAGGAGAAGCCCTCGCTGCATGTCCTTCAGCACCTCACCACCTCACCACCTGCCTCTGGGCCTGGTGCCAGAGGTGTGCCTGTAACTTTGGTGTAAAAGTACATTACGGCACTTTTTGTGATGGTTGGGCCAGCGGTGCTGGTGGAGTGCTGGCGTTGGGCCCGATAGAATCGGGTCCCCAGAATTCTCTGAAAGGCACTTCTGGTTTTCACCCCCTCAGGGTATGGCACCCAAAGTAAGGTATCCCCCCAAGACAATGTACCCCTTAGCTACGTCATTGACTAGGACAGGGCTTGCAAAGGAAGTGAGTACCTTCCCTGGGAGGAGATGAGCACCCTAAAATGCGGCAAAGACCTCTTCCTGCACCAGAGAACATGCTTTTGTATGCATGCACATTGCTGTTTCCTGCATGCTGCTTTGCAGTGGTATTTCCTGCATCTGAACAAGTGCTTCCTGTGCTCAAGAGGGTCACTGGGCTCGCTCGTGCTTTTGCTGCAACCCATAAGCATTGCTGCCTTTCTGGGTCTTTGGCATCTTTGTGTGCCACTGGAAACAACAGCCCCACAAATTGAAAACAGTGGTCTGTGCTGTAGAAAGAATGTAGCCAAAGCTGCCCTCACTTTGGCTGGGTTTTCCACCAGCCAGTACCCACCACGAGCCCGGCACACTCCTGTGCAATTCTCCTGTGCACACTCCTGTGCAATTTGTGCTCTGAATACTATGTGGGAATCTCATAGTGCAAGATGATGAACTCTGATTTTAGCATTTCCATTCTGCTTTAGGGTGTCCATGCATGCTCGTAGGGAGTTTCTTAAAATCCAGTGGGTCATCGGGATATACGCAGATAGCGCATGCAAACACACAGACTTAGTTGAGTTTGCGAACAAAACTGATGAATGAGCAAGTACCCAAATGGGATCTAATGACTGCAGCCACTTACAGCTGAGGCATGTACTACACAGCAGACCGGTGCCTTTGGATGAAAAGGGAGGCCTTTCCATGCTCCTTTTAAAGCCTTGAGAGTAAAAAGTCAAATATTGCCACCTGCTGGCAAAGTGGACCATAGCCTGGGAAAAAACAAGCCCCAAGATCTACATAAGCAAATAAAGGAACAAAGGCGTTATTTATCCAGGCTAATCCATCAAAACCAAAGGGCGCTATTTAGCGGTTTCAGATGGGCGCCTAATCTCTTCGGTAGAATGTAGCTGACCAGGAGCAAACATGCAGCACCTGACACTGGAGTTTAGGCAACAACATTCTTGACCCTTGGTGCAATTGTGAGGTCACACGTGGCATTCGTAAGACAAAAGCCGCATCTATTATCTTCGCTGCAGCTAGAGGAGGCAGTGGACATAGAAGACAAAGAACTGGCAGAAAGAAACACTGCCATACTAACATTCATACATGTACCATGCGCTGTTACTTTAAGATACATGCATGTTACCACGAATAGCTTAAATTTGTTGATGTTGCCATTCCAATCCAAGACAATCCAAACAATTTTGTGAATGTCCAGAAACTCAGATACACAGATGACTATTGACAGTTATGTAGATGTGTTAGTGTTCATTTATGGCAGGGGTCTCCAAACCACGGCCCGGGGGCCAGATGTGGCCCGCAGAGACCCTCTATCCGACCTGCAGTCAGCCTCTGATCCTCTGAGAGTCTCTGGCCCAGTTGACCAAACACAGCTAGAGTTGTGCTTGTGGGGTAGGGGAATGGGGGTCCATTTAAGTGTGTGCACTTTATTTCTTGGGCTGTGTTGGTGCTTGGACAAATCCTGGACATTTGAGCCCGTTTATTCATTCATCTAAGTTCCATCTCTAATGTATTTATTTAAATTTCATATTTAATATTTTTTTCAGGCCCTCAACACTGTGCCAGATTTTTGAGGCAGCCCTTCAGCCGAAAAGTTTAGAGACCCCTGATTTATGGGTATGCCTGAATAGCTCCCTGCTTGCCTACCTATATAGTTGTCCTGTCTCCCCCACCCAGTATCCACCTGTGATATGTTCCAAGACCTACCACAGATGCCCTCAACCACAGGAAGTAGCAAACTCTCTATATAAGTCATTTCTTATTTACATACATACCTACATATCTATGATAAAGTTGCTTCCACAACAAATGCAGACAGAGAGAACGCTAGAGCTAACTGGATGCGAGTAAAATGGTTCAGCCTGGGTACAGAGAACAAAGAGAGATGAGTCATGGGTGTGATAGGGCAGGAAAGTTTCATCATACAAGTTACTCCAAATGGTGCACAATTTGACACTTTTGAATCACAGAATCCAAATCTGCTGATATGGGGGTTCTACACAAACATACTGTGCACACATATTTTATACACACATATACACACACACACATGTACACACCAGCTCGGTGAAGGATGGGGACAGACAATTTGTTACTACACACAATTGCCCTAGAACAGCAGTTCTCAAACTTTTTAGCACCGGGACCCACTTTTTAGAATGACAGTCTGTCAGGGCCCATCAGAAGTGATGTCATTAATCTAGAGGTGATGTCGTGGCCGGAACTGACATCATCAAGCAAAAAAATTTTTAACAATCCAAGGCTGCAATCCTATCTAAACCTATCCAGGAGTAAGCCCTGTTGACCATCATTGTTAAAAGCATATACATAGTAACCTGTTCAATGTACAGATCTGTCACATTTCCCCAAATGCAGTCACATACCATGAGAGCATCAAGTTGAATAAAATAAAATACTGAAATGAATGGGGACCCTCCTGAAATTGGCTCGCGACCCACAGTTTGAGAAACACTGCCCTAGAAACAGAGCCACAGAACCCAGTACAACTTTTCAGCAATTTTTCAGCTGGGCTCCGAAGTTCCACGGCACACCTGTGGACCTTTTGCAGCACACCAATGTGCCATGTCACACCAGGTTGAAAATGGCTGTCCTAAGAGAAAGAGAAAGATAGGTCCAAATATAGGTCCCTGTCTTTTCTCCCCCACCATAGTTAATAGCCACTTAGGTGAGGAGATTATTTCAGTCAGAGCAATGGCATAACAGAAAGCTTGATCAATGCCATAGCTCCAATCCAATTGCACCAACCTAAAAAGAAAACTTCTGATCCTTGTTCTCCTACATCATGTGTAGTTTGGCCCTAGTTGTGTAGTTTGGCCCTAGTTGTGGTTGCCCTTGGGATATGCTGTGGGCTGGAAGGGAAGCCTCTGGAGTTTGTATGACCTCCTGGGTCACTGTTACCCATCCCTGCCATTCTGTGTAATACCACAACCTGAAGCTCCAGGTGTTCTTCAGTGGTCGTTTTTAAACAAGAGCTTCCTGTCCATTTCAGAATTGCCTGTGCATAGAAGTCGGCTTAGTGAGTGAGGTTTTGGAAGCTGTTGAATATATATGTTCCCCTGGGGGCTGGGGATAAGAATAGGCCCTCAGTTTGGCTGTATTTGTTGTAAGAGGCGACTAAACAGCCACCGGGTAGATGGGACTCGTCAGCCTGGGAAGGCAGCTCATCTGAGAGAAGGAAAACTCTGATCCCAAACCTCCACTGCCTTGTGGCTACATCCAGTTATGGAAAAGGCTTCAGGAGTCAACCTCAAGGCAAAATCTGGAGCCGGAGTCCCTGAGGCAGTTCATGGCTGAACACAGTCACGTTCTGGCAACTCCTGCGACGCCGCTGGAACCAACCGTATTGGCCTCTGCCTTTCCATTGGACCATTTCAGCAACGTGGAGAGGGGGGATTTGCTGCATGGGTAACAGCCTATCCTCCATACCTACTTTACCCAGGCTTCGCGCACTGGAAAGGACATTGTTCCAGAACCACCATTCAGAGCGTGACACCATGGTCTTCCGAGACTGAAGGATGCCAACATTGAATATACACAAGCTCTGGAACACATGTGTATATGTGCATCGCTGCATGACCATGCATGCAACATGATAGGTGTGATGTGTTTCAGTTTAGCATATGGGTGGGGAAACACTGTAACACTGAAAGTGTTTTCCATGGCAACAGAACCCCTGAAGCATCGCAATCTTGTTGGTAAGCTATCACTGTTTTGCTTTCCTTACAAATATCTTGGAGTGGGGAAGTTTTTGTAAGCAAACTCTAAAATGATCTCTCTTCTATTCATCACTGCCCATTCCAGCAGTACTCATCAATGGGTCAGTTCATTGGGATTTCACAGGAGACAGCCATGATTACGCTGGATATTACCTCATATTTATCCATTTTGGGGGAAACGTTTCTGCCATACAGCTTCGTGAGTAGAAGGGGACCTTACAAACTCAGATGAATCTAAATGTTTGGAAGAAAATCCAGTCCAAGTTCAGCAGCGTTAACACCCATCCATTTCAATGATGGAAGTTAATCATGTGTTTGCCCTCTGCCATTGAGATGAATGGGATTTGCACATACTAGTTCAGGCTAGATGGTGCTGTACATAATTAAGTAACCAGAAGGGCTGTCTTCTCCTATAGGAGCCTGCCCACATTAAGATCCTCTATGGGGGCCTTTACCCGTGTCTCACCAGCAACTGACATCTGTTGTCTGGAAGGTGAAAGCATGCCTTCTCCATCTTTTTATTACTCTTTTATTTTCTCCATTTATATCCTGCCTTTCAGACACAGACAATCCAAGGCAGCTTACAAGCTTTAAAAACAATGTAAGAGTGAACTAAAACAAAGTAAAACTGACAAGAAAGGCAAAAAAAAAAAAAATGAAATCTACAAATGAAATCACTTCTTCCTCCTTGCAGAGCCATCACTAGGGCTTGCATTACCCAGTGCGACAGCTCATGATGGACCTCCTCCGGTACTAGACCATGCATAATAAATGACAATATCATCTGCACAGCCTAAATGCAGTGGCAGCACTAGGGTTGGTGTCACCCCTATTAACTTTATTTTAATATATGACAGGTCACCCAACAAATCAGTAACCAGCAAAAAATAGTGGCAATCTGATGACACTCACACAGCTGAATAACAGTCCAGTCCTGAAGGTGGTGGCTCAGCTGGGTGCAGTGGTGCCAAAATGGCTACTGCTGCATCCAGCGGCACCACCGACACCACCAGGGGTTTCCTCGGGGGACAGGGACTTTTGTTCCCTTCTCCTGGAAAAGCCCCAAGCCCCACAATGGGGCTTCTCAAGTCTGCGCTGGCTATTTTGCCAGCACAGACTTGAGAGACTCTGTGTTGGGCTTTTCAGCCTGACACGGAGTTCAGGATTAAGTGGAGCCCTGCGCCGCCGGTCCCACCCACCTCCAGTTCCTCCCCTGCCCCACCCTCATTTTGCTTGTACGCCTCTGTTTTGGTCCCACCGCCCAAAATGGCTCCAAAGGGGAGGGGTTGCTTGCACGCTGCACTGAGGTTCCCTGCAAAACTTAGCGCTTTGCACCCCTCTAACTACACCACTGTGTGCAGCACAAGATTTTGCATGTAGAAGTTTCCATGTTCAACCCTGGTATCTTCCTCTACAGGGGATCTCAGCTTGAAGAGCAAAGGTGTCCATGATCTGAACTGGGACCTGCAGCAATACATGGTTTTCTGAAATTTGTATACCCTTTGTCAATTCAGCAATCCAAATATGAGGGGGGGCTGTCCTAACAGCCTAATCTTAACCAATTTTCCAGCACTGCAATGCAGCCCCTTGAGGAGTCCTCTGTAAATGCAGCCCCCCCCCCAGGAGAATGCAACCCATGCCCTGTTGGGGTGCTGGAAAGTTGGTCAGGGCTGGGCTGTAACTCTTATTACCACCACTTTGCTATACACTCGAGCACAATCCCATGCATGTCTTCTCAGGAGTAAATCCCACTGTGTTCAATGGGGCTTACTCCCAGCAAAGCGTGTATAGGATTGCAGCCTTGTTATCAATTTTACACATCTGGGATCAGTCATTAAGCATGACTGACCAATTATAGTCAATTCATTCAAGGATTGGAAAAGTCATCACATGAAATCGGAAAACTGTTCTGTAACAAATGCTTACAGTTCTGAATGCCTACAGATGCAAAAACTATAAAGCAGACATTTGACTCTAGGAGAGCCCAGTGACCCCAATCAGAGAGCTTTGGTTTCCTTCAGTATTGTTGTGCTTCTGCTACAGCCAAGAGGCAATTTCAGGGTTTGTAAAAGAAGCAGAGTCACCATTCATTAAATCCCAATTTATGTCTTTCTGAACAATTGCTATAGCAAATGGCTGTCTCTGCCAGCACAAAACTGAAGGACACGCAGCCCCTGTACTGAAATAGACTGAAACGTATCAGGGCACAAGGGAGTCAGGCATGCATTTTCATCTATGATTACTGCAGTATCTATCAACAGAAAACTTACATGTATCAATTGACCGTCCTAGACAGAATGCTCACATCACCTTGCCACCCCCTCAAAACTCAATACTTTTCAGATCAGTTCACATGCTAAGCAAGAAGTACACAGTAATCAAACGATGTATGAAGCTGGAACACAGAACACCATCTTTTGTGTTAAAATTTTATGTTAAAATATACAAATAAAAACACTGGTGTTTAAGATATTTTCCAGATAGTAACAGTGCAGTTCTAAATTCCCAGTGCCCGGAGAAACAGTGGTGCCAAAATGGCAACTGCTGTATCCCACAGGTGCAGGGAAGTCGCCAGAGGTCTTCTCGTTTTCGTCCCTTTTCTCCAAGGAAAGCCCTAGGCCCCACAACATGGCTTCTCACCGGTTATTTTGCCAGCACAGATTTACGAACCTCTGTGTCGGGCTTTGTAGCACAGACTGTAAGGGTTTTTTTTTAACTGTAAGGGAATTTTTACTGTAAGAAAACGTACTGTTTACTGCACAGTACTGTACTCTTCCCTCTCATATTTGGAATACTGTAAGTGAATTTTTAAACGTGCTTTACAACATGCTTACAACACCTAGAGCCAGCTCTGCACCAGTACTGTAGCCTGTTAGGATTGGGCCCTAAAATAGATGACTTTTCCACTTAGAAATAGTAATGTGGTTGCATCTGCTGACACTATATCACCCACCTAGTACACTTTTAAAGTGCTTAAAATTAATGAAAATGAGAACTTGGAATAAAAACCCATAACATTCCCATTCTTTTCCTTATTCATTTCAATGTGTATTTTATTTTTATTAGAATTGATGCTACTGTGGTATGTGACTGCATTTGGGGTTATGTTACAGATCTGTACTTTAACAGGCTAGTATGAATATACTTTTATCAATGATAGTCAATGGGGCTGTTTAAAAAAAATCCCAAAGGCCGCAATGCTAACCTATCCACACTCACAGCCCAATGGGGCTTCCTTCTGGGTAAGTGTGGATAGGTTTGCAGCCTTTGGGATGTTTGGAGAATTTTTAAAAAAACAGATCTGCAGCTGCTTGGGAGGTTTAGGAGGGTTCTTTATTTTAAATACATTTTTAAATTTACATTTTTTGTAAACTTTTAATTACTTAATTTGATTTTGTCATATGGGGTTGTTAAAAATTTTCTTGCTTGACGATGGAGGTTCTGGCCATGACATCACTTCCAGGTTAATGACATCACTTTCAGATTGTCGTTCTAAAAAGTGGGCTCTGATACTAAAATGTTTGAGACCTACTGGACTGTGAGTGTGGATAGGATAGGATTGCGGCCTTTGGGATTTTTTTTTTAAACAGATCAGCAACTGCTTAGCAGCCTAATCCTATACATGCCTACTGAGAAGTAAGTCCCATTGAATTCAATGGGGCTTATTCCCAGGAAAGCATGCATGCTATTGCAGCCTAGGAGTCTTGGAAGGGTTCTTTATTTGAAATAAATGCTTACATTTATTATAAACTTTTAATTGACTGGATTTGATTTTGTCCTATTGGGGTGTGAAAAATTTTCCTGCTTGATGACGTCACTCCTGGCCATGTCACTTCCAGGTTTAATGACGTCACTTCCAGTGGGTCCCCACAGCCTGTCATTCCAAAAAGTGGGTCCTTGTGCTCTGAGCCCCGCTGGTCCAGGGGCTTCTGTGCAAGGCTTAGCACCAGCAGAGGGCAAGGGCTAGGGCACCCTAGGGTGCCTCCTTCCTCCGCCTTGGTGATAAGAGCCCTCTCAGTGCCTGCGCCGGGCTACAGAGGGTTAACCCCAAGCCAGGCACAGAGTGATGAGGGGGGCGGGGCTGGGAGAGGCGGAGTGGAACGTTCAGCGCAGTGGGCGGGGCCTCTTCGGCTGTGCGCGTGCGCAGTTCGGGATGAGGCGGAGTGGGACCAGAGCGGTGGGAGGAGCCAACTCGGCTTCGCGCATGTGCAGTTCGCGAACGGCCGGAAAAATCCCCTCTGCGTCAGGAGTGCCTCTCTTTGGCCTGCGGCATCTCTTTGTCAGCGACTTCCGCCCAGCAGCCACTTTTGCTTCCGGGGCGGGGCGGGGCCGGGAGGAGAGCGGCGGGGCGGGGCGTCGCTGCTCGGTTACCAGCCGCTGCGTGAGGCGCCGCTCTGCCCGCCGCCATGTCCGGCAGCGGCAGCGCCGTTGCCGCCTCCGCAGCAACAGCCACCGCGGCGGCCGCCTCCCCTCCGGCCCAGCCGCCTCCCCCTCCGCCACCCCCTCCGCCGCCTCCCCCGCCTCAGCCGCAGCCCCCGCCGCCGCCGCCCCCGGCCACATCCTCCGGCGCCCCCGCCGCGGAGCCCGAGCTGGTCTCGCTCATCCTCGGCCGCCTCAAGAGCCAGGGGCTCTTCGACCAGTTCCGACGGGACTGCCTGGCCGACGTCGACACCAAGGTGGCTTGGGGAAGGGGGCGTGGCTTGGGAACTGGGGGCGTGGCTGAGGCTGGGGGGAGCCAGCCAGGGGAGCCCAGGTGGGGTCCTGAGTGCAGCAGGTGATGTTCCTTTCAGGGCGGTGGGGGAGTCTTCCCTGCTGGCCCTGGCTGGGGGGCTGCCTTCAGCCCACTCCTGTGCAGGTTTTCTCAGGATTGAGCCCCATTCCAGGCAATGATTCTGACTTACTCCCTGCAGTGGCATAGCTGGAGGGGGGCAGAGTGCCCAGTCCGGTGGGGAGTCTCAGCAGGGCAGGCAAGTGGCCCCTCCCTTCGGAGCTATTCCTGGCGGGGGGAGCAAAATGGAAAAATAGGACCATACGGAATGGCTCCGAAAGAAGGGGCTCCCTGCAGGACAGGACGTTCTGCCACCCTCCAGCTATGTCACCAACTCCCAGGGAAGCACACTGAGGATTGCAGCTTCATAGCCCCTTCCCACGTGCATCCTAGGCAAGTCCACTTATAGTGTCCCATAATCAATGTGACTGATTTTCCCCCAGGTAAGTATTCATTGCAGCCTAAGTTAGCCAGGTCTTGAGTGTCTCTGAAAGGTGGAAATGCAGAAGGTGATGATTCGCGGGGGAGGAAAGAGTCTTCCCTGTTGAGTGGCTGCATGATTAGTTACCATCAGCCCAATCCTAGGCAAGTCTTGGGGGACTTACTTACTCCTTGGTAAGTATGCCTGGGATTGGAATTGCAGCCTAAGTTAGCTAGGTGTTCTGAGGTTCAGGTCCTGACTTTAAGAACAGCCCCAGTGGATCAGGCTATAGGCCCAGCTAGTTCAACTTCCTGTATCTCACAGCGGCCCACCAAATGCCCCAGGGAGCGCACCAAATAACAAGAGACCTGCATCCTGGTGCCCTCCCTTGCATTGACATTCTGACATAGCCCATTTCTAAAATCAGGAGATTGCACATATACATCATGGCTTGTAACCCATAATGGATTTTTTCTCCAGAAACTTGTCCAATCCCCTTTTAAAGGCATCCAGGCCAGATGCTGTCACCACATCCTGTGGCAAGGAGTTCCACAGACCAACCACATGCTGAGTAAAGAAATACTTTCTTTTGTCTGTCCTAACTCTCCCAACACCACCCCTGGTTCTGGTGTTATGTGAGAGTGTAAAGAGCATCTCTCTATCCACTTTATGCTTCCCATGCATGATTTTGTATGTCTCAATCATGTCACCCCTCAGGCATCTCTCTTCTAGGCTGAAGAGACCCAAATGCCATAACCTTTCCTCATAAGGAAGGTGCCCCAGCCCAGTAATCATCTTAGTCGCTCTCTTTTGCACCTTTTCCATTTCCACTATGTCCTTTTTGAGATGTGGTGACCAGAACTGGACACAATACTCCAGGTGTGGCCTTACCATTGATTTGTACAATGGTATTATAATATTAGCCGTTTTGTTCTCAATACCTTTTCTAATGATCCCAAGCATAGAATTGGCCTTCTTCACTGCCACCACACATTGGGCCAACACTTTCATCGAGCTGTCCACCACCACCCCAAGATCTCTCTCCTGATCTGTCACAGACAGCTCAGAACCCATTAGCCTATATGTGAAGTATTGATTTTTTGCCCCAATGTGCATGACTTTACACTTACTGACATTGAAACACATCTGCCATTTTGTTGCCCATTCTGCCAGTCTGGAGAGATCCTTCTGGAGCTCCTCACAATCACTTCTTCACCACTCAGAAAAGTTTGGTGTCATCTGCAAACTTAGCCACCTCGCTGCTCACCCCTGTCTCCAGGTCATTTATGAAGAGGTTGAAAAGCAACGGTCCCAGGACAGATCCTTGGGGCACACCGCTTTTCACTTCTCTCCATTGTGAAAATTGCCCATTGACACCCACTCTCTGTTTCCTGGTCTTCAACCAGGTCTCAGTCCAGGAAAGGACCTGCCCTCTAATTCCCTGACTGTGGAGTTTTTTCAGTAGCCTTTGGTGAGGCACCGTGTTGAACGCCTTCTGAAAATCCAAATATATATGTCCACGGGTTCTCCCGCATCTCCTGCAACTTTGGATGTTGAAGTAGAGTATTGGGGTAACATTCTGATGGAGAAGGGCCAGGACCCAGAATTTTATATTAGCATGAATAATGTCCCAGCGGGTCAGAGGGTAGAGCATTATGTTGTGTAATGGTTCAGCTGTGAAGCCTGATCAGTGCAGGCATGATTCCAATAATAAAAACACCCCAAGTTGAGTAATAAATAGCTGTCTCTGATTCTGTATACTGACCACAAAATTTGAGAAAGAGGCTTAGTCCTGAAGAGTCTAGAAAGTAGAGTCTACTTTCAGGTTAAGTAGAAGGCCTGGCAATTGTATTTGATAGGCTGCTGTCAAAGACATCAGAGCCCTTGCCAAGACTGGCCCTCCTGTCTCTCCACATATATGCTGCATTAATAACCTTTGATTTATTGGTCTAATAGTTGTACTGGGTTCTTCCATTTGACTGTGAATGGAGGCTCATTTGGTTGCTCCTCAATAAAAGGAACTCCGTCTTCTGTCCACATGCTATGTTGGAAGGAGGATAATCTAGAATTTTTCTTGTATCATCATTTTTGGTGTATGGAATTTTTTTTAATGGAGCAAGTCAGTCATTTTGACCCTCCTCCTGCAGTTGAAAATGAGTCAGCCCAGGCAGAGATTTATCACCACTGGGAGGACTATTGTAAGTTGTCTTGAGCCCAGATTTCGTACAGAAAGGGAGCTCAGGTGACAGTAACATGTGAAAGTGTTTTTGCTGCATTCTCAAACAGAAATTGGCTACCCTGACAGAAACTTTAGCAGTAAAACACTTGTACGCTGCTGCTTCACTGTGTGCTGCCTGCAGTGTTGGTGGTGCAGATAGTGTGGAATCTTTACTGCTGGTATAAATCACTGTTCCTGGAGAGCACTGGTACAAGTGCACTTTGCACAAACCCAGGTTGTTCCAACTGGCTGATGGGTCCTGCAGGTTGAACAAGGAAATGCACATTCGAGTGGTGTGCAAGAAGGGAGTTCCATAACAGTGCTGCCTCCTTGGAGAAGAAATTTTAGTGACTGGTTGTGGTGGGGTTGAATACAATTTTGTTCTCTTATATTGATGTGGCTAAAGAAGCTGGACTGGGAGATTCCTGGTTAATGCTTGCCTCTGCCATGAAGTTACTAGATGCCCTTGGGCAAGCTGCTGTCAGTGTCTTGGGGCACAATCTTCTCCACCTTTCCAGCGGCAGTGCACCCCAAGGTAAAAGAACAAACATTTCCTTACCTTGAGGAGGCTTCTGTAACAGCCTCCCCCACCCACCCACCTCAAGATGCAATGCACTTCCCTTTGGCACAACTTCATAAGTTGGATAGGATAGGATTGGTGCCTCAGTCTGTCCATCTCCCATCTGCAATATGGGGGTGAAAAATGACCTACCTTATGGGTCTGTTGTAAGATTAAAGTGATAAATCAAAATTGTAGCACTTTTTTGGAAGTGCTGCAGGATCAAATCTGTTTGATCTGACCTTTAGAGCTATTCATAATTGAAAAAGAATAAGGCAGTGATTCTTATAGACTTCACAAGTGGTACAAACTTCTTGTTTCAACAGACATTTGGCCTGGTTTAGCTGTGTCTTGATGGAACTTCCTTTGGAATGTCAGTTTGTTCTTTAAGCTGGCTGTTCTCTGTTTATTTTGACTTTTGTTTTTAGTTTTTTCTTGTCTTGCTATTATAACTATCCTACCTTCTTCCTCGTGATGGATGAAAAAGGTGGTATGTACATTATTTTTATTTATTTTTTCAAAACCCAGTTATCAAAGGAGTGTGGCCCTCAGCCCCACACCCATATAATGAAAGAAAGACCAGCATTACACAGTTATACTTAGTAGAGGAGATATGCTGGAGAGGAAGAGTGCATGGTCTCTCTGTGTGAGTCATGGTGGTAGGGGAAATGAGCAGAGCCAAAGGGTGGGTGATATTAGAATAGTATCAAATGTGCCTTTTTTATGAAGATGGCTCAGGTAAACAGAGAAGGGCATCCACTAAAATTGAGTGTCAGGAGAGTTAGAACAGACAAAAGAAAGTATTTCTTTGGCCTGCATGTAATTAATTTCTGAGACTCCTTGCCACAGGATGTGGTGATGGTGTCTTGTCTAGAAACCTTTAAAAGAGGATTGGACAGATTTCTGAAAAAAGTCCATCACAGGTTACAAGCCTTGATGGGTAAATGCAACCTCCTGATTCTTGGCTACCTCGGAATGCCAGATGCAAGGGAATTGCAAGAGGATGCACGTATCTTGTTGTCTTATGTGCTCCCTAAAGCATCTGGTGGGCCACTGTGAGATACAGGAAGCTGGACTTAGATGGGCTTTAGGTCTGATACAGCAGGGCTCTTCTAACATTCTTATGTGAGGACTTCTTAGAAAAGTCCTCTCTCTACCTGAGGCAAAAAGTACTGGGATGGATGGAGTAAGAAGGCATTATGTTGATTTTTATTTCTCCTTGTAACCATATGTTAAATGACTTTTTGTGGTAGTACCAAGGATTACCTTCAGGTGGTACCCAAGACAGCAGTAGTTCGATTAGAACTTGGTGCATAAACATGGTGCATAGATATGATTGAGTATATTTGGGAGAACCACCACCACCCCCCGCTTTTTGGCTACTATCTATTCAAAGCATGGTTTTTGTTGGATGGGAGGGGCGAGGGAAGGAAGGACATTTTTATACTGCCTTCTTCCAAGGAGTTCAGGATCATAAGTTACTTTTGTCCTTGCCTATTTTACAGGGCTGCTAAGTTTGTTCTAGCTTCTATAACCCCTTGGCTCTCCGGGTTGGGAGAGGCTTATTAAAGTAGAGATTCCCAAACTGGGACTTCATGAAGCCCCAGCCAGGGAAGTCCTGTCTCATTCCCTTTAAGGGTCGGAGGGAGGGTAAAGGCAGGAACGTGATCAATCACTCTGCTGTAGGGGGTAAAAGGTTTTTTTTAACACTCTTGTCAGGCAGTGCTGGCCTCCTTGGGGTTCAAGGAGCCTGCGGACCCCAAGCCTCCCAGCTTCTTAAAGGTGTTTTGACATGCAAACAGTGGTTTTCTTTTCCTATTAGACTGCTATCCCTTGGGTTTTTCTTGACCAACTTAACCATATTTATACAGAGCCAAGTTCCATTAATTTCAGTGGGATTTATTTACCAATATGTGTACTCAGGATTGCACCCCTGATGGAGCAGTTTTCTCAAGCAGACTTTGGCCAAGTTCTTATACTGTAAGTGGCTGTTCTTGATACTAGGACCTTAAAAAAGTCAACTTAGATGGCAGTGAACTGATGAGCATTTCTAAGCATTTTGCTAATTTTCACATACGCACTCCCTGAATTGTAAACGTAGAAGATGCATATCATAGAAGGTATATGCTTATTGAATGGCTCTCAGTTGTGTCCAGTAGGGTTGTTTAGAACTGTAAAGAGTCAATAAAGCAATTATTTCTTCAAGTGTGATAAAGATTTTACTCCACAGCCATATATAAGTGTTAAATTAACAAAAAATAATTACTTTTAAAAAACTCAGCATTGGTTTCAGTCTGGCTTCTGGCTTGCATTTGGAACTGAAACATCCTTGGTCACCCTGATGGATGACCTATACTAGTCAAAGTATTGGAAGAGTGCAGTCCTGCTAATTCTCTGGATCTTTCTTTGGTTTTCTACCATCAACTGAGATATCCTTTGGACAATCTGTTGGAAATGGGAATTGGGGGCCACAGTGCTTCGGTGGTTTCTGTACCTATCTGACATAGACTCCCCAGTCTCCGGAACTGCTTTCTCTGCAAGTTGGCATTTATATTGTCATATACTGCAGGGCTGTGTTCTGTTGTGTTTTTGTATTTCCTTTTAAATTGAAAGCTGCCTTGAGAGTCTTCTAGAATGATTGAAAGGCAAAGTGAAAAATAAAGACAGACCTTTGCTCTAAGGGGTTTTGCTGTTGTGGCCTGCCTTGCAAGGATCCATTGTCAAGATCACTAAGTATTGGGTCAAGTTACCCAAACTTTTGGGCATCTGGGAGAAAAAGTTTGATAGCTATTAAGTATTATTAGGATTTGGTCAGAGCATAAGGCACAAAGAACCCTTAGCTTATATTGACTAGAAGAGGGTATTGCGCTGTAGTCACTGATTTAGTCATGCCTTTTATGGGAAGATAAGCAACTGAGGCTGTAATTCTAAACTACTATTTCCCAACCTGGGGGAAATACCTGACTACCTTGGGCAGGCATTCACGTTTGCTTTTGGGATGCAATCCCCTTACAGAGGGTAGCGACCTGACCAAGGACTAGTGGGTGCTGTTAGTATGGCACTTCCGGGTTTTGCTGTCTCTGCTGCCAAACATGGATAAGTAAAAAAGGGTTTCTTTAACTTATCTATGTTCAGCGGCAGGAGCCGCGAAACCCAGAAGTGTCGTACTAACAGCACCTATGGGTCCCCAGATGGGTCAGTACTCCCTTTAAGAGGATAGCGCCTGACCGAAATTTGTGACCCGCTGGTCTTAACACAGGTACTAGCAAATGATCCCCATTTAACACAAGACTTACATTTGAGTGAACATATGTAGGATTGCACTATATGGTACTTGCCTTGTGCTTCTCTGTGTGGCAGGGAAGATTAAAAAAAACAGTATTGGGACTTTTCTCTCTCTTTTTAGGAGAAGGATGATCAGTATTATCGCCCTCCTTCACCTTCTTCATTGAGTCATTTTAAAATAATGACTCTTGGCATTTTGTTCTGTCTTGTGCATGCCACAGGTAGAAGCGTCACAAAGGATTTCTTGTTTTATTCCCCCTCTCTATTCAGCCTGCTTATCAGAATCTAAGACAGCGGGTGGACAACTTTGTTTCCAACCATCTAGCAACGCATACTTGGAGTCCTCACCTAAACAAGAACCAGCTGAGAAACAATATCAGACAACAAGTTCTCAAGTAAGTTCTCTTGATATTGGAGAGGTTGATCTGTGGTGGGTATATTGGAAGAAGCGCTGCCACCCATGCAAAGGGCATATGCCAGTGGTCCCGAAACTGGGCACCATGGAATGTCCCTGTCATCCCTCCTACTGGTTCTTCTGGGCGCGACCATCTTGGATTTTGTGAGATCCAAGATGGTGGAACCTGGCTGAGCTGGGGAGAAGAGACTGTGGGGGCACCGTTACCCTGATAAGTTTGGGGACTTCTGGCTTATGCTAACCCAGTGAAATTTCTGACTTTGCAATCAACAGAGTAGAAGATCAGGCAGCAAAAGCCAAAGATCTTCTTGTCAGCTCCTCTTAGTCTTTTTGGATCTGCCATCTGTTGAAGAGCACATTGTAATTTGTAATACTTGATTATAAGAATACTGGGATAGGACAGTGACTACAAATGTGAGCTATGAATTGGGAAGACCCTAATTCAGTCTTGTCTTTGCTATGAATTCAGTAGCTAGTATTGGCTTGCCCCCCCCCCCCACATCCTCAGCCCTCATCTGCAATATAGATAATTCTGGCCTTTCTTATAATTATGCTTCAAGATGATGAAAAATTTTTATGAACACATGAAATGTGTTATAATTTAATGATCGTTTTGACCATCCTCGTCTTCCTACTAGGAGTCTCTTGAATTCACACCTGACTCAATGTGAGGAACATACTGGACAAAAAGAGATTCCTTCTTTGTCATTTTCCTTTCAGATCTGGAATGTTGGAATCTGGAATTGACAGAATCATTTCTCAAGTTGTAGATCCAAAAATCAACCACATCTTCAGACCACAAGTGGAAAAGGCTGTCCATGAGTTCTTAGCCACATTAAATCACAAAGAGGAGGCCAGTCCTGGCCCAGCACCACCTGAGGAGAAACCAGATGCTCCGGTTACAATACAAGGTATTTTTTTCCCCATCGCCTCAGGCAAAAAACTCCTATTTTGGTTTGTTGGTGACCATTTCTGAAAATTCTCTGTTTGGTTATCCAAAATTTTCTATTGGATATGAAAATTGGATATTTCTTATTTGTTGAGTGCCCCCCAAAATTAAGCGCTGTACAGTACTCCTAAGAAAGCAACTTATGCCTAAACAAACCTGTATTACTTATACAAAATCATCAAGGTATATGACTTTTTACAGAGTTATATAAGGAAGGATAGATTCCTGCTTCAAAGAGTTTCCAGTCTGTCACAGTTCGAAAACAGCAAAAAGATTGGAGGAAAGGGTGAGGCGGTGATAACAAAGAATATGAGCAAATGCATTTATACTTGCTGGGGTGCTATTTCATTTGTGGGTGAAGGTGCTGAGGCAGAGTATGACTTATTGGATAGTATTGCCTCTCAAAAAATCGAGTGTTTGGGTCATTCAGTAACTTTGCTTGTTTACTAATGTATATTTTAAGGTAGATGCTAGGACAGTGGTTCTTTGGGAGATTTACTTCCAAAGTAAGTCTTTGCAGGGGAGGGGGGAGGGCAGTGATGCACTCCCCAGGATCACATCGCTAAGGGGGGCAAGGGAAGTGCTTTTGCTTACTGTGGACTTGGGCAAGTAGCAGGAGGTGCAGGGAACCCTGTGCAGAGCTCCCCAAGGCTTGGAATATTCAAAAATAGCAAATGCAAACCATTTCCTAACTGCATTTGCATACTGAAAGTGGTTTGCTCTTGCTATTTTTGAACATTTCTGAGGATTGCGTCACTGCCTCCCCCCTTCCCCTGCCCCTTAAAGGAATGCGGGGAGCTTTACACAAACTGGTGGGTTGTGACACACCAGTTTGAGAACCCCTGTACTAGGATATTCCCCAGAAATGTCAAATGTTTTTGTTATTAGTTGATACAGTGTTAGCTGGTTAATTTTCTTTTCTGGTTAATTAGTGTTAGCTAATTAATGAAATTAGGGGGATATTTACTGAAAGTATTTTGTGATCTTTGGTATTTGCTGACGTATCAGAATTTTCTGTTGGTTTTCTCTCGTCCCTTCAAATGCTTAAGAATTACTGGTAATAGTTGATGTTTCTCAATTTTCTGACACTATAACCAAAACACACTCTAAAGCAGGGGTGTCAAACATAAAACTCGGGGGCTGGATGCGGCCCACAGGAGCTTTTTATCCGGCCCTCAGGCTCTCAGCTGCTGAGCCATGCTGAGGTGTTACTGCTGAAAGGGTAGCCCACTTGAAAATTGAGCTCTCCCATATCTTGAATATGATCAAAATATTTATATTTTTCTCTTCTGTCATTTGCAGCTAATGAGTTCCCAAGTGAGAAAAAGTGCTTATTTTTGGTCATGACCTGCCTAAATGACATCACTTTCGGCCCTCAGCAGGCATTATGAATGCTATTCGGCCCTCTGTATGAAATGAGTTTGACACCCCTGCTCTAAAGGTTATCTTTAAGATTAAGGTGTCTCTTGAGGAAAGAACAATAAAGCTTAGATTTATTTCACTGTAGCTTAGATTGTTCGGGCTAATAGTCTGCTATTAAATAAAACGGTTGTTACCTAACTGTAGCATTTCACTGGACCATTTGAGATATTTGAGAGCTGATTTTTTTCCAGATTAGTCTGCATGGTGAATACTAATTTTTTTATCTGTTTCCCTTCCATGAAGGTGCTTCTGCTGCCATCCCAAATGCCAATGTAGCTAATGATGCAATGTCCATTTTGGAAACAATCACTTCTCTGAACCAAGAAGCCAGTGCAGCCAGGGCCTCAACAGAAGCCATCAATTCAAAAACTAATGACAGAGCTTCCAAAAAACTTCCATCTCAGCATAGCCTGGATAGCGGCACTGAGAGAGACCGAAATGTTGAAGATCTACCAGACGGAGAGAAGCCTCCCTGTAACTCTGCAGACGAAAACTCTGAAACAGGAGCAAACTCTGAAGATACAAATAACTTACTTTCTTCAAGTGAAGATGGAAAAACTGCATCAAAAGAAGCTAACAGTTTGGTTAATCCAAGCAAGGAAGCTGTGCAGGAAAGTGATGAGCAGAAAAGTAAACCGATGGACAGAAGTGAGAGAAAATCAGAAAGCTCAGAGAAAGGAGAGCGGAAGAAAGAGAAAAAAGAAAAGTCTGAAAAGAGGTTGGACCACTTGAGAGGGAGCAACGACAGTCTTAAAACCAGAGACGAAAAGGCAGCAAAGGACCGAGAGACAGAATCGATCAAAGCTGCTGCCCTGGAAAAGAACAGCAATAAACACAAAGCAAATGAAAGTACAAAAGAAGGTATACAAATCTTAAGTGGCCATACGAAATACAGATGGGAGAGAGTGATGGTACAGGGGAGGTAGGCTTGGAATTAAAAAAAAAATACTGTAGCTGAGTAGATAAATAACATTTTGTTACTAATGGGTACTTAGCATAGTAGGTTTTCCATCCTCTCCCTCTGGAAACACATTATGGTCACATTTTTAAGGGGCCAGAAGATTTGCTTACCTGTTGCATGCACTTTACACTCAAATTTGCATTATGAATATGTAACGTAGTTACAACTGTGATCAGAGTGTTTACTGAATATTATCAGAGGGTATTGTTAACCAAACAACATTTGGTTGAACATGTTGTTTTAGGTATTGTTGAAACCTAAAACAACAAATGTAATTCGGTACTCTGAGTATTGTGGTGCATTTTCTTTATCCAGCCATTCTTTTTGTTGCTTTTAAAGCATTTCCATTTTTTAATAATTTGACAGATTATAAAAATGTCCCTGCCCCCTTCCCAGCCTCTCTATCAAGATTGCTTCAACCCAGTTTGTATGTTCAACCCGGTCCCTGCCAGTTTTTACAAAGCACCTCAAAACTTATTTGATTTCATGTGCTTTTTTCAGTTGTGTGATGAGTGCATCTCTTTTTCCATTCTCTTATGGAGAATGCCTTCTGCTTATGCTTTCTGCTTCCTCCACCTTGTGAGTCTGCTTAAATTGCAGACCTATGAGTTGGGCTCTTCTTAAAATTTTTTATTCTGCTTTTTATAATTTATGAGCCAGGATATCAAGAACCATGCCCCATGCTCTGCTTGTGCACTGACGGTATCCTGCTCTCTTCCATTGTAGCCCTATGAAAGGTACTTCTGAAGATCAGGGGAGGCTCCAGAACATTTAATGTGGTGCAAGGGGCTGTAGCTGAAAAGAAAAATGGGCAAACATCTATCTGTGCACTAAAGCAGTTTTCTGCTCCTGTGTAGGATTCTTTAGACCAGTGGTTCCCAAACTGAACCATGGAAACCATCCAGGGAGCTACAGAATCCTTGCAAAAAACCTACCACCCTATACAATGTATAGCATTATAGCCTTAATGGCGAGCCATGACCAGTGGTCCAGTCAGAAAAGTTTGGGAACCGCTGCTTAAGACCCAGTTCCATGTTCTAAGAAACAGATTGAGTTCTGTTTTCATTTTTTTCTACTCTAGCTTTGGAGGAGTCGGACTTGGATGTACTCAGTGATATCACTGTTAGCTCTGTTCACACCAGTGATCTTTCCTCCTTTGAAGAAGAGAGCGAAGAAGAAGTTGCACTTTCTGATAGCACGGAAGAAGGAGAGATCATTTCTGATGGTAAAGCAGCAATCCTAAGCAAGCACTGTATTTATCTAATTGGGGAAAAAACAGAATGTTAAAATATTTTTATTTAATAGAATGTATGCAGTTTTGATACTGTGAATAGTTGTGCATTACTTGGGCCCAGTGCAGATGTACATGTTATGTAGGACTTGGAGATCAAGCTCACAGGTACCCTTACATCTCATGCATCAATTATCCCCAGTCCCTCAACAAAGGCCAGCATTCCATGAGACTGCTAGCCCTTCAGGTTAAAATGAACCTAGATATAAACCCATTTCAACAGCCAGATAAAGCAGAGTTTTCAGACTGAGTTCAAGAAGGTATCTGGGCAACAGTCACATATGCTACTGAACCCGCAAAGGTGGAAGAGGAGAATCCATATGTGAGAGGGAAGACCATGCTGCACCCCAGTGGTAACGCAGAATGTCTGCACTGGATGTTAGGCTGTAATCCTGTGCATGTTTATTTGGGATTAAGCTCCATTGAACACTGTGGAAATTCCAAGTAAGCAACCATAGGATTATATTGCTAGTCAATTATCCCTGTTGCCTTCTTGACCATTGAATTATACTGGTACTGCTGGAGTATATTATATTAGTGGAATACGACTGTCATAAATAGAATTTCTTAATTGGGTCATGTCTTTTTCTAAACCCAAATTCATCACCTAAGGATTCTATCCAAGACCTGTTGCAGTAGCAGTGATGGTTAAACTTATTTCTGTTTGTAACTCGAACATGTTCTGTGACATTTGGGTAAAGACTACTGTGTGGTAAGAAAAAACAAAAAAGGTGTTTTAAAAGAAACTCAGATATGCACAACTCTTTCTCTGGATACTGAGCTAAACAAATGCATCGGTAAAGCAGCTACCACATTTTCCAGACTCACAAAGAGTCTGGTCCTACAAGAAGCTGACGGAACATACCAAGATCCAGGTCTACAGAGCTTGCGTCCTGAGTACGCTTCTGTACTGCAGCGAGTCATGGACTCTTCACTCACAACAGGGAGAGGAAACTGGAAGCTTTCCACATGCGCTGCGACGCATCCTCGGCATCACCTGGCAGTACAAAGTTCCAAACATAGTCCTGGAACAAGCTGGAATCCCCAGCATGTATGCACTGCTGAAAAAGAGACGCCTGCGTTGGCTTGGTCATGTCGTGAGATTGGGCGATGGTCGGATCCCAAAGGATCTCTTCTATGGAGAACTTGTGCAGGGAGAGCGCCCTACAGGTAGACCACAGCTGCGCTACAAGGATATCTGCAAGTGGGATCTGAAAGCCTTAGGAATGAACCTCAACAGATGGGAAACTTTGGCCTCTGAGCATGCTGCTTGGAGGCAGGCTGTGCAGCATGGCCTTTCCCAGTTTGAAGAGACACTTTGGCAACAGACTGAGGCAAAGAGCCAAAGCAGGAAGGCCCATAGCCAGGGACACAGACCAGGGACACGCTATACTTGCTCCTAATGTGGAAGGGATTGTCACTCCTGAAACGGCCTTCTCAACCACACTGGACGCTGTGCCAAAACCACCATTCAGAGCGTAATACCATAGTCTTTTGAAACTGAAGGTTGCCAACAACAGGTTGCCAACATTTAATTTTTAATCTATGTTCAGAGGGAAAATACCAAGTGTGGGTTCAATAAAATCCTCTGTTTGCACTTGAACAGTGTTGCTGATTTTTTTCCCCTCTCCAGCTAAGTCCTTCATTTTACTTGGTGGGGGGGGGCCCCTCTGGATAGGCGCTCAGTGTCAGCAGGAGAGACACCCTGGGTGACAGCGTGAAGTGGAAGAAGAAGCCAACACGATCTGGGATGCTCTGCCTGGTCCTCTGGAACCTGATCTAAATTTGAATTAATGTAACCTTTCTTCTAAATTGCCTTCATTGTCTCAACATTTCTTTAGATGAAGAGGAGGAGATTAAAACAAAACCAGAGGCTGGAGAGCCTAACGATAAAAAAACGAAACCTGGCCGACATGCTTATGTTCACAAGCCTTACCTTTACTCCAAGTATTATAGCGATTCTGACGATGAACGGACTGTAGAACAGCGCCGTCAATCTGTTGTAAGTTCCTGTTTCCCTTCTCGGGGGGCAATGCCTGTTCATCTCCAGCACCAGCTGTCCTTTGATCCCACAGTGGATGCATTTCATACATTCAGTTTGGGGAACTCCTGACTTACCAAGTTGCCAACATTTGGTTTTTTGGTTTTTTTTTTGTTCCTTAGAACATCGATTCTAGGGAGATAGTCACAGATAAAGAATTAAGTTTATGCATATTGGCTGCTACCCAGTGGTTAGTTGCCATCTAGGCAGTCAGATTTCTCTGTTATTGCTGTGAAACCATTTGCAAACATATATCCTTTAGTTCTATTAGTGGTCTGAGGGCCCCATTACACGTGAGCTTCCCTGACCTGATTTGCCTTTCTAGGGAACTAGGAGTGCAGCAGGAGGGAATTTCCTTCTGCTGCTGCCTAACATGATCAGCAGTGCTGGCTCTTACAATATCCCCAAACCCTTAACGCAGTGGTTCCCAATTTGGGGGGGGGGATGCTACCCCCTTGGTAGTGACCCGATCAGGGATGTGTAGATACTGCACTTCTGAGTTTCACTGCTGTTGCCACACACACAAGAAAAAACATTTTTAACTTACATGTGTGCACTGGCAGCAAAACCTGGAAGTGCTGCGGCACCTATGGGTCCCTGGTTGGGTTGGTAGCATCCCAAACAAAACATGCATCCCTGCCCTGGTCATGACCCCCAAGTTGGGAAACACTGCCTTAAGAGGTAGGAGGAGAGGCCAAGGATTTTAGTTGAGGTCAGTGTCTCCTCTTTGTTTTTAGACCCATTCTATAATTCTATTTTGTCTTTATCTTGTCTTTTGATATTCAGGCTAAAGAAAAAGAAGAGAGGCTCTTAAGGAGACGACTTAACAGAGAAAAACTTGAGGAAAAGCGGAAACAGAAAGCTGCAGAAAAAACAAAGGCTGTAAAAGTTGGAAAGAAAGGTACTGAGAGCTTTAGTATGGACATATGTCTGTATGTCTGTAAACTTAGTTGCCTTTTTGAAAAAAGTTTAAAACCTAGTTTAGTCATCTGTAAGCAGTTTTATATTTGTAACTAAAAGAATGATATCTTTAAAGTTTTTTACTTTAAAGATTTTTACTATGTCATTTTAGGCAAAAACAGTCAGAATGTGGAAAAGTCTTCAGCCAAAGGCCTTGAACCAAAAGCTGGTGGTGCCAGCATTAAGGAGGTGCTTAAAGAACAAAGGTTTTTTGAAAAGAAGGTGGCCCTAAGCAGGAAAAGAAAAAGAGAGTCCAGGTATTTATTCAAATTTTCCCTTCAAGAAAATAAATCCCATGTATTTTTTTTCATTTTAAAAAGGTCATTTCACTCTTTCCGGGTTTACAGATCTGGATTACAATGACTAGGGAAAGTTGTTGCTGTTTGAAAGAGGCAAAATCTAGACTAATATTATTCTTAACATCAATCTGAGCAGGGTCTGCAGCCAGCAGCGGAGCACACCTTGTGGCTTTGCAAATGCCATTGTAATGGAGATTATTGCCGCACGCTTCCAGGCCGACGGCAGGTAGCACCCTGTGTGCTGCAGCAACTGAGAGAGCCGTTGCTGGTCCAGGTGCATTGGCGGCGGGGGGGGGCATTTTGTGGGCAGGGGCATTTCTGGGCAGACCATGGGGAAGGGCGGGAGGCATGTCAGAAGTGAGAGGGGGGATATCCCGGAACAGGCAACCTATGCTAGGATGCTACTCCTTCCAGAACCACCCAGCACACCCCTTTCTCTCCTTGAACTTACACCATGTACAGTACAGTATATAGCTGGGCAGGTCCAAGGAAACCCATAGGTGATAGAAGAGGGGTAAGGGAGAATATTTTCCCTTGCTTCTCCCAAGCCTCCTCATCGACCCACCCACCCCCACCTTAGCATGCAGCGCTGCCTGTTTTGGCATGCCTGCTTGCAATGCCGGGGGGGGGGGATAGAGTTGAGCTCTTGTCGTCTTAAGATCATTGGAAGAGAGTGCTTAAAATACTTTGTTTCAATTACCATCTCCTTTTTCTTACTCTATTTCAGACACAGTGAAGAAGGCAGGAAGAAAGAAAAGAAACAGTCTGAGGAGGATCTCGTGGAACCTCAAAAGATAAATGAAGTGTGTTTCTGTTTTATAAAGCAATAGTTTATAACATTTAAAAGTCATTAGTTGATCTCATGCCTTTTTAAAATTCAGATATATGGACTTTGACTGATGATGTATTACACGTCATTCCATATTACAAAATTAGCTTTTGCAAATTTAGCAGTATTGGTTTTTGTGGGTTTTTTTAGTTAAAGCCACTAATAAAGGAAAGTTTGGAGGCTCTCAAGATCCTCCAAATCCTCCAAATCCTACTGAATTCCCTGTGTTTGGATAGAAATCTTCACTAAATGAAATGATCAATCATCTGACACAATAGCATCTTGAATTTTTTCCACTGCTTTGAATTCTTAAATTCCCATTAATTCCAAAGCAACTGGTTTCCTAACCCATATTTTGTACTCATTTTGTTCATAAAACACAAAGTTGCCCCATACTGACTTGTAAGTCACATGAATGCTTGTTCTACCTGTGTGGAAGAAGAAATGTATTCTTAGGTTGAGTGGCTATGCAGCTGATTTTTTAAAAAATAGCAATTAGAGCAGTGAATATGGGTTTTGTCATGGTATGGGTGAAACTAGCAGTGTTAGCATCAAGGACTTGTCTAACATCTGCTACATTTTCTTGCAGAGTGGTGAAAAGCCCTCCTCAAAAGAAGTGAAAGCTACCCAAGGCAAGAACGAAGCAAGCAAACTCGTTAGAAGACTTTCGGAAACTGTGCATTCAACTGATGAAAACAGAAGTGATCCTCGAATCGAAAAAGAACACAAAAGGAAAACATCTGTCTCTCCTCAGATGGAGGGGGCACACCAAGACACTGAACCTCGGGATCCCAAGGGTCAGTCTGACAGAACAGAGGCCAGCCCCGAAGAACCTCAGAAGCAGAAAAATACACTTAAAAATGAAAAGCATATAAAAAAGGATGATTTGGACACCCAGAATTCTAGAAGTGTACCCAAGAAAGAGGGGAGGTCATCCAAAGACAAAAATGAAAAAGAGAGAACTCTTTCTGAAGATAAATCATTAACAAAGCACAAGTCTAAAAGTGATAGCGTTCATAAAACAAGTGATGAGGCAGACAGTGTTCCATCTGAGAGAGGCCTGAAAGGTGAGGATAACATACAGAAACATGGCCAGCCAGCAAAATCTTTGTCAGATGATAAAACTGAAAAGAAGAATAAACACAGAAGTGAAAGGAAAGCCTCAGTAAGCAACAAAGATGTGAAAAATGTCTCTGAGCATGTTTCCAAAAATGAAGACGGCACACGTAAAGAGAACAACAGAAAAGACAAACAGCTTTCCACAGAAAAATCAAGAGCGGAACACAAGTCCAAAAGGTCATCCAGTGACTCTCGACCTCCGAAAGAGTCTCAGAGTGCATCAAAGCAGCATAGTTCTGCCACATCAAGGAGGAGTGAAAGTTATGCAGAAGACAGACATGATGCCGAATCGACCAGCTCGGATAACAATTTGAGACAGGGTGATAGTATTCACAAAGACAAGCGAAGATCAAAGAGTGCCCTTGAAGAAAGATCCTTCTTGAAGTCCAAATCCAAGAGCCACACCAAACAAGCCAAAGTACCTGAAACTGAATTGCAAGAAAGTTCTTCCAGGCAGGAACCTGAGCAGAAATTGGACAAGGACAGGAATGTGGAAGAGAGTGACCCAGACAAGCTGAGCAAATCCAAAACGGAAAGGAAAGTGTTGGATGAAAATTCTTCAGAATTGGAGCTAGAAAGTGGAGCACACGTAATCAGTAGTTCACAGAAAGATCCTAGCCACAGAGTTAAGTTGCAGTCTGTTGAAAAATCTACTCTAAAAGAGAAGACTAAAAGTGATAAAGATATCAGCAGTTCCAGGCTAGAAAGGAAACTTTCAGCAGAAGGTCACAAAAACAGAAGTTTGAAGCATAGTGGTAAGGAAGTGAGAAAGAGAGAGGAAGACAATAAACCAGAGGACAAAGGTAGTAAAGAAATAGACGGTCGTGCAAAAGTGCCTGAAAATGATCTATCCAAGGATAAAAAGTCTAGTAAAAGGTTAGCTGGTGAAAACAGAAGGGGAGGTTCCTCAACCCAAGAAGTGGATGTAGGCGAAGAAAAAGCAACAGCAACCTCATCTGTTTCCAGCCCTTCTCCAGCCCTTCAGAAGCCAGTTCGTGGCCGCACATCACATTCTGAACAGAGCCAAGAGCCAATGGATACCGAGTTGGAGCAAAGGCTCAGTAGTACTCATCAGATATCTCGAGCTGAAGAAGAAAGCAATAATAATTCACAACAAGAAATTAAATTTAAAAATACTGTCATAGACCAAACACACCATGATTCAGAGTGTGAGGATATATCTGAGCATTCCAAAGAAACCTCATCAGAATCTTCCCTTTCACGTATAGGTAACCCTGAACAAAAGGTTGGGTCTGTTCCCACCAAGGAAGTGGGTGTGCCAAGTGATGCATTCAAAGGAGCTTTGAAGGAGGTGAAACCCCTTGAGCAGGAACCAGATCCTGCGATCTCCAGTAATGAGACCAGTGACAGAATGTTGCTCCCTGCTTCTCATAAGGATGAAAAACTGAGATTCCAAAAAATGACTGAAGATTCTCAAACACCAAAGAATCTTAAAGATATAATTGGTCCAACTGAAGAAAGCAGTTCTCCAACAAATAGCTCCTCCAGAGAAGATGCTGTCCACAAAAAATACTTAGATACACAGTTAGCAGAAGTCTCAGACCCTTTGTTTGATGTGCCTGAAGAGGAATCTTTGAATAGGGCTTGTGTTAAAGATGTAATTTCAGACAGTCAAATGATACCTGCTGTTGACATGGATCATCATGCTAGCATTGTACTGAGCAGTAACGTAAAAGATGGTGAGATCGCTGACCTTGATATTACAGACAACAGCAGCGAGGTGCGTGTAAGCTGTAATCCAGCAGCAGAGAAGAACATAAGTGCTTCAGCATTTGTTCAGGAAGGTAGCATGCTAGGAAAAGTTAAAAGGGACAGCACTGTGCAGAATGAAAGTCGGACTGGCCCAGCATTGTTTAAAGATGAGAGTGCAAACACAACGGCCTTAACCAGCTTGGAGAAAGATGAAAGAGAACATGTAAAGGAGAATTCTTTTGTAAAACAAAGCCAAGGTGTTATAGAAGGTAAAGACCAAATGAAGGAGAATCATGGTACCAGTGCTCTAATAAAATCCTCCTCAGGTTCTGTACCCATCCCTGTTCCAGAAGAAATAAGTCAAGCTTCTGCAAGGGTCTGCAAAGGAGGAGGACATGGTGATGCAGGAAGAGTTATTGAAGATAAAAATGAAAGCAGTGTAGTAGGCAGCACCATAGAAGGCAGTAAATGTGGTGATATCCACAGCAGACTGGAGGCTGCTGATGCGATTGTCATAGGAACGAGCACAGAGAGAAGCACTGGGAACAGCAGCACAGCCACTAGTAGTGAAGAAGGCCTAGGCAAAGAGAGCACATCCTCACATTTGCAAAGAGAAGGTGATGCCATTATAACTTGTTCAGAAGAAAAAAGTGGGTCTGTTTTGAGCTGGGCAAGTATAGAAGCAGATGAAGGGTTCACTGTGGGCACTTGGGCCAACAGTAAGGAAGGTCCAAGCTTTGCAAAGGAAAAGTGCTTCAGGAAATGCTCTGTGACAGCAGCTGAACCTAGTGGCAGCGTCACTGAAGGTCTTGCAGCCTGCGAAAGCTCCCTGACCAGCACAAAGGAGGGGGAAAGTGGCGAAGGCCTTGGGAATGACGTAGAACACAGCAGCAAACCGTTAACTGATGACAGTGGAGAAGAGCCGGAGCAAAGGATAAACAGCATGGAAACGGAAGAGAAAGATGATGCGGTAACCAGTGCTGGCTCCGAAGAGAGGTGTCTGGCTTCCACCTATGATGGTACAGACAACTTTGGCAGTGCTGCTACTTGCATTGGTGAAATGGACAGCGATGGTGCCGTAACCAGCGCAGGCACGGACACTCAAGATGAACCTACGAATGCAACCGTCAACGAATTCCAGAGTAATGCAACTGGAGCCGAGCAGCTTAAAGCAGCTGAGGGTGCTGTGACTTGCACAGGTGTGGAAAGAGGAGATGTTGGCTTTGCCATCTGTTTGGTGTCCGGTACAGACTTGCAAGAAGAAAGCGCCGTCACTGGAGCGTGCGCCGAAGTAGTAACCAACAATATAGCAGCAGGACCACGCGCTGACAAAAGCGAAGATGTGGTGAATGGCGAGAGTGCCGTCACCAGCACAGGCATAACAGCGGAAGATGACCCTGAAGTCGCTGCTGTGTGTGCTGGCCTGGAGGACAGCAATGAAGGCTTTGTAGTTTCTTTAGATGTGCAGGGAAAATACGAGCATACCACAGACAGCACGGAAGCCAGAGTGGAAACCAACGTCACTGAAGTAAGCCGCGGTTCCAGCGATGATGAAGGTTTTGTGACCAGCACTGGTGCCAAAGAAGATGATGAAGAAGCTGAAAACTTCGTCACTAGTACTGGAACAGGCAATGAAGAAACTGAACATCCTTTGGCCTGTACAGGAACAGAAGAAGGTGGAAGGGCGGTGGTTTGCGAGGGAGCTGCAGAAAGTGGTAGTTCTTCTGTCTGCCTCGCTGCAGGCCATCTTGGAGCAGTGCCTAGTGAGCTTGCCATCAGCATGGATAAAGGGACTGTTGACAGCATGACAGGCTTGGAGAAAGAACCTAAGCATGATGATACCCTCAGCAGCTCAAAGGGGGTGGTTGAAAGCAGCACTGCTAGTGTTGATACAGGCAGTGAAAATGTTACAGCTTTCACTGCAAGAAAAGAGGAAGAATCCACAACTTCTGAGAAATCTGAGTGTAGCATGATGAACGCCACCTCACAGCAAAGCTCAGGTCAGCTCTCTGCCGTGAAGGCGAAGAGTGAAGATGCCACCTCTTACTTAGACAGTAGGAATTGTGAAGACATATTGATTAGGACAGTTTCAAAAGAAGTAGCCATGTCATCAGCTAATGAAGATGATAAAGGGGAGATGATCTCTACAAGTGTGGTAAAACTTACATCTGCGCATGGTTCTGACAAGGACATCGGACAAACATTGCTACTTGTAAGAACAGTTGAAGACTTTGAGGAGACCACAAGTCCAGTGGATGCAGAAGACTTTGAGGCACCTATGCCCAGTACTGCTGTAGAATATCCAAATCAAGATGGAGTAGCTGATGTTAAACCAAACAAGGTTTCCACAAGTATTTTGGAAGAATTTGAGGCCCCTATGCCAAGCGCAGCAATGGAAGAGGGCAAGAGTTTATTTGCAACTGTAAGAGCTATTGAAATGACCTCCGAAACATATGCCTCTCCTATGCCCAGTGCAACCACTGGAGGACCTGAGGAAAGCCATACAGCAGCTTGTAACAAAGAGGAAAGAGATGAGTGCACTGTGATTTCCACAAGCAGAATTGAAGAGCCGGATGTGCCCATTGCCCAGGAGGGCACTGGAGATCCTGTTTCACACTTTGCCTTGAGACCAGAGCAAACGGCTGATGCAGGTGTGATCTCGACAAGCACAGCAGAACATTTTGAAGCTTCTATATCTCCCGCAGTCACACAGAAGGTTAGTCAGGTTTCTGTTGCTAGAATGGAAGGAAGATTTGAGACCTCTGCTATCTCTACAAGCACAGCTGAAGGATACACCCAAGGCATCCTTGGTATGCTGGTGCCAGTGGACAACCCATCAAAAGATGAAGGTGCTGCAGTCTGCACAAATGCGGCTGAGGAAGGCAAGGCTCAGGAAGCCGCAGACCAAGAATTTGGGTTAGCGATTCAAAGCACAGAAGAAATCAAACAAAGTTCTACAACTTTTGCTGGGAAGGAGGGGAAGTGTGAGGCTCTTGGCCTCACCCTTTCCAGCAGCAAACCTGATGAGCAGTCGGTTGCCTTAAGCACAGATAAACCAGAAGCAAAGACCTCTGCTGGGACAGTGGAAGAATGCGACAGTGTCTCTGCTATTGTTGACTCGGAGGGAATGCTGCTTACGATTGCAAGTGTGGCGGATGAAAGGAGTACTGCCCAATGTGTCGAAGCGGTGGACTGCACCCTCTCTTCAGCCCCAGAAGAAAGCAGTCATTCGGTTGAGCTTGATACCGAGAGTCTGCCAAATGCCCTTGGGTTCCTCCTGAAGAGTTTGGAGGGGAAGTCAGCACCACCTGAAACCAGGGATGAGGCTGAAAGAACAGAAATGCCAACAAATGCAGTGAGAGCTGCGAGTGAGGGGGAAGACCGCTCCGCAGAAACACATTTGGGCTCACCTGTCAGTGAAGGATCATTGCCTGAACCTTGTAGGCATGTAAATAAAGCTAAAGAGGGGGGGCAACGGAATGAAGCTGCATCAAGTCTGCCTGTAATGCCCCTGGAACAAGAAAGAGGGGGTGAGAGTTCAGCAATTGACTCTATTAATCATGCACCAGTATTTAAAACGGATCTTTCTGAAACAAGAGACCTCCCTAACCAGAAAAGTGGGACTTCTTTAGTTTCGGAACTGGGAAGCAGTTCTCAGGATGGAGGAACAGATCTGCATGGGAAATGTGGCTTGACTGACACGGAGGCTGAAGTGAATGATCATCATGAGCCTGAGGCTTCCTCTCAAAGCAGTGCAGCACAGGACTTGGGTGAGGTTTCCTGAGTGTGTTCTTTATTTCAGTGTTGTACGATTCCAGAAACAAATCGTATGAATCTCTTGGGTTTTTTTAAATGTTGGAACCGGTTAATGTAAATGAACACAGCGCAGTCCAAGGCATGTTTGCTTAAACGCAAGTTCCAGTGTAACCAGTGAGGGTTACTGCCTTGTGTGTTTAGGTCTGTCACCCCAAGTATATTGGGTTTCAAGGTTAGCATAACACTGGGGTGTTGATGTTAGCATTTAACACAGCGACCAGCATGAAAACCTGAATTGCTACAGTATGAACCAATACAAGGAATCCAGGCCTTACAAAATGCAGGTACAGGCATGCCCCTTTATCCACGGGGGTTCTGTTCTGGAAACCCCCCCCCCCGTGGGTACCTGGAACCGTGGATATGGGTGAACGTCCAGTCCCATGGGGCTGCTCCCCCAGAGGTGAAGGGAGCTCTACTCACCTCCAGAAGGGCCTCTGAGCTCAGCAGAGACCAGAGAGTTCCTCCAGGGCTTCCCCAGGCCTCCCATAAGCATTAAAAACATCACTTCCAGTTTATTTGTGAAACTGGAAGCAGCGTTTTTTTGCTTTAGAGCTCAGCCTGAGTTTGGCAGAGGCCAGGGACCTCTGTCCATGACCTCTGCTGAGCTCAGAGGTCCCTCTGGAGGCAAGGAAAGTGGAGCTCCCCTTGCCTCTGGAGAGGTTGCACGTCCCGGGGGGGGGGATTGTCCCAATCTGCAGAAGTGAATCTGAGGGAACAGGATCCATGGATTTGGGGCCCCCTGTAATTGCCTAACAGCCTCTTCCTGTAAACTTGCAGCTTCATTTTATTCACCTGGGTGGAAATCCTGGAGAAAGGTTCATCAGGAGGAATTCAGGGAAGACATGTCTAACTCAAGTAAACCATTGTCAGAAGAAAGCATTGTTTAGTACTTTATGCATATTCTTTTTTTCTGGACACCAGTGTTCCAAAGAGATATTGCCATTAATGTTGATGAGATACAAGAAATTGGACAAATATGAAAGACTTAAAAAAAAGATTGTTAGAAATATTTTCCAAGTTAAATTTTGGAACAAAGTACAGTGGTACCTCGGATAACGAATGCCCCGCGCAGCAAAAAATCCGCAGAACGAAAGCATTGTGCGAAGTTTGGTAACTCGCACAACGAATTTTTATGACTTATGCTTCGCATAACGAATTTTTGTTTTGTTTTGGTTTGTCTTAAGGGGGGGATCTTCATGTCCATTTATGATCCCATCCACCCTAGTAAGGGGGGGATCTTCATGTCCATTTATGATCCCATCCACCCTAGTAAGGGGCGGATCTTCATGTCACTTTATGATCCCGTTCACCCTAGTAAGGGGCGGATCTTCATGTCACTTTATGATCCCGTCCACCCTAGTAAGGGGCGGATCTTCATGTCACTTTATGATCCCGTCCACCCTAGTAAGGGGCGGATCTTCATGTCACTTTATGATCCCGTTCACCTAGTAAGGGGCGGATCTTCATGTCACTTTATGATCCCGTTCACCCTAGTAAGGGGCGGATCTTCATGTCACTTTATGATCCCGTTCACCTAGTAAGGGGCGGATCTTCATGTCACTTTATGATCCCGTTCACCCTAGTAAGGGGCGGATCTTCATGTCTATGATCCCGTTCACCCTAGTAAGGGGCGGATCTTCATGTCAGTTTATGTAAGTAAATCCCATTGTGCTTGCTCCCAGGAAAGCGTGCACAGGATTACAGCCTTCAAACTCCCCACTCAGCATCCCCCCATCGCTCATTCACCCTCTCACTGCCCCATTTCCTTCACGTTTCCCCCCATGATCAGGGCAAAAGCAAGCAATTGAGTGCAGCTGCTCTGTCCTCCCCAGCTTAGAGCACAATCCTGTGCATGTCTCCTCAGAAGTAAGTCCCATTGTGCTTACTCCCAGGAAAGTGTGCACAGGATTACAGCCTTCAAGCTCCCCACTCAGCATCCCCCCATTTTTGAAATCCTCTGTACAGTATGTATGCCTTTAAGGAGCACTTAATAAACACTTTGTAAACCAAATTTGACTTTGTTCTGACTTTTCTTGCCCATAGGAACGCATTAATTAAATTTCAATGCATTCCTATGGGAAAACGCGCTTCGCAAAACGAAAAACTCGCATAACGAAAGGAGTCGCGGAACGGATTAATTTCGTTATGCGAGGCACCACTGTAACTTATGGCAAAACTAATTTATGGATTCCACTGGATGACATAATAGTTTGCAAAATAGCAGCAAGTGCAATCAAATTTATAACATTTTGATTGTTCTTGGTTTTGTTTTTTAGACAATAAAGAAATTGTGCCAGTTGTGACTGAAGAGCTGGAGCTAATGACTAAGAGGGCAGCTGAAGAGGTATTTCTCATTTTGCAGTTTTTTTCTATGCAGTTTGTACAGAGTCCTAATTTCATATATATATTCCTGTCCATAAGACAGTATAACAATGCAAGTTTTGCAGGCCCTTCAGGAGTTGTCAATGAACTTCACCTTAAAGTTCCAAACAGTATTTTAAACATGCAGAATTATTGCTGTGCCACCCAATAATTGCATAGTCCAGTTGAAATGAAGCCACATTCCAATGACCCAGATTGTAGTCCAGCCAGTTGAGATGCTGTGTTAATGCAAGCAACTTCTTCTGGCAGAAAACATGGGGCTAGACCTGCTGCCCTGTGTCTACCATGTATCAAATGCAAACTCTGTCACCCAGTCATCATTGCACGGAATGGTCAGGGGTCTCCCCCATACTTCAAATTAGAAGTGACTTTAAATATATTATTTGGGTAACCCTTGACTTCCGACGGGCGGACTTCCCTCAAATGAGGAGGCTGGTTAGAAGGAGGTTGAAAGGGAGGGTAAAAAGAGTCCAGTCTCTCCAGAGTGCATGGAGGCTGCTTAAAACAACAGTAATAGAGGCCCAGCAGAGGTGTATACCGCAAAGAAAGAAGGGTTCCACTAAATCCAGGAGAGTGCCTGCATGGCTAACCAGCCAAGTTAGAGAGGCTGTGAAGGGCAAGGAAGCTTCCTTCCATAAATGGAAGTCTTGCCCTAATGAAGAGAATAAAAAGGAACATATACTGTGGCAAAAGAAATGTAAGAAGGTGATAGGGGAGGCCAAGCGAGACTATGAGGAACGCATGGCCAGCAACATTAAGGGGAATAATAAAAGCTTCTTCAAATATGTTAGAAGCAGGAAACCCGCCAGAGAAGCGGTTGGCCCTCTGGATGGTGAGGGAGGGAAAGGGGAGATAAAAGGAGACTTAGAGATGGCAGAGAAATTAAATGAGTTCTGCATCTGTCTTCACGGCAGAAGATCTCGGGCAGATACCGCTGCCCGAACAGCCCCTCCTAACCGAGGAGTTAAGTCAGATAGAGGTTAAAAGAGAAGATGTTTCAGACCTCATTGATAAATTAAAGATCAATAAGTCACCGGGCCCTGATGGCATACACCCAAGGGTTATTAAGGAATTGAAGAATGAAGTTGCAGATCTCTTGACTAAGGTATGCAACTTGTCCCTCAAAACGGCCACAGTGCCAGAAGATTGGAGGATAGCAAATGTCACGCCTATTTTTAAAAAGGGAAAGAGGGGGGACCCGGGAAACTATAGGCCGGTCAGCCTAACATCCATACCGGGTAAGATGGTGGAATGCCTCATCAAAGATAGGATCTCAAAACACATAGACGAACAGGCCTTGCTGAGGGAGAGTCAGCATGGCTTCTGTAAGGGTAAGTCTTGCCTCACAAACCTTATAGAATTCTTTGAAAAGGTCAACAGGCATGTGGATGCGGGAGAACCCGTGGACATTATATATCTGGACTTTCAGAAGGCGTTTGACACAGTCCCTCACCAAAGGCTACTGAAAAAACTCCACAGTCTGGGAATTAGAGGACAGGTCCTCTCCTGGATTGAGAACTGGTTGGAGGCCAGGAAGCAGAGAGTGGGTGTCAATGGGCAATTTTCACAATGGAGAGAGGTGAAAAGCGGTGTGCCCCAAGGATCTGTCCTGGGACCGGTGCTTTTCAACCTCTTCATAAATGACCTGGAGACAGGGTTGAGCAGTGAAGTGGCTAAGTTTGCAGACGACACCAAACTTTTCCGAGTGGTGAAGACCAGAAGTGATTGTGAGGAGCTCCAGAAGGATCTCTCCAGACTGGCAGAATGGGCAGCAAAATGGCAGATGCGCTTCAATGTCAGTAAGTGTAAAGTCATGCACATTGGGGCAAAAAATCAAAACTTTAGATATAGGCTGATGGGTTCTGAGCTGTCTGTGACAGATCAGGAGAGAGATCTTGGGGTGGTGGTGGACAGGTCGATGAAAGTGTCGACCCAATGTGCGGTGGCAGTGAAGAAGGCCAATTCTATGCTTGGGATCATTAGGAAAGGTATTGAGAACAAAACGGTTAGTATTATAATGCCGTTGTACAAATCGATGGTAAGGCCACACCTGGAGTATTGTGTCCAGTTCTGGTCGCCGCATCTCAAAAAAGACATAGTGGAAATGGAAAAGGTGCAAAAGAGAGCGACTAAGATGATTACGGGGCTGGGGCACCTTCCTTATGAGGAAAGGCTACGGCGTTTGGGCCTCTTCAGCCTAGAAAAGAGACGCTTGAGGGGGGACATGATTGAGACATACAAAATTATGCAGGGGATGGACAGAGTGGATAGGGAGATGCTCTTTACACTCTCACATAATACCAGAACCAGGGGACATCCACTAAAATTGAGTGTTGGGCGGGTTAGGACAGACAAAAGAAAATATTTCTTTACTCAGCGTGTGGTCGGTCTGTGGAACTCCTTGCCACAGGATGTGGTGCTGGCGTCTAGCCTAGACGCCTTTAAAAGGGGATTGGACGAGTTTCTGGAGGAAAAATCCATTATGGGGTACAAGCCATGATGTGTATGCGCAACCTCCTGATTTTAGGAATGGGTTAAGTCAGAATGCCAGTTGTAGGGGAGAGCACCAGGATGAGGTCTCTTGTTATCTGGTGTGCTCCCTGGGGCATTTGGTGGGCCGCTGTGAGATACAGGAAGCTGGACTAGATGGGCCTATGGCCTGATCCAGTGGGGCTGTTCTTATGTTCTTATGTTCTTAACTAGCTGCAGGGCCCCAATCCTAGTCAGGAACTCGGCATCAGAGAGGAAGATTTAGCCTTTTGGCTCTGCCTTAGTCTGAGTCTCAGCGGGGGTGGCAGTACATGTTAGACTTAACACATGCTCCTTTCTTTTGTGGGGCTTGCCATGAGAAGACACTGATGGTGCAAGTGTTCTGTCTAAAGGACTTCAAGAATATTGCACTTTAAAGCCAGTAGTTAATAACAGTAGCATGACGAAAACAGCAGAGGTAATGACAGCCGTCAGTCATCATGGGAGCACGGTGAAACCAAGTTCAAAAACACCTAGAAAATTAAGAAAGCTCTTCAACTGGCACCAGAGCAGGCATCGGGCAAGCCTCCCTAGGAAGAGTATTCCAGAAGTGGAGAACCATGGTGGAGAAGGCCTTTTCATCCAATTGCTACCCCCTAACTTCAGAAATTAGGCACCCAGAGAAGTGTCTCCTATTATCTTAAGCACATAGGTGGGCGCATGTAGGGAAAAAGATGATTATGTGCCTTTTGTTAACAGGTGACGCTGAAACATTGGCTACTTGTTAATAAAAATGTGTATTTTATTATTTTTTCAAGCAAGTACTGGTGCATTTTCTTTTTTTCTGCAAGAGTTCTTTGTGTCAGCTCAGAAACAAGCTGGCGACCAAGAGATCCATAGTCCTGACATTTTTCTTTCCTTGACTTCTTAGGACCTTCAGCGTAGATGTCCAGCAAAGGAAAATTTACGTGAAAAGCGCCAACCAGAAGAGGTTCTCAAAGGTAAATTCAGTTTTCTAATGGCAAAATTCACAGTTGATATTGGGTACCAGCCAATAGAACTCAAGGAATAATTGTTCAAAAGAAAGCTGCATAGAGATTGTAATGGCTCCGTAGGGTTTAGCGTACTAAAAATGACTGTCTGAAAAAGTGGTAGCACAGTAAATGTGTTGCAGGTACAGATATCCGAATCCACACTTCAGTGAGGCCCCAAGTTTTGAGAATAAGTAAACGTGGTTGGTGGGAAGCAATAAAAAGGATGGAGAGAAGCTGTTCCAGTTGCCCATTGCTCTGAGCTGAGGAGTGTGAAAAGTAGTCAGAAGTGCTTTTAATTAAACTCAATAGCTCTTCTAGGGCTGTAGCTTGCTCACTGAGTCAGGGCACATGGGAGCAAACTCTCCACTTCCAGGATTTCTGACACCAGCAGCTCACATAGCCCCTGATCCATTTTGGCTCGTGTGGCGGTACAGTGGGCTATTGGTATCTGCAGGGGTTCTGTTTCAGGACACTCTGTGGATAATTGAATCAATGGAGGGGCCCTCAGAAGACCGCCTGGTCATGACCAGAAGTGCCTCTCAGTCACATACCGCAGGTGTTCTGAGGTGCAGGGAGGCCAGACACACCCTCCCCATTTCTCAGAACATCACTATGTGACCAGAAGTCTGTTGCGAACCATAAGTGCTTTCCAATTGTGTGTGGGAGGTGTTCTGAGGCCCTCCAGGTGTGGGCTTGGCACCCATGGATATTCAGATCTGTTCCTTGTGCACTATAAGTTTGACATCCAAATTTTATTGCATTTCAAATAGTTAATTCTTGGGCTCACATGCTAGTATTGAGGTATGGGTGCTGTTTTCAGAAAACGTAGCCAGTCTTTAAGGCAGTAGTTCCCAAACTGTGAACTGTGGCTTCCCGGGGAGCTGTGGAAACCAACCGGGGAGCCACAGAATCCTTGCGAAAAACCCACCACCCTACACAATGTATAAGATTGTAGCCCTAATGGGGAGCTGAGGCCAGTGGCCTAGTAGGTCAAGGGAACTGCCAGTCGAAAAAGTTTAGGAACCACTGCTTTAAGGGATTCTTGCCATGATATGTAAATCGTGTTATATATGACAAGTGTTTAAAATGTAGTACTTGTCCCATTAGAGAGAGACATTTTTAGAACACTCCCTCTGCTCTGTTTGGTGTGATTCAGCGGAGGTGAAAGGAAGTTGTTTAAAAGAGAATCCTGTCTTCTGTCAAGACTGAGTAAGTGCAGCAGACAGGGGAGTTGTGTCGTCCAAGATTGCCAGGAATGTAAACACTCAGTTGCTGTTTTGAGTGGCTAAGATCTGGCTCTATTTGACAGTATATTTGAAAAACTGAAAAAATTCTATTTTGTATCCTAATGTGGTAACAATAAAAGAAAACAATGTATACATTTTAAATGATTTTTTAATGAGCATTCTATTCTCAAAGAATAGTGTGGAACAGAATAATATTGGTTGCTGGTTTGTATGCTAAGTTTATAGTAGGGAGTTCCAGTCTACTGGAATTTTAAACATTTAAAGTTGGAATAAGCAACTGGGAGCCTTGGGCTTCCTGCCTGGTGCTCCACATAATCTCTAAATTCCCCCCCAGGGCCCCTCCCTATTGCCTGTGGTTTTGAGTGAGCAACTGAGGTGCATATTGAGGGGGAGAGCTCTTCCAAGCTCTTTGTTGCCGCTCATTGTGAAGAGAAGGGTTGAAGAGCTTCGCTCTTGACTTGGTGCCCAGGAGACAATAAGTGGAGCCAATGTTGTAAACAAGAATGAAGGTGAAGGAGGAGGCAAGCTGAAAGATCTTGCCCACATACCTTAAGCATATCTCGTGCAGAAACCCACACACTTTAGACTCCCTTTTCTAACAAAAGGTGGGGAGGGGAGGGGAGCCTGTGTTTGGTGGTCTCTGCCATAGTTTGAAAGAATGGGAATTCTGTACCAGAGGGCCTTGTGAGTAATGGTAACCTTGAATAAGAATTGGAAGGTGAAGATTCTTCTTCTTTTGCAGTTCTTACTGACTATGAAATAAATGGGTCCATAGGCTGTACTGTTCCAGCTAGTCTCCCTTTAAAATAAGAATGAACCAAAAAAAGAGATGGTTTTAGAGAGCATTTCAGTGCTAATGATATGACACCCTCAGCAGGCAAATGATTGATTTCTGTACATTCAGAAGCAGAGCAACAACTCCACAACAAAGCTTAGATTTCCCCAGTCAAAAATCCATCCTGAGGAATATGCACCTTGGGTCACCTTCCACAATTCTCTCCTCCCTCTTTTCTCTGCACATGCAAACTGTTTAAAAAATGTGGTTTTTGTGGTTCTGAGAAAGCATTGCAATCCCTGTTACAGTCCATCTTGATAACTCTGCAAGTGTAGAAGAGTTCATAAGATGTAGAAGTGTGAACTAGGAAGTCATTGGTTCCAGTGTCACATCTTTGAACTCATTAGCTGACCAGTAGAAAGCCATGTTTTTCTGTAACACTCAATGGGAAGTGGGAGGGGGGGTTGTAAAAACTTACTGATATTGTATGTGAAGCATTTGAAACCCATTATATAAATGGTACTTTATGATTAATAATCCACATATTTGTGGTTTTGTATTTTAGTCCTTGAAGCTTCAGATACCTCAGCCATAATGGAAGCAGTAGAAGCTCCTGAAGAAAAATCATTAGAGGTTTGCATTTGTCTTTGCTTGTTTTACTTGAGTCTTTACTTGGGTGAAAAAGTGTAAAAGTAGGGGAAAAAAACACACACACAAAGAACACCTTACTGTCAAACAGTAAACATTATTAAGGAATCGGAAAAAGATTGTCAATGCACAGTGAATAGCCAGATTCAGCCCTTTCTAAAGTAGTCAGACAAATTCACAAATCAGTCCCTTATTGAAGGCATGATATCTAAGTGAAGCTTCCTCGTTTAGAGAAAATGTGCTGCTGAATACCAGATGAACAGCACTCAAGAGTTGTTACTGTTGTGACCTGCTTGGGATCTTCCTTGAAGCATCTGGCTGACGGATGTTCAGAGCAGTAGCGTTGCTAGAGGGAGTGCAAAGCACCAGGTTTTGCAGGAAGCTTCACCATGGCGTGCAAACAGACCCTCTTTGCACCCACTGCCCTGAATGGCTTCAAAGGAGAGGAGCTATTTGCATGCCATGGTGAGGTTCCCTGCAAAACTTGGTGCTTTGCACCTCCTCTAGCTACACCACTGCTTCAGAGCACAATACTAGACGAGCTGCCTTCTGGTCCAGCAAAGTTCTATTTATGGTCTTCTCATCTCTCCTCTTCTTAGGTAATAGAAACACCTAGCCAGGAGGAGGAAGGCATTATACCAGAAACAACAGAGAGACATCCGGCTATTGGAGAGACTAAATCAGGTAGCTCACAAACAACAAGCACTCTTCGTTTCTCATCCCTGGTAATGAACGTTATGCCTAAGTTTGCATGCTCTGCTTGTTGGTCGATTTGACTTGAAGAAAGCTGGGGACAAGAAATATTCTTGCTCTTATGACTTTGGAAAATGTCCCCAGTAAATGCTAACATTATTCTGCAGATGATGTCCAGATGAACCTGACTTCAAGAGAGGAAGTTGAAGAGAGCCAGCATGTGGAAGCAAGACCAGAAACCAATATGGTATTTTTTTAAACCTGTTTTCAAGCCTGCAACTTGCAAAATACGTTGGCATGGAGCATATACTTTACACTGAGTAATTTTTAGAGTTCTTTGTGAGCTGTTTTGGTTGGAACAGCAACCAATAAAATTTTGTAAACAAAAGTGGAAGCGACTCAAACTACTGTGGCCTAATTAGCTCACACAATTATAGAGTGACTGTTGCTTGTGTCGTTCTGAAGACAACCTTTTAGAATTTTTGTAGTTGACAGTATCCCCTTCTTGGTACTAGAGCACTCTGTTTTTAATATTACTAGGGAGCAACTGACACAGACTCTGAAAAAATGCCTGAAAGTGTTGCTAACACTCGAGAACCTTCGTCAGATGCTGTAGAAGAAAAAGGTGATATGATAAACATTTGTATAGCTCTTTGAGTGTACAAATGCTTCGAATGTATTATCTTAATGTAATACTTGAAACAAACCTGTAAGATAAGACTGTAATCCTATAAACCATTGTTTCTTAAACTGTGGGTCGGGACCCAATAGGTGGGTTGTGAGCCAACTTCAGGTGGGTCCCTATTCATTTCAGTGTGCATTTTATTTTTAATATATTAGACTTGATGCTAACATGGTATGTGACTGCATTTGGGGAACATTACAGATCTGTACTTTTAACAGGCTACTACATATATGCTTTTGACAGTGATGGTTAATGGGACTTACTTCCATGTAAGTGTGGATAGGATTGGATGTTTGGGAATTTTTTTAAAAAGATCAGCAACTACTTGGGAGGGTTAGGAGGGTTCTTCTTTATTTTAAGTAAGTTTTTAAATGTATTGTAAACTTTTAATTTACTACTTCAGTTTGATTTTGTCATTTGGGGGCTGTCAAAAATTTTCCTGCTTGATGATGTCACTTCTGGCCATGACATCACTTCCAGTTTAATGACATCACTTCCAGTGAGTCTCAACAGATCATAATTCTAAAAAGTGAGTCCTAGTGCTAAAATGTTTGAGAACCAATGCTATACACTCTTATGTGGGAGTAAGCCCCATTTAACTCAGTAGGGCTTACATCTGAGTAGATATGTCCTAGATTTGTGCTGTATGTTTTACCATACCACAATTGAGTGGGCATATAACTGTCTTTTTGTATATTCACCTTACGGAAGTACAGGTGTAGACAGTTCTAATTCAATATTTGTATTAAATGAATGCTCTGGTTGTGATCACTAATGCAATATGTACCTTATTAATATGAACTTTGGATACGTGATGCAGCATTATATATTGTCTTATATCTATAAGACAAGTTACAGCAGCATTATGTTCACTGATGTTTATCTAAATTGTCACAGACACAGAAATGATAGGGTGTGCAGCGAACAAAAAACAGAGTTTATACAGTGCAGAGGAAATTGCCTAGTGTTTGCAAGTCCTCAGAAATGATGATAGGTAGTTAATGTGTTCTTTTGAACTTCTTTCTTCCTGCAGGTGAGATTGTTGGCAAAGTAGATATCTGTGAAAAACCAGAGCTGAAGTCCAGTCTAAATCCTATTGAGGCAAGTGACCTGACCTCTTCCAATTCATTACTATTTTGAAGAAAATGTTCATGGCACAAATAATCATTCAATGGTGCTTCACTGATAGCAATAATAAGGAATTATTTCACTTATAATAAAAGCAGCAATAAAAACAAGGCCCTGGAGCTTTCCCAAGGACAGAGGGACCTCCTTATCCGCAGGTTGGCTGATTTGCTCAATGCAGGTGCCAGGCCGGCGTCTGGAGGACCTGTCTGTGTCCGGGAGGTGTTCTGAAGCATGGGGAGGTCGTATAGGAATTTGGTATACCAATTCCAAAAATGGTATCATTTTGCCCTATCACGCCTAGATTTGCATAGCCTTGTTAGCGAATGGTTCAAAGCCATGGTGTGGACTTGCTCACAAGAATGCTGCTTGAACCATTCACTAAACAGGGCTAGGCTGTTTCTCCAAAATTAGACATGGTAGGACAAAACTGATACAATTTTTTGAATCCGCACCCCATATATATACCCAAGAAGAGGTTTAACTTTTAATACAGCAAAATGTGTGTTGGCCTGTGTTATGGTGTGGCAAAAGTGTTTTTGGGATCTAGTTGGGGCCTGCTCCTCCATGGAGCCAACAGTAGTTGTTAAATCAGGTAGCAGATTTGTTGCGGTGGGGCGGGTGCTCCTCTCTGTCCATTTCTTGCCTCCTCTGTGCCTCCTCCTTCCACCTCTGGATTACAAAAGGAAGAGAAGGACAGAGAGGAAGAAGAAATGTGGTGGGGAGGGGAGTGCTGATCTAGAACATGGGAGAGTGGGAGGAGCAGAGGCTGGCACATCATTGGGTAAGGGGGGGCAACTTTAGGCATGCCCCCTCAGGCGTCAGGAGGTCTTGGGTCAGCCCTGTATCCAGCCCAAGACATGTTATGCCATAATAAATCTGTTATTCTTTAAAGGTGCCACGAGGCTCTTCTGTTCTCAGTACAGTTGCTTTTAGTGGCCTCATTTTGAACTGGCTGAAAACTAAACTGTGCACTCTTTGTTCCCCTTTGTTTAGGTAAACCAGCAAGTACCAGTTAAGCGAAAAAGAGGAAGACCTCGTAAATATCCTGTTGAGACAGCAGCACCGCGGGGTAATTATGATGCCACGTTTCTATGGAAAATATACTTGAGCATTTCATTGAACTCAGGAGGTCTATTTTTTTCCTTTCAGGTCAAGATTTAGCAGCTGACGCAAGCACTGGGAATGTAAGCATTTGTCTGGATTTTCTATTTGGGTCCACTACATGTTGTGGGAATTCTGGCTTTCTGTGGAATGCTATTTAAATGTTCTCATAACAAAAGTTGGCCAGGATCCAGAGAACCATGAAAGCAGTTTCTTGAGCCCAAGGGGCTTTATACTTGTTTCCCTTGAACAATGGCACCTGGTGCTGCACAGAACAAGGCTTTTGAAATTGACAGGAGTCTGAAGACAGTTTGTGATGTGGCATGAGACTCTATCATTCAATGAAGAAAAGTCAAAAATATCCCATGGGTTCCGAATAATCCCTTTGCCTGAACCTCAGCAGCTCTTTGCATCCCAGCCATTTACTTAAAAAAAGTTACACGGGTCCCCAGGTATCCATGGGGAATAGATTCTAGCTGCCACCACAGATACCAGAAATCATGGATAGCAGCAAACCTACAAGAAGCAGTTCACAAATTTCCTCACCACGTCGCACAAATGACTTAACTGTATCTGATTGCAACCCTCTTGTTGCTGTCTATGTCTGGCTGTCTCTGTGCTGTCCGCAAATGCCAGCAGGAAGCAGATTTCTGTCTGTGCTTCCTACTAGCATTTGCAGACAGTACAGAGACATCCAGACACAGGAGGCAGCAAGAGGAAGGCTGCAATCAGAGACAGATAAGTCATTTGTGCAGTGGGGGGCGGGGCAGAATTTGAACTGTGGATAAATGAAACCACGGATACCAGAATCACTGATACAGGGGGCTACTCTTAGTAGTCTGTGTAATCTAATGACCCCACTCAAGGCATGTGCTATTCAGTCAACCCAGGTTAGTTGCTGTGTAATATGTGAAATGACCCTCAGCTGTAAAATGTACTGCATGATACATTCCACTTTTAGTTTGCATGAATTGCAGTAGTGCCGAGTATCGCTTCAGTGTGATTAATCATGTCTTAGTTTCATAACATAGATGCATCACTGTTTGTTTTTTGATTCACTGCAGAAGACACCAGACCCTCGTGGCAGAACGAAGAATTCTCCAAAAGGTAATGATTCAGATGCATGTTTTCTGTGCAAAGGAGGTTACAGAGCGTGGAGGGGATATAGTACATCCTGAATCTAAGCATTTTTCTTTTGAGAATTACTGTTTCAAAGGTTCACACATATCCTTCTATTAACTTGCCCTGATATGGAGATCTATGGTAGCTCTAATGGGCATGCAAGGGTTTTCCACACACGGGACTTTTCCTTCTCGATTCTCTGGGGTACTTGATTCCCATACATATTGCTCCCCATCGTTCCAATAATATTTGAGGTGAAGCAGGTTCCATCATCACTTCTCAAACAGCCTGTGTGCCGGTGATTGAAAGTAACTACATTATCCACTCTGCCCTTTGATTGCTGTTTTTTCAGCTTGTCGCATTTTACAATAGATGCTGAAAATTAGGAATCTTTTTAATGAGAACATAATCACTTCAGTTTGCCATTGGTTGACATCTCTGTAAAACAGACCTAATGTTGCTTCTAGTCTGCAATCTTGGATTTAGAGAAACAGACTGAAAAGTTTTTTGTTTAACGCTTAAGCTAGATTCTAAGGTTCATTTACTGCCCCAGAGGTATAAAATACCTCTGGCATTTATGATGATATGACATTGTCACCAACACATTGGTCCAGAACATATCCAAAGCTTAGCCAGACACCTTGTACTGTCTGTCGTCTGTACTGTACTGTGCTTTGCTGGGAGTAGAATTTTAACGAGATACTGACAGATCTGCATTGGAGGTGAAAATGCCATCCCATCTTGTTTCAGTGCTGCTATCTTTCTTTGTGGCACCTCAAGTATTAATTGTCCTTAATTGTACCAGTAATTAATTGTCTAGCTCATCAGTTGTTCCTTGAATAAGTCTTCATGTTAATATTGAAATTTCAGATGACCTGCCCTCAATGCTGCTCTGCTCTCACCTGCCCCCCCCCCAATGTCTCTTAGGGAGCTTGCCAGGCAATGGAAGGAGGGAAAGCTGCCGCTGCTGTGACATATGGACAGATTTGTCTTTTTGCCTTCACTGCAGCTGCTTTGAAGTGGAATGCTTCTGGGGTGTGCTGGTGCATGCACGCATGTCTGAAAGGAGGTCTGTGTAGGGCTTTTGCCTGAGGGCTCTCCACGTATCTGACACAGGTTCTGTGGGCATATGATACCTTACTCCTGCTAGGTTGAAGAAATTGTGTTCTTTATAAATCTGGTCAGCATTGGAGATGCTGGGCAGGTGCAGGTTTCTTTTTCTGCATTTGATGGAAATGTCCTGAAAGTAAATAATTTGAGTTCATGTGAATGGGGTGCTGGAGTACTCCTTACCTTTTGATTTGGCTTTAATTCTTCTGGACTCACCTGAGGGACATTTTTATCTAAATACATTTGTATGTACTACTACTTAGTAGGTTTTTTAAAAAATTTTTGTAAAGGAACAGATTGTCTCATCTGTTACCTATTTTTGTGCAAGAAGCAGGTGACATTTTATTCTACACTTGCTTGATTCTTGAAGCTTAAGATTTTTATGCCCTTTTAAAAAAACAGTAAAAATAGATTGAGGTTTTTTATATTGTGAGACTTGCATTTTATGCAGACTTCTTAACTTTCTCCTTTTCAGTCAAAGCTGCATTGAATGAGAATGAAAAAGGCGATGTAAGTACCAAAATTTTCAGTTCCTTTTCTATCCTGGTCCTAAACACATTTACTGAAGAGTGTGACTACAATCCTATCCACACTTTTCTGGGAGTAAGCCCCATTGACTATAATGGGACTTACTTCTGAGTAGACATGCATAGGATTAGGCTGTAAGTGTTTCTTTTCAATGGAGTTGTCTGCATAACTGTGCTTATGATCACTTCCAGCACATGCTTTAGTGAAAACTGTTTCCAAAGAATGGCTTTGTTGGGTCAACCCAAGGTCCAGGTTTCTGTCTCCCCATCAGCAGCCAGCCATATGCTCCTGAGTGCTCCCAGGTCAGCATGAAGGAGACCCATCTCCCCTGAGCTCAGCATCTTGGAACCCGAAATATATTTGCATCTTCAGTATGGAGACTTTATTTAGCTATTGAGACTGTGGATGCAAAAATCCAAACACTAGTGGCACCCGAAAAATTGGCCCTGAGTTGGTCAGAAGGTCTGATGCAGGCAGTAGTGTAGCCAGGGGGCGCATGGTAAGTACTGCAGGCACAACAACATGAGGTGCAAGTGGCCCTCCCACTTACCATCAGAGCCATGTCACTGTCCCAAATGGCTCTAATGGCAAGCGGGGGGGGGCCACTTGCACCTCATGTTGTGACGCTTACGGTACTTACTGTACCACCCCCTCCCCAGCTATGCTACTGGATGCCGGTCTCTCTTCTTTCCTATTTCTAGGCTCACAAACTATTCTGCTGGCAACATCACAATTGTGGAACTCTCAGCAGAGAGATTAGACCGATTCCCTCTCTTAGTTTTTAAACATTAGTTGAAGACTCTTTTATTCCCAAAGACAAAGTTTAGTTTTCAAAAAGGTTTTAAAACTGCTGCTTTGTATATTAACTTTGATTTCTTTCTGTTTAGTATTATGTTTTTTTTGTAAACTGCTTTAATAATAGTCAACAGCAAGAGAAACGTGAGTTTAATGAATAGGTTTTGTGGAGCCTGCTTGCACAGAACATGCCTTATCATTGATAGGCCTACTTTCTGTCCTTTCTTTTTCTTTAAGTTCTCCAAGTTAGTGGCCCTCACCTCATCTTCTGGAAGGGTTCAATAAGTTAATTATGTGTGTGTCCTCTTATCAACTCTAATTTCAAAACGTCCATCATCCCTTCTTCATACTGTTCATAATTTTATGAATCCTTGTTTTGTCCATCCCTTATCTGCTTTTTATAAACCAAAATGCCCTAAATAAGTTCCATTTTGTTCTTTATTTACTTCCAACTGTTAGGAAGCAGAAGAAGGGAAGGAGGTGGTTATACGTCGAAGAGGAAGGAAGCCAAAACGGCCTCGAGTGCCATCGGAGGAAACGGGTAAGACGCAGGGCCTCTGCTTCCTTTAACTTTATTAAGGAGAACATTTGCAGAGAACGAGATCAGTTTTATTATCCTTTATTCATTGGAGGAAAAATCATTGGGTTATTAAAATAAATATTATGGAAAATGCTATAATCTCATGTCAGGGTTGCTACATCCCAGCTGCTCCCCTCCACTCACTTGAGTTTTCTATGAATTCTGGCTGTGAACTGAAGAAGTAAACCATTGCAAATGTGTTTGGAGAAATTTAAGTCAAACAAGTGCGAATTAAAATGCAGAGGGAAATGGAAAATTGTTGAGCTTCTCCCCTTCTAAAATAAGTGTCATTTTACTTTTTGGAGGCTTGGGTGGAAATCTGAGAATGCGTGTCACATTTTGCAGGGGTGGATACACCTGAACCAGCTAAAAAACGACAGAAGCTCGCACCTGCAGTCAAAGGGGACACACAAGGTCAGGGTGAAGGCAAGAATGAAGGAGGCGACGTTGACAGTGATGATGCTACTGATGAGACGCGTTCAGGAGCGACAACTAGGGCGGCTTCCAGATTGGAAGCTGAAAGGTAATGCCGGCTCTGCTATGGCTTGGACGCTCCGGAGGATCTCTCCACCCAAATGCATGGCTTCATGTAAGGCATCGGGCAGAGAAAGTCCTAATGTGCAAGTACCAAACTCTGAATCCTGGTCTTGGATTCCAGCAACGAATGTATTCATTTTAAATGTAGTACAAGTACCAAAGTTTGTCAGTTAGCCATTCCAGTTGTATTTAATCCACCAGCAAGACATTCCATTGTCAGTCACTCGGGATGTGCCTGTGGTTTCAATGCTTGGATAACTATCTTGAGACCACTAGCATAGCTAAGGGGGAGGCTGGAGGCATACAGGGCCTCAGGTACTACACCTGAGGGGGTGCCTCAGAGGGCCTTCTGGAAGCCTCCGCAAGCCACTTCCAGTTTTCGCCGAGGAGGGGACAATTCAGAAGATAGAACTATGTGGAACTGGGAAGTGGCAGAGGTAGGTGGTGTGTGGGTACTCTCGCCCCTTCCTCTGCCCATGTTTCCACTCCAAAAACTAATACCTATTTTGCAGGTAACAGCAACAATACAGAAAGGGGGGGGGGTTCTTGGTTCTTCACATCCCCCAGTGAGTGGAAAAACACTTAGTAGGATTGCTGCAACCAAGTTCTAATCAAGGTTTGCTGAAAAATATCGCTTGCAGGCTTTGCTTGTTATGGAGGGTCAGTAGTGTCTGCTTCAGAAATCAGAAGAATACTTCCAATCAGAGACTATTGGCTTGCCACCTTGTTACTGCTTACTTCTGAATAGCCAGTGTAAGAGTGTCTTCTAAACCCCTTCAGGTGTTGTTCAATAACGATTTTTTTCTACTTAATTATCACTATAGCTGTCACATTCATTGATCTGTACTTTCTAAAATTATCCATTAGAAAATATTTTGAGTGAAAACCACATTGCAGAACACATGGTAAAAGCTTGTAACCAATTACTTCTCCCCCCCCCCCCCCAGGAAGCAGCCTAGCAAGCCAACAACACGTGCAGCATCTAAAAACCAAAGCCCAGGTCCAGTTTCTCCTACAAACCGCAGGAAGTTGAAGGGGAAAAAACGGTCACCCATCAGTGTGCAATCGAATAAATCTCCGCTCTTGACACAGTAAGTAGGGTCCTGAAAGCCATTTCTGGCTTAGGTATATGCGCCTTACTTGCCCATTTCTTCTCTGCTGTCCTCTTTCTTTTCAGTACCCAGGAAAAGCTTTAAAATAAGGGTGGGTTTGTGCTAACTCAAAAGGCGAAGAGAAACCAGGATAAGGTATTTAAGGTGGGAGCTTCTCATGGTTTTGGACAGTGGAACTGAATGACTTTGGCAGCTAAGTTAGAGATAAGACTGTCAAAAGAGAGAAATTTAACTACCATCTAAATTGTTACTGATCCTCTGTCATGGGTTCCAACCTGGATGACAACTCTCCCAAGCTTGATTACGAGTTGTTTAGCTCTTTGCCCCTGTAAAACAGCTGAATACAGAGATTTTGGACAAAGCTCTCTGCTGGACTCACCCTACCTAGACTGCAGAATCACCTTGGTTCCCTCTTGATGAAGAGAACTTTTAAGGGTTTTGGTATAGGGACCATTGGACTGCCTTGGGGCTTGTGGGGTTTTTTGTTTGTTTTCTCGTCTGCATTGGCTCCGGAGTCCCTTTCAGGCTTAGTCCAAAGCTTTGGTTTTCATCCTGGTTCCAAGCCATTTAGGACTTTAAAAGACATTTTGAGGAACACCTTCTGTGGTACAAACCTGCCCACATGTTCAGCTGAGCATCTTTCCTTTTCCAGAGGTGGGACAGGGTTTGTTCAGGGGTGACTCTTTTCATTGGGGAAATACCTGTCTCATAACCGGGGCTGTTTATCTTCTGGTTTCCATGGCATTTTGTGTCTTACCCATATACCACTGTGAGCATTTTAGGGAAAAGTGACACATAAATATAATTTAAAATATACCTCCAAGGACTTGGGTGCCCTTCGGGGAGAAAGGCGGAGTGCAAATTAAATAAGTAATAATTGCCCAGAGTCGTTTTGCCAAGTTCCAGGGACGTGCAGTTGGTGGGAAGGCAGGTGAAACAGCCTCCCCACCAGAGTCCTTTGAAAAGCACTGCCGCCATGTGAGAGGTGCTCAAGCGCTCACAACCCACGCGCATGGGTTGTGAGTGCTTGAGTACCTCACATGGTGGCAGCACTTTTCAAAGGACTCCAGTAGGGAGGCTCTGCCTCACCTGCCTTCCCACACACCAGATATCCCTGCCAAGTTCTGTCCACAGCAGTCTTATTTGAGGGCTTTTTCCTATTTTGTTCTTGGGTGTACATCTTTTCTTTTTCTTTTTTTTTTTTTTTGTTCAGTTCTAAATTGCAGCCTGGCAAGCGTAAAAGGGAAGCCAGTCCTTCAGTGGTGCCCAAGAGAGGTCATCTGAGAGGGAATGAGCCCGAGAAGAAGAGGTCTAAGCGGTAGTTGTACCCCACGCACAAAAAGAACGAGAAGGAAAAGCAACAAGGAAGCTCTTTTTTGCTTCTGTTTAAAACAAAGTCCAGAAGTTTTGCATGCACTTGTTTTCAAGGTATAACCTCACCAATGCAGAACTCTTAGGTTACACATTATAAACAGCTGTAGAAACCTTGTCAATGCTGAAGATCATATACATTGCAGAAGCTTACTTTCTATCTCAAGCCGCGATTGTCACGGGTGAGTCTCTAATGCCGATGCTTCCAATCCACTCATCACCAGTGGCCTCTTAATGACGCCTTTTGTAAATAAGCCATGTATAAAAAAAAAAGGTATTTTACTGTGTATGAATTTAATCAACAAGGAACACTTTATTTATTTAACAGCAAGGACTGGTCTGTGAACTTCGTTCCATCAACTTATGTTAATCATTTGAATTGGGTTTTTTAATGTTGTGCAGCCATCATTAGCATTGTGTAGGATGGGAGCAGGGGGAGGTTTTCTTTCCTCCCCTCCCCCCCCAAAAAAAATCAACTGAGGTCTCCATTATGCCGCCAGGTAACTTACAAAGTATTTTCTCGCATGTATTCAAGTCAAGTAGATTAGTATGAGGGAAGAGACTTTGGTTTCCTTTCCTTGTCACATCTGTGGCTTTCTGTAAGGTAAAAATTTTTGGGCTGCGTTTACAGTGTTGAGTAAAAGCACCCCACTCACTTTGAAATATATTCTCATCTGTAAACTTTTCTCCCAGCATCAAAGTAGCTAGAGCTCATTGAGGTAGAACTAGATCTCTTCAGCCGAAACTGTTCTGAAGTGAAAATGTCTGTCTCATTTTGAAGCGTTTTAATTGTACTCTCAGTATTTCCCCTTGTTATCAGTTGAAACATGCTGAAGTTGGAGTATCACTTGTAGGACGTAGAGATGTTCATCCTTTTATCTATATGCTGGTATTAAAACAGAGCCTGGTGCAGCTGCCAGAATCTTTTCGTAAACGTACTCTCACAAGAACAAATCCTCAAGTTAAGTTTCACGTAAAGCATTTTTTATTATCAAAATTTGTCTCTCGCAAGGATGAGTTGCCAAATAACCTGAGATTATTTTAAAATGTTCATATTCATATGTTTTTATAACTAAAATCAGCGTTCTGTGTTTTTTTTCTAATTGTTTTTGTTTTTTGTTTGGGGACTTTTATTGTTGTTGTAATGTGGATTTTTCTGTCAAATATTCTACTTGGTTTCTTACTGAATTTTATATATAAATTATAAAATGTTTCCCAAAAGTGAGTGCCTCTTGGTATTTGAGTTGTTAAAGCTCTGTTTTTATTGTCAAGAATATTTTAGAAGTCTTCCGTGATACTGTGTGTTGGCAACCTTCAGTCTCAAAAGACTATGGTATCGCACTCTGAATGGTGGTTCTGGAACAGCGTCTAGTGTGGCTGAAAAGGCCGATTCGGGAGTGACAATCCCTTCCACACTGGGAGCAAGTGCAGTCTGTCCCTGGTCTGTCTCCCTGGCTATGGGCCTTCCTTCTTTGCCTCAGACTGTTGGCCAAGTGTCTCTTCAAACTGGGAAAGGCCATGCTGTACAGCCTGCCTCCAAGCGGGCCGCTCAGAGGCCAGGGTTTTTTACTTCTTGAGGTCCACTCCTAAGGCCTTCAGATCCCTGTTGCAGATGTCCTTGTATCGCAGCTGTGGTCTACCTGTAGGACGCTTTCCTTGCACAAGTTCTCCATAGAGGAGATCCTTTGGGATCCGGCCATCATCCATTCTCACGACATGACCGAGCCAACGCAGGTGTTTCTGTTTCAGCAGTGCATACATACTAGGGATTTCAGCACGTCCCAGGACTGTGTTGTTTGGAACTTTGTCCTGCCAGGTGATGCCAAGAATGCGTCGGAGGCAGCGCATGTGGAAAGCGTTCAGTTTCCTCTCCTGTTCAGTTTCCTTTCCTGTTGTGAGCAAAGAGTCCATGACTCGCTGCAGTACAGAAGTGTACTCAGGACGCAAGCTCTGTAGACCTGGATCTTGGTATGTTCCGTCAGCTTCTTGTTGGACCAGACTCTCTCCCTAATACTACATACATACAAAATCCATACTGTAGGAAAAGGTAAACACTTTGGAAATCTCACTTATGTCAATGGGAGTTGAGTACATGCTTAAATCTCTCCCATGCAAATTTGGCTCGATTGTGCCCATTATAATAAGCTACAGCCATTATACACAAGAATAGTGGTGACTTCTTGCACTACTGTGTTTTCATCTGAAATGGCAGGTTATGATGGGAGGAGCCACCAAAGCTGTTTCTTGGTGTGTGTTTTTATTTTGCCTTTAGTTCCAGTGTCTCTTTATAGGCAGACTGAGGCAGTTGAGCTGCAAAATGCTAGGGTTCAAGTCTCCAGTTCTCTGCTTGGCCTTGCTGGTCACTCTCCACTACAGATCTTTTGGACATTTCAGACACTGGAAAGTCTTCCCCATGGCCATTCATTCATTCACAACCTTGCTCACAGGAAGTCATTGCCAGGAGGCAACTCTTGAAAACATGGTCACATCAGACCTCTTTTTGTCCTCGCAGCAACCCGGTGAGACAGGTGACTGGTCCAAGGTCACCCATGAAGCTTCACGATTGAGCAGGGCTTGGAACCTGGTCTATCTCCCAAACCACTACACCATCCTGGCATATAGCTTAATTCTACCTTCACACAGAGGACAAACAGAGTGATTGACTTCCACATGAGAAATGCAGAAATGATCCCAGATTCAAAGTTGCTCACAACTGACCATTCCTTTTTAGAGGTTTATCGGTTCCATTGGGTTCTGCATTTTACTGCAAGCATCAAATGTGAATGCAATTACTTGGTTATAAGTAAGTGTTGGTATTCAATGACAGTAGGAGACTGGATGTGGGACAACAAGCTTAAAACAGGCATTGTTGCTTGGAGGGCCAGTCAGTCTAGGAGGGGGGAGTAGGTACAGTAGACATTGCTAACACTTAAAACGCAGGTTCACAGTTCTGTTGTTACTCTAGTGCAGGGGTGTCCAAACTTTTTGGCAGGAGGGCCACGTCATCTCTCTGACACTGTGTTGGGGGCCGAATTAATTTACATTTCAAATGTGAATAAATTTACATAAATGAATATATTAGAGGTGGAACTTGTATGAATGAATGAAGGTCTTGCAATAGCTCAAGGCCTATAAAAGTCCTTGCACAAAGCAAGGCTAGTCTTTTCTTCACTGCCACTGCTGCATCACAGAGCTGAAACAGCAAACAGTGGAGGGAACACCTGTCCCACAGCTCATGCAAGAGGTCAAACAGTCATCTTCACACTGAGAGCAGTTGCGTCAGGCCAGCATAGGCTCCAGCAAGTCTTCGGAGGGCCAGATGCTCATTGGACACTGGGGGCTCCCTGAGGGCCGGATTGTGAGTTCCTGAGGGCCGCAAGTGGCCCCCGGGCCAGGGTTTGGGCACCCCTGCTCTAGTGCAGTGATTTATGATACAATTTCAGAACTGTTTGCCATGGAGCTGATCTGGTGGTACTAAGGCACAGTCATTTCTCTTACAGCCTAGCCATAGTTGTCCATGTGTGTCAGCTTTCAGAATCAACTACTGTAATGGAACTGCCTTTTGAAAATGACCCATTTCAATCAGCTGGTGCAAGTTTTAATAAGTGGGCTATGAGTTTAGGGTAAGCTTGGGTTTACTTTTTGAGACTATTTTGTTTTCTGGTATGTTACAGTAATTTTCATAGAAAATGTTTTATTAAGCCATTTCTGCCCAATGTTGCATATACGCAACAGGGATCAAATGTATAGATCTGTGGGCTGGGCAGAAATGGGTTAAGAAGTATTTTAACACTGTTCAGTCCTTCCTACGCTACTTACCCATCCTGGAGAGGAAACAGTTAGCTGAAACCTGCCTTGTTGAGAAAATTAGCTTACAAGGCTGTGTATCCCAGTGTAGACATATCACTTAAACAGCGAGGCAATCTACATTTCCTTTTTTTTTTTCTGCTCCAGGTGCCAGGAAGCAATTGAATATTACAGGGGAATGTCAAATCAATTCAGTTTAGAGGTTTTATTGTGACTTGTCACACATGTGATGCAATAATTTCTCTCTTAAATGTCAAAGCTAATTAATGTGAGTGAGGAAGAAGAAATACAGGAAAGGGATAATGGCTAACAATCACAGACATAATAGCCTGTCACCAGTTCCAAGTTTAAAATGGAATACTTTTTTCCCCCCTCTTGGGTCATTGCCCAAAGAAAGCAGAAAGATTTTCTTTTGAGACAATGATGGGTTACACGCCGCTCTTTTAATATAAACACAAGATCAGAATGGTTCAGTAACAAAACCTTCCTTTAATTCAGTTCTGCCAGATTTTAAAAAAAACAAGCCTGGTCATTGGATGCCATTTTTTAAAAAAGAAAAGACTAGTCAGCTGGTGTTTTCTTACAACATATAAGCTGCATGCACATGATATAACAGTGGTCCACTCAGAGAGGCCAAGTGAATCTGCTTTTATCACCCTGAGCTGCGTACATTTTTGAATGAACAAAGTCTTGGAGCCCAAATGTTGACTGGTGGAGATTCAGTTCCTCCCCTCTGCAGCCTCTTGTTAAATATGCCCTTCTCTCTGCCTATTTCTCTCTAATGCTTCCTTCTCAGATCCTTTCCTTTGGCCATTTTCCTTTTATTTATTTATTTGAGAAGCTCTCTCTTTATCCCCATTTACAGCTCACCTTTGCTCCCTGTTCTTCCTGGCCTACAATCTTAGATCTCAGAGCTCCCTCATTTCCTAGGGTCATTTTTTTTTTTTTTTTCATTCCCCAGCCACATAAGATGATGGCATCTGGCCTAGATGCCTTTAAAATGGGATTGGACAACCTGGACAGACTTAAGGAGGAAAAGTCGATCACAGATTACAAGCCATGTATTACTCCTGGTTCTAGAAGTAGACTGCCTCAGAATGCCAGATGCAATTGAGTGGCAATAGAATATGCAGGTCTCTTGTCTTGTGTGCTCTCTGAGGCATCTAGTGGGCCACTGTGAGATGCAAGAAGCTGGACTAGATGGGCCTTTGACCAGATCCAACAGGACTGTTCTGCTCTCAGTCAATCACTGCTGAAGGCTATACCCACCACCTCCATTACCCACCCACCACCATCACAGCGACTGTCCCCTCCTCCAGGGAGAACTTGAAAGGTGCAAGGCAGTCACTTCCGGGTTCTCCCCAGGGGAGGAGGTACAGGTGCCTTTGGGGTCTTTGTTCTTTCTCCTACAAAGGGGAGCCTTCATAGAGAAGGAATGTAGAGCGTGAAGCCACCAGCCCCCTCTCCTCCATGGAGAACCCAGAAGTGGTGTCATGATGTTAGATGATATTGTGATGTCAGTGAGTTACACCTGTGTTCTATACTATTTCGGATTTCTCTCTCTCTCTCTCTCTCACACACACACACACACACACACACACACACTCTCTCTCTCTCTCTCTCTCTCTCTCTCTCTCTCTGTATATATAACCCACTCCCATCCCTTTACTTTCTGCTCCAGTGTTGCCTCTTCATACTTCCTCTGCATGGACTGTTTTTCCTCTTACTCTACTGCCATCATGCAGTTTAAAATAAACAGGACTATGCAGAGTAAAAGCAAGGACATGGTGCCAGAGTGGTAAGTAAAGAGGCTAGTTCCACTTCCCCTCCCTCTCTTTTCCCACCTGCCTGCTTTTCTAAGCAGGTAAAGGGGAGGCAGTGGGGCACACATGCATTTTTTTTGTTGAGGGTAGTGAGGGCAGCATTCCCCTTCCGGTGGTTCCTGCCCCACTGCAGATCTTTCACACATCAAAAAATGTGGGGGGAAAGCCCAAAGGGTGCAAAAGTGACTCATATGCACACAGAAAGTGCATGTGTCAGGGTGGGGCTAGGCTTTGCCCTGCCCCACTAGTTTACTAGTAAGAATTTCTCTCTCTCTCTCTCTCTCTCTCTCTCTCTCTCTCTCTGTGCTCTGCTCGGCAATCTTCAGGTTGTGCCATGTTCTTGCTGACAAAATCACATTTGTCAGCAAGAACATGCTCCAGTGATGGATTTTTTGCATTTAAAAAATGCAAACACTTAGCCACCTGGAATGTTGGTGGTTGGTGGCTTTCCAAATTGGTGGCTCTCCATGACCCACCAGAAATCAGGTTGTGATGAACAGCCTGAGAAATGCTGGACCAGTAGAGGACTATGGGGGCGGGCTGAACCAGTAGCGGTCTGGGGGGGGTACATTGCAGGTGCCAGAATGCACCATGTAAGTGGCCCATCCCACTCACAATTGGGGACATTCTGGGCAGTGATGGCAACATAGTTGCAGTTGCCATTGCTGCTCAAAATGTCTGACGGTGCATGGGAGGGGCCCTTTACATGGTGCTTTGTGGCGCCTGCAATACTTACTGCACCACCGCCCTGTAGCTACACTACTGCACTGGACTTGAGGAACAAATATATCTTAAGGCACTTTTTAACTAAAAGGAAAGTCTGCATCATTCAGACATCTGGTGGCAGTGAAAATTTCTGCTCCCTCAGACTCTCACTGATGACAAATGTCTTTCAATAGGTTTTCAATAGCGGTTGGGAGGAGAGAACTGAAGGCGGTTGGGGGGTGAAGCCAAGAAGCAGCTTGACTTTTCAGCCCTTCCATGGGTCTTCCATGTTCAGTCCCAGAGATGAGGTTACAAAAATGTCTTTTATTTGAACTTGCAGCAGCTGTGGCTTTCAGCATGCAAAAGTGGACAAAACAGTTTTATGCAGCACGATTCAGACATTTATTTCAGCAAGCTTGTAAATTTCAATAAGGAATGTTTGCATTTGAGTCTTCTGGTCTTAAAAGAACATGGACTTTTTCCCTTATAAGGAAAATCAGATGAGCAGCATTAAAATCCTGCTATTCTAATTGTTCACAGCTAGGACATGATCCAACCAAAGTTAATCACTGTTGGTTCTAGTGGTTCCCGTGGGAGAGAGTTTGAGGGACACACCTATTCTGTCTCTGATTGAAGAGACTACAGAGCACTGACAGTTCATGGTAACTCACTAGGTTAGGTCTCCACCTCCGACCCGATTGTGTTTAGATCCACGCTTGACTCCATCCTCTTTGACTTTCTTAAGGTCCTTCAGATTGTTTCATGGCTGGTGAACACTTGGAAACAGAATATTGGGAAGCATGCAGGTCTGTGCAACTGGAACAGTCAACTCCCCGTGGAATCCCATTCACCTTGTTTGGGTTGGACATACAGTCCTCCCTGCAAGATGAAGCTCAGAAGAAATCCATTCTACCAGTTTGCAGAAGGAGACAGTGTGCACAGTGTTGACTGGCTAGCCTCTAGGACATCACCAAGCCATGTACACAGTCTTAATTACAAGAGCAATTTTTCAAATTTAAAAAAACTTGATGGTCTGAAAGTCATAGAACAGATGTTTAATCACATAAATGTGCAAGACACATGAGTAATACTAGCAAATGCTTTAAGGCCAATGGCCTGCCTTAAACATGGAAGGACAGTCAAAGAGGAAATCAGCATCGGATTCAGAGACTAGGGCATGTGTCTTTTGAGAAACAAAGATGGCGGGGAAGTTGGGTTCACCCAGCAACATTAAAAGCTTTTCCAAACTGCTTCTCTCTCTGCAGCACACAGTCTGTTTAAAGCAGCACACACACACTTAAACATGGAGGGAACAACGAGAGCTGCCAACCAACTCTCATTGTGGTGGCTTGCAAGGAACAAAATAGGCTGGGTTGCCTGTACAACCAGGGAGAGCTACCTCCATTTGCCCAGTAAGAAAAGAAGACCATGCTTGTGTCATCATTCTCTGGGAGGCAGCAGGAAGACTTGCCTCCAGCAGGTAAAGCTGGAATCATGGGTGTCTTCCAAGAAAAGAAAAGCAGGGTGATTGGCTTGCCAATCAAAAAATAGCAGGTTGCCTGCATCAGCAAGCTCTGGGGAGGCAGATGGAAGAGTTGCTTCTCTTCTGTTAAAAACAATGAATAAAAGCAGACAGCCTGAGCAATGGACCACAGCACCAGGAGCAGCTATTCTCTAGAGCAGTGTTTCTCAAACTGTGGGTCAGGACTCACTTGGTGGGTCACGAGCCGATTTCAGGTGGGTCCCCATTGAAATATTCATTTCAATATTTTATTTTTAATATATTAGACTTGATGCTACCCTGGTCTGTGACTGCATTTGGGGAAATGTTACAGAACTTTACTTTTAACAAGCTACTATGTATATTGTACGGGTATGAATACTCCTGGGTATGTATACTCCTGGGTAACTGTGGAGTTAGGATTGCACAGTTAGGAGGAAGAGGCTGTGGGTAGGATTGCAGCCTAGGATTGTTAAAAATTTTCCTGTTTAATGATGTCACTTCCGGTCATGACATCACTTGCAGTGGGTCCTGACAAGATTCTCATTCTAAAAAGTGGGTCCCGATGCTAAATGTGTGAGAACCACTGCTCTAGAAGCTTCAGGAGGCCTGTGCTGAGATTTCCCCAGCTCTGAGTGGGGGAAAAAGAGCAGAGGGGAAAAAGATATTGAGGGGATGCGTACACCTCAGTTTTGCTCCCACTGCCTGGAATAGCTGGGAAGGGGAGGGTGAGGATCCCTGCAACAGTTAGTGCTTTGCCCCCCTCTAGCTACGCCACTGCTTGAACATAACCATGTCCCCAAACAGGATGGGCGCTGTTCTGGCTTTAGGGAGCCGAAATCGTGTAGTAGCACCGAGTTGCCTCTAGGTGGCGCACGATCCCTATTGTGTGTACGGGTTGAGGATGGAGTTTGGGGTCTTGTTTGACGGTGGCCACGGGAAGCGCGCCGTAGAACTGCACTGAGTGCGCCCTCGGAGCACAGCTCCTGGGTGCGCAGCCGGCCTACGAACGAGCCGTGGTGAGTACCTGAGAGGCGTGATCTGGAGGACAGGTGGAAGGACTTTTGAAACAGGCTGCATTGGGGGGGGAAAGGAAGTGGGACTTACTCGTGAGTAAACGCGAAGTAGGCTTTGGGTTGCAGGAGACTCACTACCCAATCCTATCCACGCTTCCCTGCGAGTAAATCTCATTGAACACAATGGGACTTGCTTCTGAGTAGACACGCATAAGCTTGGGCAGTAAGGCTGCAATCCTGTTCACACTTCCTTGGGAGTAAGCCTCATTTCCTATAATGGGACTTACTTTTGAGTAGACATGCCTAGGATTGGATAGTAAGGCTGCAATCCTATTCACACTGCCTTGGGAGTAAGCCCTATTTCCTATCATGGGACTTACTTCTGAGTAGACACGCATAAGCTTGGACAGTAAGGCTGCAATCCTATCAGCACTATTTGGGAGTAAACCCCATTTCCTATCATGGGACGTACTTCTGAGTAGACAGGCATAGGATTGTGCTTACTCGATGTCGATCTTGATAGAAATTGGGGGAATTGGACAGGGAGGGGTTCCCCCTTTGAAGTCTACACGTGCAGCTGAATCACGTGTATCAGGAGCAAACCCCACTCAGAAGTACCTGGAGAAAAGCCCCGCTGAACTCCAGGGGATTATGGCTGCAATCCTATCCACACTTACCTGGGAGGAAGCCCCACCGACTATAATGAGACTTACTTCTGAGTAGGCATGCCTAGGTTTGGGCTCTTACTCCCCAGTCAAATAGACACAGAAGCTGGGCTGCAAGCCCAGGTCGACCCGTGTCGTCTCCCACACACACACAACACACACACACACAGCTGTCCCGAGAGCAGCCCTCTGAATCCGCCCCCCCCCCCCCTGCGATCTAGGACTTGCTTTCTGGTAGCAGAAAGCATTCAAGGCTGCGCTCCTCAGCCCCATCACTGAATCATAGAAAGATCCTTCCAAGATTCAACTGCAACCCGTGGGGGAAAGAATCACCGGAGCGACCCACAGCCCAGTCTACGCGCTTCGGGGGCGTAGCTAGAGGGGGGCAAAGGCCTAAGTTTTTCAGGGAGCCTCTCCGGGGTGTGCAAGCGGCTCCTCTCCTTCGGAGCCAATCCCGGCAGGCGGGAGCCAGTCCCCGCAAAACTTAGTGCTTACCCCCCTCTAGCTACGCCACTGCTGCAAGCAAGACCCTCGCCCCCGGCTGGTGGGATTCGATGCACGTTTCCTCGGAAGTAGATCCCAAGGCTGCTTTCTCTCCCGGTGACCCTGTACCCGAGGAGGCGATCCCGATCTTCCCACTCTGCTGAATCGGGCTCTGTCAGTGGCCCTCCTATCTCTTCTCGACCCCCCCCCCAATTCCTGCGCCACGTCTTTGGGTAGCAGGCCCCCCTCCCTCCTTTTCTTAGGCTGCTGCAGGAGGAAAGGGCCCGGGCATTGCGGGGAGGGCTGCGGGCTCTTCTCGGCCTCACAGGGGCAGAGCAAAGAAGCCGGACCCCCTCTACCGAGGGGGCTGCCGATCTTGTTTCCTTGCGACTGCACTGGACCCAGAGGCGGCTGGCAGGGGAGCCTCTGCCCCAGATCGGACCACCCAACCACAGGTTTTGCCCAGCCACGCACCCCCGATCGCCCCCAGGCAGCTGAAGCCCCCTTCCTGTGCCCACCCTCGACAGCTCTTACCTCCTTCTCTTTCTGCGTCTCTCTCTCTCTCTCTCTCTCTCACACACACACACACACACACACACACACACACACACTTTCACTGAGCTCTGGCTGAGCTGGGGGGGGGGGGAGCTTCAGCCCCTGGCTAAATGAGCACGAAAAGAATGACAACCATTGTAAACTCACCACGGGGGTTGCCAAGGGTTTGGGGCTGGCTGGCTTGTAAATTTGGGCGTCGTGGTGGTGGGCTATAAATCCCCCCGAAGCTGGGAGATGAAAACCAGCTCCACGAGTCTGCAGCTCCCCCCCTCCTCCAGGCTCTTCTCTTATCTCCCCCCCCCCAAAGCAAACGCCTGTTGACTTGCCCCCGTCTCACCTCGAAAGCTCCCACCGGCTAATCGCGCGTTCATATTGACCCCCACTGAAGCCCTCTCTTCTCCTCGCCCCCTCCCCTAAACCCACACCAACCTCACACTGCTGTGATTGAAACACGCAACCGCATCACTCTGGATCCTGCCTGCGATGGGGAGAAAGCGGTTACTTCTTTCCTGCGTGTCTTCAGGGGCCCATTTCAGGTTGCTGTGGGGTGAGGGGGGGGAAGGAAAGAGATAGTTCATAAGGGATTGCGACTGACCACCAGATTCAGAGGACTGCTCCTTAAAATATTCAAGATTAAATGGAGGGGAAGCTGCTTTTGTGAATGCATTGGTTTATTTATTTATTCATTTTTCACATTTTTATACTGCCCTTCCTCCAAATTGCTCAGGGCGATGTACACAGCTGCTCTCCTCCTTTTATCCTCACAACAATCCTGTGAGGTAGGTGAGAGAAAGTGGCTGGCCCAAGGTCACCAGGAAGCTTCATGGCTGAGGGGGGATTCGAACCTGGATCTTCCAGGTCTAAGTCCACCTCCCAAACCCGCTTGTACACACCACCCCAGCTAAAGATCACGTTGCTCTCGAGGAATATTGAGATATAGTCTGAACCATCAGCAAAGATAATCTTAAATGGAACTTCCTGGATCTTCATTTTCCCCTCTCTCAAAAATAACCCTTGTCAATTTCACCCCAGCGCCCCTCTCTATGCTCACACAATGTCAGTTTCACTTTCGTCCTCAACGGACCTTGAAAGTCCCTTATATGAGATAGAGATAGAAGAAAGAAAGAAAGAAAGAAAGAAAGAAAGAAAGAAAGAAAGAAAGAAAGAAAGAAAGAAAGAAAGAAAGAAAGAATCTGAGGGTGGAGAGGTGAGAGTAAAATTCTTTCTTTCTTACTCTTACCCCTCCGCCCTCAGATTTTCTTTCTTTCTTTCTTTCTTTCTTTCTTTCTTTCTTTCTTTCTTTCTTTCTTTCTTTCTTTCTTTCTTTCTTTCTTTCTTTCAACTCTTGATCAATTGCTCCAACCCGAGTTTTTTCTCCCCATTTGGGGCGTTTAAATCCCTTGTCTTCCCAGTCCCAAAAGTGTCTGCTTTTCTTTGCCAGTCTTTGCCAGGATTCCTTTATCTATTTCATTACACAAAGTAGATACGCCTTTCGTATCCTGTCTATTACACACACACACACACACACACACACAGAGAGAGAGAGAGAGAGAGAGACCCTCCCATGTGCACCTAACACGTGCCTGTCGTTGTAAATCGTGACAAATAGTAGGCAAATCAAACAAACAAGAGACACTCACAACTTTTTTTTCCAGTGGCTCACAAATTTCAGCTCTCCAGCGGTACTGGTGCTCAAGTCAATGTGTGTGTTCCCTGGGAGCCTTCAAATCCCTCCCACCCCTCCCTTTACGGGGCGAGAGAGAAGTGTTGAAAAATGGGGGGGGGGGGGCGGCTAGTGATGGAAACCCATCATACGTGCCATGCTCCGGACTTTTCTGCCCTGGTTTGTACATCCCTTGACAAGGTCTGGCCTTAAAAAATATAATAATAATAAGACCATGCCACAAAATAAATAACGGTGAAATTAGGTCACAGTCCAGCTGCAGCTGAAGCACTCTTGGAGCCCAGTCCTGGGCATGTCTACTCGGAAGTAAGTCTCATTGAAGTCAAGAGGGTTTACTCCCAAGTAGGCGTGGATCGAATTGCAGCTTTAAGGTCCAAGCTTGGACCTTGGCTTGGACAGGCTGCGCTTAACTTTTCCACCTTTAGGACCTCAAGAGGCTTAAACATTGACTGGATCGTGAGGGAAATGTGCTAGCCCTTCAGGACCTCCGATCAGGGGGTCGTTCAGGTACATCAGGGGGACACTGAGTCCGATCCTATGCGTGTCTACTCAGAAAAAAAATCCCATTATAGTCAATGGGGTTTACTCCCAGGTAAGTGTGCCTAGGATATCAACTTTTGCTGCTGTTACAGGCTTACAAAAGATGTTTCCCAGGCTTTGAACGAAAAGCCCCCCTAAGACTGATTCCCTATTCTTTTATGGGCCCAGTCGTGAATTTTTCCAGCGATCAAAAGGATTAAATCCAGCAGAGTTCATTCGATCTGAATACATATTTTGTTTTCTAGGCTGCTGGACTAACAGGTTTCAGGTACAACAACCAAAAAACAAAAAAAATCACGTAGGAAATCGGTTTTGTATCTTGATGTGGTTCAATATAATCGTGGAGAGGTCAGGTGTGGAAGCTGATCGGTCTCCATAGGGTTGGGATTGTTTTGTTTAATTCCTGTTTTAAAAAAAATAGAAGGGAAGGGGGGGAACTACCCTAAAACTATATGGAAAATAATTCCCTGAAAATCTCCCCTGATTGATAATGGCTGAAGAATCAGCTCTCAGGAGGCAGCAGTTGGAAAGCCCTTCTCTGCAAGGCACCCGAGAGAAAGGCAGGATCCAGAGCTCCTATGAGCGGTACGGCTGAAATATTCCACACCTATCCCTTGAGTCAACCAGGAAAGCTCACAAGTGAAGAAGTGTGTGCGATGAGTCAAGGAGAACGGTGCAAATGGCTGGAATTAATTTATTTATTTTATCTTAATTAATGAACCTAGGAATTAATTTCTCCAGATCTCAGGTTGGAGATCTACTGGAAACCGTTGCAGTTGATGTCTCCAGATCCAAGATCTCCCAACCCGGAGCGTTTATAAGCAAAATAAGCTATTGCAGGATTCTAGCCAGGTTTTTTTTTTTTTAAAGAGCTCAAGCCTATACCTGTCTACTCGGAAGTAAGTCCCGTTACAGGCAATAGGGCTTACTCCCAGGTCAGTGAGGACAGGCTTGCAGCATTACAGCCCAATCCTATCCACACTTTCCTGGGAGTAAGACCCATTGACTCTAATGGGACTTACTTCTGAGTAGACTTGCATAGGTGTGGGCCCCCAGGCGGCAATCCTATCCTCACTTACCTGGGAGTAAGCCCTTTTCATTTTTATTATTATTATTTTTTACTGTTATGGGGCTTACTTCTGAGTAGGCATGCACAGGATTGGGCTCTTACGTTGAGTACATGCACAGGACTGCGGCCTTTCGTTCTGGAGTGATGTGTGTGGAGAGGGGCGAGTGATATAATGAAGCTATACTTTATACACTGGTAGCGGAACCAGTGGCGTAGCTGGGGGGGCAAAGCACTAAGTTTTGCAGGGAGCCTCACCGCAGCATGCAACTTACTGGCCCTTCCCCTTCGGAGCTATTCCAGCTGGTGGGAACAAAACAGGCGAATGGGAGAAGACCCCGGGAAGAGGCCAATGCCTCCGTTTTGCTCCCAGCACCCGGAATGGCTCCGAAGGGGGTGGGGCCCCTTAACACTCTGTGGTGAGGCTCCCTGCAAAACCTAGAGCCCAATCCTATGCATGTCTATGCAGAAGTAAGTCCCATTGTAGACAGTGGGGCTTACTCCCGCGAAAGTGTGGCTAGGATGGCAGCCTTAGAGCCTAATCCTTTGCCTGTCTACCCAGAAGTAAGTCCCACTATAGTCAATGGGGCTTACTCCCAGGAAAGAGTAGATAGGATGGCAGCCTTATTGCTTCTGCAGTGAGACTCCCTGCAAAACCTGGAGCCCAATCTTATGCATGTCTACCCAGAAGTAAGTCCCATTATAGACAATGGGGCTTACTCCCAGGTAAGTGCGGATAGGATTTCAGTGCTTCTGCGGCGAGGCTTCCTGCAAAACTGAGTGCTCTGCACCCCCTTTAGCTACGCCACCGAGCAGAATTCTTTTCTGCGAGGCCCTCGGCAGGGGAGGGGTTAACGTTGCCCGGGACGGGGGGAGCCTCTTTCCCCCTCCGCGGCTCTGCCTGGAGAAGATCAACAAGCTGGCCTGGCGGCGGCAGAGCCAATCCGGGGGCTGGGCCGGGGAGCCCAGCCCAGTGGGGAAGGCCGGGCTGCGGAGCTGTCACTCATAGGTGAGGGATGACAGCTGCGAGCGCCCGCAAAAGGCGGCGGAGGAGGAGAGGGGAAGGAGCAGAGCCTGGACGGGGCGGGGGAGCAGCGGCAGCAGCAGGGCCGGGAGAGGTGGCCCCCGGCCCCGCAGGAGGAGAGGAGCAGCCCCAGCGGCGCCTGGAGGGTGCCCCCCAGCCGCGATCCGATGGGAGGACCGGGCAGGGCGCGGGGGGACCCGACGGCGCCAGCGCTGCAGGGAAGCGGACCATGCGGGCGCCCAGCTGAAGCGGCGAGCAGGAGCGCAGGCCCGGCCCTCTGCGTGTGCCCCGAGCACGGGGAAGGGGCGCCCCGATGGCCCTGCACGGCAGCGGCGCCCCGGCCCCCCCGACGCCCTTCTCCATCCAGGCCATCCTCACCAAGAAGGACCAGCGCGGCGCGGCGCGGGGCTTCCCCCTGCTGCGGCCCTCCTCTCGCCCGCAGGGGGCGCCCCCGAGCCCGGCCCCGACGTGGCGCCCGCCTGCTGCTGGAGGCTCTTCGGGGACGAGGCGGCCGCGCTGGCCGCAGCCCTGCGGAGGGAGCAGCGCCTGGCCCCCGCCGCCGCCGCCGCCCCCCGGGCGCCCTGGGACTCGGACTCGGCCCCCAGCGAGGAGCAGGAGGCGACCGGGAGGAGGAGGACGACGAGGAGGAGGAGGAGCCGCCACGAGGGCCCCCCTACGGCGCTCGGGCCCGATCCCCGACGGGCAGCCCCGGGAGGGAGAGGGCGGCCGGGCAAGAGCCTCCGCAGGACCAGCCGCCGGCGAAGCTCAGCGACCAGGAGCTCTCCTCCCGAGTAGAAGGTACGCAGCGCTTGGCTGGACTCCTCTGCGGCCGCTACAGTCCCATTCACACTTTCCCGGGAGTAAGCCCCACTGACTATAGTGGGACTTACTTCTGAGCAGACAGGCATAGACTTGGGTTCTAAGGCGGCCATCCTAGCCACACTTTCCCAGGAGTAAGCCCCCTCGACTATAGTGGGACTTACTTCTGAGTAGACAGGCATAGGCTTGTGCTGTCTATCCCGATTAAGAGTTCAGTTCTATACCTGTCGATGGGTTTTACTCCAGGAAAGTGTGGATAGAACCGTAGCCTAAAATCAGACTAGATCCGGATTAGATGGGGGGGGGCAGAGGGCCTTTCCTTGCGTAGCTGAAGGCTGGGAGTGCCTTTCGTGTGCATCAAAAACTTGGGGGGGGCACGACCCTCCGAAGCAAGCCCGCTCTACTCCCCCCATGTGCTGCGGGGGAACTAATCCGCAGTAACTGAGCCGGAGCTTGACATCGGGCTCCAGTTTGAGGCACAGGCCCCTGGCCTCGGCCGCGCTCGGAATTCAGGGCACGATCCCGCCTGGCAGGGCATTTGACACGGTAGCGGTGGGACTGAAATCTCTCTCGACCCGGGGCTGCGTCTCTCCCCGGTCGCTTTGGGGCCACTTCGCCCGGATCCCTTCACTGTGCCGAATGAAATGGTGGATTTGGGGTCCTGAGATCCTGGACGGGACCACTGTAGTGGAGAAATGGGGTGCAAGAGCCCTGCAGGGGCCGGTGGCGTAGCTAGAGGGGGTGCAAAGCACTAAGTTTTGCAGGGAGCCTCACTCAGTGGCGTAGCTAGAGGGGGTGCAAAGCACTAAGTTTTGCAGGGAGCGTCACTCAGTGGCATAGCTAGAGGGGGTGCAAAACGATAAGTTTTGCAGGGAGCCGCACTCAGTGGCATAGCTCGGAGTGGGGTGGGTGCAAAAAACTAAGTTTTGCAGGGAGCCTCACCATGGCATGCACCCCTTACATACTGTGGTGTGGCTCCCTGTAAAACTTAGTGCTTTGCACCCCCTCTAACTATGCCGCTGCCTGGGACAAACTCACCTTCTCCACGTCTTCCTGTGGTTGTTCTTTTACGTCATTCAGGGTGTCGTTTTGGTTTGTGTGTTGTTGTTTAACTGGGGAGCATTCCCAAAAATGACTTGTCACACCCCCTGCAGACTCAGGTGGTTCAGTCCAGAATTCCACTCCCTCCCTCCACCCCCCATTCTGCTAGTATGTAGAACTGGGAATGTTCCTGCTGGTAATTTCAGCTGCAATCCTATACACACTTTCCTGGGAGTAAACATTAACTACAATGGGATTTATTTCTGAGTAAACATGCATAGGATTGAGCTGTTTTGCTGCAATCTTATCCACGCACTTACCTGGGAGTAGTTGACTATAATGGAGTTTGCTTCTGAGTAGACATGGCTAGTGGTCTTAGGTTGGTTAACAAGTGATCACAAGGCTGGCTGTCTTCCCCTAGCACTTGTTTAGATGCATGGTTGGGGGGTGGAAGAGAAGGGGTTCCCATGGGTTTCCCATATAAAGGAGGCCACAATAATACTGACAAACCATACTCTCCAAGGAAGGGGGGGAGGCATTAATACAAAACAGTGGCGTAGCTAAGGGGGTGCAGGGGGTAGCAGCAGCACCGGGCATCAAGCTTTAGGGGGGCAACAAGCTGAGCTTGGCACTAGTGACCAAAATTGTGAAAATCTTGGTATGTATGAATAATACCACCATGTTATATATCATTGGAAAGGTAATTCAATGCAAAATGTAGTTAAACAAACCACATTGGAATATCTGTATTCTATAAAAAGTTATGGCCAATTAACCAGAAAGTGAAAACACAACTGTCCTGTGGAACAAAAAGTGGATTTGCTTAACTCCAAACGGACTTGAGTCTGATTGTTCTGAGTGCCAATGAGATGTTATAATGATACAGCATGGAATCAATAACTTTTTATTTGATTAAATTTGATTTTATCGTGCAAGGGGGCTACAAAATCTTCTTTGGCCCCAGGTAGCAGATGGATGCCTTAGCTATGCCACTGACTGGGGGGAGGGAGAACAGCAAGCTGGGGTGGTGAGCTGCTGGGGGGAGGAGGCAGGTTCCCCCCCCCCAAAAAAAATTTCACTTTTTAAAAAGCCTGAACATGATGTCACTTCTGGTTGTGACATCACTTTCGGGGCAACATTTTGAGCTTGGCACCGGGCTACACGATCATTAGCTACGCCACTGATACAAAATTCAGTGAGAAAGAAGGGGAAGACTCTGTTTAGCACCCTAAAAAAAATCTGATGTGGTCATATTGCTGTTTTAGGAGTGAGAGAGAGAGAGAGCCCAAATCCTAAACATGTCTACTCAGAAGAAAGGCCCATTATAGTCAATGGAGCTTTCACCCAGGTAATACTGGATGCCTAATCTTAGTTTATCGGTGCTCAGTCCAAAACTGTGACCATTGGTCTCTACGGCCCTGTCATCCTGTCCTGGGTGGTTTAGGAGTTTAAAAATGGAAGGCAAATACACAAGGTTACTGCACCAGGCCGCAGGCCCCCCCCCCCCAAAAAAGGGACAGAGCCCTTTCTGTTTTCATAAAGAGAAGTAATTGGGTTTGAAGGGGATGCAGACGGCTTGTTCAAATGGCATCTGTCCTGTGTCCTTGCTTGTTAGCCAGGATGTGGGGTAGGGCTTCGGCTCCAGTGATGTGGTCCAGAGGCCAAAGTGAAATGTAGCCCTGGCAAAGAAGCCTGCAGAGGACTGGGCTGTCTTCTGTACCTCCCACACACCAATCCTCTGTCCAGTGGCATAGCTAGAGGAGGTGCAAGGCATTAAGTTTTGCAGGTGTCTGAACATTCAGGTGCCAGCAAGACTTAGTGCTTTGCACCCCTTCTAGCTATGCTACGGCTTCTGTCTAGGGCAGGGAAACCTGCTCTCTGGGATTTCAGGTTCCCCCAAATGTCTCTTGCTTTGAGGATGCACCAATCTTCCTGACGCACCAATCAAGCTGAGATCCAAAAGCAGGCTGGGAAGTCCCATTGTGGAAATTGAGGAAGTGCCATGATGGGGGAGAGATGTCTAAAGAGAACTTATCTGGTGCCTTCCCTGTGGAGGTCAGGTGCCACCCTACTATGGTGATGGCGGCTTCAGAACAGGAGAAGAGAATGGGCTAAACTGCTCTTTGCAGTCTGGCTAGGTGCAGCCCTTGTATGGTTGTATGCCCTTGAGATAACACAATAACATAAGAAGAGCCCCACTGGATCAGGCCAGAGGCCCATCTAGTTCAGCTTCCTGTATCTCCCAGTGGTCCACCAGATGCCTCAGGGAGCACCACAACAGATGTGCATCTATCCACAACTTCCCTGCACCTGGTATTCAGAGATAGTCTACTTCTTGAACCAGGAGTACTTCTTGCACATACCCATCATGGCTTGTAATTTGTGATTGACTTTCTCTCCACTGAATTATGTCCTATTCCTTTTTAAAAGGCATCTAGGCCAGACCCATCACTGCATCCTGTGGCAAGGAGTTCCACAGAGTGATTACACGCTGGGTAAAGAAATATTTTCTTTTGTCTCTTCTAACTCTCCTGCCATACAATTTTAGTGGATGTCCCCTAGTTCTGGTGATGTGTGAGAGGGGAAAAGAACATCCCTCTATCCATCCCATTCATAATTGTGTATGCAGTATCATTCAACAGTGTTTAATGGTCTTTCCTGACTTCCTGAAGCCCAAAAGAATGCATTTCCTCCAGGTTGTTGCCGGGCCTTGAGGCCCGCCGGCTTGCCTGAGTTTTGTGACTGGAGAGCTACACAATGTAGGAGGCCTCGGGAGAGAAGGCAGGGGGGCTGAGAGAAGGTCCAGGAATGGGGAGGAAAGTAGAAACCAAACCTAGCTTCCAAGTAAGGGCTGTTTCATATGGCAACAGTGTTGCTCACTAGTCTCTCAGTGGAGACACTGACCTCCCCGCCACTGAACCCCTAGTAGGTTTGGCCCCCATGGAGAGGGATCCACAGGGACGGAAGGCCTGCCCCCCAAAACGGTTGGAGCAAAATGGAACATCTTGATCCCTTTCACCTTTCCCCCTCCAGTTGCCCAGTTGAGGGGTTTAGTTGTGGGGTTCCTCCCCCCTTTGTGCTGCCTGCCCTTATTGAGTGATGGTTAGAGGGTAAAGCAGTGGAATTCAGTTGCTGGGCCCTGCAGGTGGGACCCCATGCAAATGGGGGGGAGGGGAAGGTTGAATTCCTGGATAGCTCCCCAAGGTGCTTGGATGTCTGTGACTTGCAGCATTAACAAGCGATCTTCTTCCATCAGCTTGTTGTGGGGGGGGGGGGGGCAGGGCAGAAGCTGCATGAAAAGATCTACTTTCCTCCTTCCTCCTCTTTCTGGTTGGGATGGGTTCCTTACTGGAACCTACATGTCAAACAACCCAATCCTAACCATTGCTGCAAACATTCTCTTACCTTGAGGAGGCCTGCATGATCATCCCCCCAAAAGGCAGCGTGCACCCCCCTTGGCATGGGTGCTGGAAAATTGGTTTGGATTGGGTAGAAACACTGCCTGCTCCAAGTTCCACCCCACTGCAGTTGACTGGGCCCAACTGAAGTTGACTGAGTAGTCAACTGAAATTGACTGCTGTAGAGGAACTAGGCTGGTTCTGATTCCAGTTCTGCAGATTTCTGACTTGTTCTGTGTCTGTTTCGCAGTCCGATCTGCATTGAATTCAAGGAGGCCTGCTCCACGCTGCTGTACATGTCTACTGGGGCGGGGAAGGACCCTCTTAATTCAATGGGCTCACTCCCAAATCAGTGTGCCTTGGATGGCAGCCTTAGGGCCCAATCTTATCCAATTTACCAGTGCCACTGCAGCCATGCCAATGGGGCATGTGCTGCATCCTGTGGTGGGGAGTCAGTCACAGAGGCCTCCTCAAGGTATGGGAATATTTGTTCCCTTACTTGGGGCTGCGTTGTGGCTGAACTGGTGCTGAAAAATTGAATAGGATTGGGCCCTTAGAGTGTTCTCACCAGCAAAAGGTAGGTTGGAATCTTAGAGTTGGAATCTTAGATGTACTTGAGTAAGGACTTTTGAGCTAAATGGAACTGACCTCTGAGTAGATCCTGAACATGTTGTGGCCTGATTTCCAGAGAAGTCCTTTGTTTTCCTGAGGGGGGGGCAACTGTGGGCCCTGCTGCAGTTTATGGCCTTTAGTCCAAATTTGGTTTCTTTCTGAAGTGAGGCTTATTTAATTCCTTGCAATTTATTTCCAGTACCATTGATGATATAATATTTGGGGGGGGGGGGGGTTGCAAGCTTAAAAACATACCAATCCCCTCCCCCAAACACACTTACTAGGAATCGCAGTGCGGTCTGTTTCCATGAAGTCTGTTCCACATTTTGGAGTCACTTTGGCAAAGTGGCTTCGAATCAAAGGTGACCCAAGACAAGAAGTGCTCTCTGGGGAGGGCAGGGGCCACCCCTCTCCCTCCCCCAGCACCTGTGACCTTTTCACAGGATCTCCTCCATTTCTGACAAGTGGCTTTTCTGAGTGGATCTAAAATTTTTAAGCGGTTGGGCATTTCCATAGCCTCATGAGAGTAACAGTTACATGAGAGTAACAAGGTAACATGAGAGAGTAAATGTTACATGAGAGTAACAGAACCTGACCCAGACTGAGAAAATATCTGCAATAATTCTTATGGAATATTAGAAATGTGACCCTGGCAAAAGTCTTGCACCATAAGCTGCTTTTATTTTTCAAAATGAAATTAAATCCTGAATTGTATCCAAGAGAGAGGCCATTTTTTAAGCACTGCTGAGAAGGTTGCTCCTGATATCTTTGGGATATTCCGCTGAAGTGGCGCAGCTTGGGGGGGGGGGGCAAAGCACTAAGTTTTGCAGGGAGCCCAGGGTGACCAGAAGTCCTCTTTCTCCAGGACATGTCCTCTTTTTAGCTTCATGTCTGAAAAAGAACTTAAATGTCCTCCTTTTCCTGTGAGCAGGCAGTGCATAGGCCTCTTGTAAATAATAAATTTCTGTAATATAGTTTTAAATTTAATAATCAGTAATGTAACATTTAAATTAACCACATGAAATAAATATACAAATGTTTTCAGCTTTTATTTTTTGATGTCCTACATTTTGGGGTGCCTTATCCTATTTTGCAGTTATGACATCTGGGCACCCCGAAAGAGCATCACCTCTACTTGCAAGGGGCCCCTCCCCTTCCGAACCATTCTGGATGGTGGGAGCAAAACGGAGGTGCATTCCAATCGAATGGCTCTGAAGGGGGGATGCCCTTTGCAAGCCGAAGTGAGGCTCCCTGAAAAACTTAGTGCTTGGCACCCCTTCTAACTATGCCACTGAGTGAGAGCCCAATCCTATGGATGTCTACTCAGAAGTCCCATTATAATCAATGGAGCTTACTCCCAGGACAGTGTGGATAGGATTGTAGCCTGAAGCTCCCTGCAGAACTAGTACATTGCACCTCGTCTAGCTACGCCACTGAGAGAGAGCCCAATCCTAGGCACGTCTACTCAGAAGTAAGTCCCATTAGAGTCAATGGGGCTTACTCCCAGGAAAGTGTGGATAGGATTGTAGCCTGAGGTTCCCTGCAGAACTAGTACATTGCGCCTCCTCTAGCGACGCCAGAGTGGGGCTCTCTGCAAAACTTAGTGCGTTGGCCCTCTCTAGCTACGCCACTGAGTGAGAGCCCAATCCTGTGCATGCCTACTCGGAAGTAAGTCCCATGAGAGTCAGTGGGGCTTACTCCCAGGAAAGTGTGATGAGGTTGGGCTGCGAATGCTTTGCCCCTGAGTGCGGGAGCCCGGGGGTCGCGGAGCCCCCGCCTGACGCCGCCCTGTCTGTGCTTCCCCGCAGCGGATCGCAGCCAGCCGGAGGAGGAGGAGGAGGAGGAGGACGAGCGGGGCGGCCTGCGGTGCTCGCAGCGGCTGTCGGAGGAGGAGGAGGCGCCCTCGACGGGCGCGGGCGCGGCCCCGGCGGGGGCCCCGGCGGCGGCGGCGCCCAAGCCGCGCAAGAAGCGCTCGCGGGCCGCCTTCTCGCACGCGCAGGTGTTCGAGCTGGAGCGGCGCTTCAACCACCAGCGCTACCTGTCCGGGCCGGAGCGCGCAGACCTGGCGGCGTCGCTGAAGCTGACCGAGACGCAGGTGAAGATCTGGTTCCAGAACCGGCGCTACAAGACCAAGCGGCGCCAGCTGGCCGCAGACCTGCTCGCCGCCGCGCCCGCCGCCAGGAAGGTGGCCGTCAAGGTGCTGGTGCGCGACGACCAGCGCCAGTACCAGCCCGGCGAGCTGCTCCGGCCGCCGCCGCTCCTCTCCCTGCAGCCCTCCTACTACTACCCCTACTACTGCCTGCCCGGCTGGGCGCTCTCCGCCTGCGCCGCCGCCGCCGCCGCGGGGGCCACGCACTGAGCGCGGCCCCGCCGGCCCGACCCAGAGACCTGGACAAGCGGGGGGGGGGACCCAAAGCTGCCTTAGCGGCCCCTCGAATCCGCAGTCCGGGAGAGAATCCGGGCTAAGGAGCCTTGATGCGGATTAAGAGACCTGGATAAGACGGGGTGGGCGGGAGAGGAGGGGGCTAGAAACCCGAAGCAGGACCCAAACCTGCCTCAGCAGCCCCTCAAATTCGGGTTAAGGAGCCTTGATCCGGATTAAAAGACCTGGACGGGGCGGGCGGGTTGGCGGACGGACCCAAAGCAGGACCCAAACCTGCCTTAGCGGCCCCTCAAATCCGCAGTCCGAGAGAGAATCCGGATCCCCCCCCCCCAATCGCTCTTGATCTTCCAGCGAACCTTACTGGGGCCTCTTAGACGGTGCTGAATGTGGGGAAGTCCGGGCTGCCCCCCTCCCCACCCCTCCCTCCTTCCCGCTCTATGCCTTGCAGACTTCAGAACAATTTAGAGCTCAAGCCTATGCATGACTACTCAGAAGTAAAATTCCATTATACTCAATGGACTTACTCAATGGATAGGATTGGAGCCCTAGAGAGCAGAAGGGCAAGATTTTTCTATTTTTTTTACACCAAAACACCAGCAAGAAAATAATAAAAATAATCCCCCCCCCCAAAAAAAATAAATCCTGCAACAATTTTTAATTCTTGGTGGGTCTGAGCCACCAGAACCATTTCCTATGCAAGCCTCCTTGAACCAAATGCAGTGGCGTAGCTAGAGGGGGTGCAAAGCACTGAAGTTTTGCAGGCACCTGCAAAATTTAGTGCTTAGCTCCCCATCTAGCTAGGTCACTGGCCAAATGGGAGCTGTTGCGTGCCTTCCCTCTGCGTGGAGAATCCCCCCTCCCAGCCTCATGCCGCATGTCTTCTGTTCCCCGCAAGGTCAGGAGGGGGGAATTTGGGAGAGTTAACAATTTGTGCACTTTCCGGTTGTATTAAAATTGTTATTGTGATAATAATTATTTTTATATTCCGTGTGCATCTTGGAAGCTGGGCCTTAAAAAAGCCAAGACACCAAAGATCTGCTTCTCTCTGGGGAATTTGGATACCTTTTTATTTTTATTTTTGGGTCCCTTCTCTGTCTTTAATTTCCCAGGAAACCTCTTGGGGGGAGGGGTGGGCGTCTGCACTCAGCTAGGATGACTATTTACTTGTGTTGAATTGTGAATATGTGTTTGTTTTAAGCCCCTTTCCCTGTACCTGTTTTCTCTTTTATTTTTTTTTAATTTATAAAATTCAGTTTAACTCACGACTAGTGTCTTCTTTCTCAGCTGAATTGATTTTGGAGCAGTTTGACCAAGTGGTTTTACTTCTGAGTAAAATCAAGGCTAGTAGCATAGCTAAGGGATCTGCTACCTAATGTCAAAGAAGATTTTGTAGACCCCCTCCAATGACAAAATCAAATTTAATTTATTAAGTAAATAAATAAATTTTTTTGATTAATTGGCCATATATTTCAACATGGTTTATTTCATTGCATCCAGCATTAAATTACCTTTCCAATGATATATAACATGATGGTATTATTTGTAAATACCAAGGTTTTCACAAATTTGGCCTCTGGTGTCAAGTTCAGATTGTTGCCCCCTAAAGCTTGTTGCCTGTTGCAATTGCTACCCCCTGCACCGCCTTAGCTATGCTACTGACCAAGGCAAGTGATTACAAAAATGGAAATCTTCCTTTGGAGTTAAAAACTGATTCAGGTTGTGCTGGGCCTGATCTTGTTTGCAGGCAATAGCATAGCAGAGGCTGGGAAAGGGCTTGCAGACTTGCTGGGGACGCACTTGCATTTGGAACTTTTACCTAGAAGTAAGCCCTAGTGAATACAGTGGGCCTTGTCCAGTGCCTCCAAGTAGGCCCTGGCGACCAATTCTCAGTGGGAGAACTGAGTGTTTTTCATTCATTAAAATCAATGGAACTGGAAAATAATATTTCACTCTGGCTGGCCTGAAAGGGAGTTGATTTCCACACAGTCCGATCCTTGACTCTGAAATGCATCTCACTGTGTTCAGGGGCTTACCCCAAGTACATAAATGTGCATAGGCTTGCAGGTTTACCTTGAAGTTAATCCTCAATGACACCCCAAGCCTGGGCATATCTATTCCAAAGTAAGCCTGCAATTCTATGTACACTTTCCAGAAAGAGCCCAATCCTATGCCTGTCTATTCAGAAGTAAGTCCCATTATAGTCAATGGAGCTTACTCCCAGGTTGGTGGGGATAGGATGACAGCCTAAGCCTCTGCATTCTGACTCAAAAGTAGATCTTGCTGACCTAAACAGGACTATGTCCCCCCTCGTTCTTTATTGGGATGAAAGAGTAGCAGCATGAGCCTATGTATGTCTACTCAGCAGTAAATCTCTATTATGTTCAGTGGGACTCACTCCTGTGTAACAGCCCAATCAAATGCATGTCTACTCAGAAGTAAGTTCCATTATAGTCAATGGGGCTTACTCCAAGGAAGGTGTGGATAGGCTTGTAGCCCAACAGCCCAACTTTCCTGGGACTAAGCACCATTGACTCTGATGGGACTTACTTCTGAGTAGACATGCCTAGGATTGGGCTGCAAGTCTGTATAGAATTGCAGCCTTAATTGCCCATGGAAGCCTGGGACCTGGACTTGCGGAGGGCAGGGCAGGGAGGTCAGAGTCTACCAGGCTGGCGTTGGCATGGATGGGTGGATGGGTGGACAGGGAGATAGATGTGTAGCAACGAAAGGGTTTCCAGAAATATATTGGTGGCTGTTGCGGGGCTTAAATGGGGTGGGTCGGGAGGGGGGGGCTTTGTTTGAAAAAGAGACCAGGATTAAAGGACTTTGAACTAAGTCTG